>NC_037685.1:46760024-47360024 GCF_003255815.1 Theropithecus gelada
AAAAAAAAAAAAAAAAAAAAAAAAAAGAAATTGTCTTCAGGCTAATACTTTTAGTAATCTATTACTTTCTTCCTTTTCAACAATTTGTATGCAACTTTTGAAAATCAGGACTGTTTTTATACCAAGTAATACGACAAAAAATAAATGTAAAATTGTGTTTAAAAGCCTTAGTTAAGAATCCTGTGCCCTAGGTCTTAGTTTTCTTATCTGCAAAATGGGATAATTATCAGGCCTACTTCACAGAATGAAATAAATTGACCTGGCATTATCACTAAGTACTGATTGTTCACTACCACTACCTACCAGAGGAAGAAATCTTGCTTCCAGCTTAGGCATAATTTTACTGCCTCTCCATTTATCAAATTAAAATAAAAAGACAAAATTTGATTAAATCACTTACATTTAAAAAGACAGAAAAATGTTTTACATCACATATTTTCCCTGTACTTGGGTTGTTGACTGATGATATTAAACTGTTTTCAAATCAGATGACAAAAGCAGTCACAGTACTATACTTGTTTATACTGGTTTCTATTATAAGTAATAGACTTTACACACACACATACACACAGAAAGCTGAATGATGACCATTAGGGATTCAGTTTCTTCCAGTAATAGCTTCTTCCTTGTTTTACTGGTGATACTCTAACTCATTTCATAATGTGAAATAATACAGAACAATATTTAGAAAGCGATATTTAAAACATTTGCTGGCCAGGCACGTTGGCTCATGCCTGTAATCCTAGCACTTTGGGAGGCCGAGGCAGGCGGGTTACCTGAGGTCGGGAATTCAATACCAGCCTGGCCAATACGGTCAAACCCTGTCTCCACTAAAAATACAAAAATTAGCCAAAAGTGGTGGCATGTGCCTGTAATCCCAGCTACTTGGGAGGCTGAGGCAAGAGAATCACTTGAACCCAGGAGGCAGATGTTGCAGTAAGCCAAGTTCGCACTATTGCACTCCAGCCTGGGTGACAGAGCAAGACTCTGTCTCCAAAAAAACAAAAGTAAAAGAAAAAGAAAAATAAATTGCTGTGAGTGATTTAAATTTTTGAAACTCTATGACCTGCTAGGTGATTTGTCAGAGGTTATAACAATCTTGCTTCTCCGAGGCACATCCTATGGAAGTTATCTGAATAAGATCATGTAGTGTGTAGTAAAGAAAAATATTGACAGTTTACCCCCATGGCTGAATTAATCTTTCAATTGTGTTGTCAAATAGTCGCTTTTTTCTGTTAAGTGAAATCTTTTCTCTTTCAATGTCATCAGAATTTTTTACCTGACATGGTAACTTTATAGTATCTTTTCAGTGTCTTCAAATTCATAAACTAGGCAGCAGAACGAAATAGTGACCTATTTTGCTAACAGCTTCTAATTTGGAAAACAAGTGACATTAGCTTTAAAAACTGCTTATCTGGAAAAGTCCACAGATGAACAGTTTTTTTTCTTTAAGCAGCCAGATTAAGGAGACACATCCCCTCTGCAAGCTATGGAGTGGTCACATCCCTGTTTATTACTTTTCAAACCCATAATTAGCCATAAAGAAGCATGCACAAATACTGTATTGATATTTCCCATATAAAAGGCTCTGCTGTTCAGCTACAAAGATATCAAACACTCTATTTTATAAAATTAGTATTTTGTAATTATCTGACTTAGAGCTTACTACATTTTAGAAGAGAAACAATGACCCCTTTCATAAGCAAGGAGAAGGAACAACTGTCAGGTTGAAATTGCAGCACTATCTCAATTTCAAAGATCTGAGTAAAATCTAATTTTCAGTTACAGGTGGGAAGTGAGACCATTTGAAAAGGAAAATGAGTTAACTAGAATTTTTAAGTAACAGATTATGAGCACAATGCTTTTGGATTAAGGGCTTTACAGTCCCTTTAATTTTTTTTTTTTTTTTTTTTTTTGAGACAAATTCTTACTCTGTCATGCAGGCTTGAGTGCAACAGGACAATCACAGCTCACCACAGCCTCTACCTCCTGAGACCAAGTAACCCTCCTACCTCAGCCCCCCAAGTAGCTATTTGCCCAGCTATTTATTTTTAATTTTGAGGGGTGTCACTATGTTGCCCAGGATGGACTTGAACTCCTGGCCTCAAATGATCCTCCTGCCTCAGCCTCCCAAAGTGCTGGGATTACAGGTGTGAGCCACCTCACCTGACCCATGCCCTTTCATCTTGCTCTCATTAATGTGCACCTAGAAAAAGAAAAGCAAGTTTTCTTCTAGGTTTTCCATTATATTCTTTTCTTCCTTTCCTTTAACAAGCATCGTGTTTATATGTAAATGGCTTACATTTTTCCATGTCCATATATGAGTCACACATGATGAAATACTTATTCATTGTTAAACTAGGTGCACTGTGGGACACCTTTTATCTCAGTGCCTAAATTACCATTGCCATATAATAACAGCACTCAAATTAAGAACCGTTTCCACTAAAATTCTATTTTTAAGAAGCAATATTCATTTGTTGGTCTACTATGTTTCTTTTTCCACGTAGTACACAAAACTTGTGTGACAAAATGCATTCCCAAAGAAAATGATCACACATTGAGACATTAAAATGTTCTTTATGTAGCATCCTTTAATGACTCTGGACAACAATTATCATATCCTTTGCACAAAGTCACTGTGATCATTTCAAAGCAATGCATGTGACCTCTTCAGAACTGACAGATCTTGGTCTGTCTGATTCATGTGCTCATTCCACAAGCATGGGCAACCAAGAAAATGGTCCTTCACCATTACTTGAAGAAATCAGAAGAACCAGGTTGAAAAGCCCCTTGGAAAATTATTTTTCGTAAGTTTCCACATTAAGTACATTATCTGTTGTCATGCCATCAAAAAAACACAGCAGAAAAAGTACAGGTTCAGGGCCATACAAAATAACCCACAATGGAGCTAGCATTCCACTGATAAGAGAAAATTATTATAATTGGTCAGAGGTAGGAAATGCGAACTCTCAAACATCATTTTATGGTTTCCCTGGCTTATCGGCAGCATCCATTCAGCCACTTCATCTTATCCCATGCATTTCACATGTCAGGCTATTAAGATGAATTAATTAAAAGTCATATTTGAGTGAATATGATTTTTCCCTAAACCAGCTCTATCATAAATTAATTTTTCTACAATTCGTCTACTCTAGTCATCACATGGAGAAAAAGGAAATTGTTGAGTGCTGTATAGTGTCTTTAGCTATATTGTTTTAATATTATTAATGTTCTCCAGTTGTAAAAGGAATGCAAATTTGCACTGCTCAGATTTTGCGTTTAATCTGACTAAAGTTCACATTGTGAGAAAATTTAACATCCATCTAAGTAGGGTGTAATATTGAAAACCTGAGCTTCATTTCCTAATCAGTGATTTACCATATTTCTGAGAAAGATTATTAGCCCCAGAAAATTAATTGACAAAACAATGTTTTAAATCTTTGCATATTTTTATTTGTCTCAATTGTAGTTGTTTATGGGTCTTACTTTTCTTTTCTTGTGGACACAGTCAAAAAGGGAGCTAGGAAAAACTGATAAGCATTGGAACCACGGCCTTTTGTAAAGCATTGCAATTACGGCCTTTTGCAAAGTCGCTACTTAACAATTGAGGAACATCAAAGATGATCCCCACAGCTTTAAGAAAATTGAAATTTTCAGTATGAAAAAATTTGAGTTCTTAGTATCACAATACTGCAATACCACAAATTAAATTTTAAACTAATATATTTAATTCTAAATGTACAATTAAAGATTTAAGACATAAATATCAATAGACTTTCCTGATGTTCCACAGATTTTGCAGTTATTTAGATATGAGAAATGTATTCATCAAAGACTACATAAAACACGCAAAAATAGATTGGGTACTCTTTTTTAAAGTTTGATTTTGTCAAAACATAGCCCCTTTGACTCATTGTAGATGAATATAGCATATAGATAGTTGGATTGTTTCACCCACTAAGTTGTAAGGACAACAAAATACTAAAAAATACTTAAAGATTGGATGAATTATTTTAATCATCTTAAAGAGTTAATTCATGGCCGGGCGCGGTGGCTCAAGCCTGTAATCCCAGCACTTTGGGAGGCCGAGACGGGCGGATCACGAGGTCAGGAGATCGAGACCATCCTGGCTAACACGATGAAACCCCGTCTCTACTAAAAAAAAGATACAAAAAACTAGCCGGGCGAGGTGGCGGCGCCTGTAGTCCCAGCTACTCCGGAGGCTGAGGCAGGAGAATGGTGTGGACCCGGGAGGCAGAGCTTGCAGTGAGCCGAGATCTGGCCACTGCACTCCAGCCTGGGCGACAGAGCGAGACTCCGTCTCAAAAAAAAAAAAAAAAAAAAAAAAAAAGAGTTAATTCATTTAATGGAGAAATCAAATGTAGTTGACAGTAAATACTCCATTTTATTGTCAATGAAGCAAAACTATGCAGACAGGATTTTATTCACTCAGAGCTGAATTCTCTCCTCTTTACTAGAATTTGCAGGCACACTGAATAAAAATGAACATTCAGTGTAAAAACAGTCAAAGCTGAAATGATATAAAAGGATTCATCTTTTCATAAGTGACTTTTAATATTCAATATACATATTTAGAAACTTCCCAGGACCCACAGAATGTGTCTGAAACCTGCCATACTTGGCCAAACCTCCAGAAAGCAGGTCACTTGTATTTTCATGCATGTGGGTTTTTTGGGGTTTTTTTGTTTTTTTTTTTTTTTGTTTTTTGCTATTTGCTATTTCATCTGGACTTTGGCATGAGCCCATTGCCTGAGAAGGCATACCTGCCCGACAACTTGTTGCCTAGTGGTCCAACACCACCAGTGTGCCATTCCCTACGGGCAGGAGATACCCAATTTTAAATGATTTAAGATTCAGATTGAACTTTTTAAAAACATTTGCTTCTCTCCAAACTCCACAGCTATCTAGGGTCACTGTGATTCCTGAGGTTTAATTTATTACCCATGGGGTCGGGGGCGCTGGCTCACGCCTGTAATCCCAGCACTTTGGGAGGCTGAGGCGGGCAGATCACGAGGTCAAGAGATTGAGACCATCCTGGCCAACATGGTGAAACACCGTCTCTACTAAAAGTACAAAAAAGTTAGCCAGGCGTGGTGGTGTGCGCCTGTAATCCCAGCTACTCGGGAGGCTGACCCAGGAGAATCGCTTGAACCCCGGAGGAGGTTGCAGTGAGCCAAGATCGCGCCACTACTCTTCAGTCTGGCGACAGAGCAAGACTCCGTCTCAAAAAAAAAAAAAAAAAAAAAGAGAGAGAGAGCCCTATATGGAAACCTACTTCAAACCGTCTGTGAGGCAGTACATTTGGACCAGGAAAAGGCCAACTTTTGGTAAGAAACCAATCACTGAGATTAGGCAGCGAGCCTCGTGGATTTTTTCTACCAGCTCAGCATCTAGCCAGCAGGCACCGTGGAGTGCTGGCGAAGCGCAGCAGGGAGTGGCCACCTCTTTGCAGAGGCATTTCGCTGACGCAAAGGAAGCTGTAGCCACATTTCACCACACACTTGCTCCATTGCTTCTCTGGGTGCTGCCTTCAACTGGATGGACCAATCCCCATTTCACAGGAACTGGTGAAAGCACCCTGGGAATCAAGGCCTCTCTGACTCTTAAGCCCATGCTCATTCCTTACACCAAGATTGTCCAATTCCCGGGCCTGTGGGCCGCTGGCAGCCCAGGAGAGCTTTGAATATGGCCCAACACAAATTCATAAACTTTCTTAAAACATTTTTGCGATTTTCTTTTTTAGCTCATCAGCTATCATTAGTGTTAGTGTATTTTATGTGGGTCCAAGACAATTCTTCCAATGTGGCCCCCAGAAGCCAAAAGATTAGACACTCCTGCTTTACACCAAGCTGCCACAACAGCACACATTCTGGGTAAAGCAAGTTACATTATCTTTTATGTACCAAATAATTGGATACTTTATCAACTCCTGCTGTTCTCCTCCACCTCCTTCCCTCTAAAACAAAAACAAAAGAAACAACAAACAACCAGACATGGGCAAAGACTTGTGGCACAGTGAGCAGTATAAGGTAATAGTGAAGGTAAACCCAAGAGATTAAGAGCCAGGTATTCCTGGGTTTGAATTCTGGATGTGCCATACTTACCTATGAGAATGTTCGCACATTGTTAACCTCTTTAAGTCTTAGTTACCCCTTTGTTAAAGAAAACTGATTTTGCCCATGCTGTTGAATTTTTGGGGGGAATGAATAACATACGGATGATAACATCATCATGACAGAACTTGTTTATTGAATAAGTGGAATTGCCTGAGAACAAGAATTTTTTTTTTTTTTTTTTTTTTTTTTTTTTTTAGACAGGTTCTTGCTCTGTTGTCCAGGCTGGAGTACAGTTGCAAGAATACTGCTCATTGTAGCCTCAACCTCATGGTTTCAAGTGACTTCCTGTGTAGCTGGGACCACAGGTATGCACCACCATGCCTGGCTAATTTTTTAAAAATTTCTTGTAGAGACAGAGTCTTACTATCTTGCGCAAGCTGATTTCAAACTCCTGAACTCAAGCGATCCTCCTGCCTTAGCCTCCCAAAGTGCTGAGATTACAGGCATGAGCCACTGCACCTGGGCAAGAGAAAGAATTTGTATACAGTGACTTCAGTCCTTTCGATAACGTCCCCAAAGAATTGGATGTGGACATGAATTACTATGTGCAAAGAAGTGCTGTGAAACCAATGGAGAAAGGTCTTACGAAACTTGTCCTTCCCAGCACCGCCATAATGTTTAGTCCTGCTTTGCTCAAAAGGGTTCTTTGAGAGTTTATAATGCTTGATATGTTTGTGATCAGAAGAGATGAGACAGTATATATTCTTGACATTAGCAAGAGCAAAAAAGTACTTAGAAATTAGTTGACTTCGTAACTCTAGGGTAAGTATATATACTTTATTCATTATTTTTTAAATTATTCTCACTGATAACATGAATAGGAATCAGAGAAATAATTTAAAGTTGAAATTGGCAAGCTTTCCTTTTTAAAAGCAAGGTACTATTACTGTGAGCAAGGTGTTAGGCTAAAAAAAATAGGTTTTTTTTTTTTATGTGACGGAATTTTACTGGCAATAAGTACCATCTCACCATGCAAAGTCACTTCCGGGTGCCTCATCTTATGCCAAAGGATGTTGGATGGAATGTTCAAAATTATGTAGTCCAACCTGCAACCCATAGGAAAGATGCCCTGTAGGGTGGTGGCCGACAGCTCCCATCCCATTTGTAGATCTTCTGTGGAAATGTGCTCTTGAGTTCCTCAGACAGCCCTTCCTTTTGTAGGAGAGCAATTCCTTTAATAGAACACTCTTCCTTATTTAGAGCAGAGATCTTTTTGCCAAAACACCTGCACCCAGAGCCTCACTCTCACTCCTAAAGCAACACAAAGCATTAGATAGTAAGACTTTCTTCCACAGGATGATTTTCATCAAGTTAAAGAGCATTGCTGTGTCTCCCTATGTCTTCTCTTCCTCAGGGTAATCCTGTTTCCATTCATGCAACACAACTTCCAACCTTTTCTTCAACCTGCTCCATCTTCTCTATCTTGGCTACCAGGTTTGCCTTGTCTGGTAGCTCTAGTTCGACATCAAGGGTATCTGCTACCCACTTCATCTCACTCCTCAATCAATAAAAACACTAACTATGGCTGAGTGGATAAATGCTGAGTGAAGTAGAGAACAACAGAGACAACCAAACATAACGGAATACAAAGCTGAAAATCTAGGGTGCAGGACAAAGTTCACACCTTCTACAGTGGAATCTGGAGACACATGGCTTTCCAATGCCTGAAAGATGACATAACACAAAACGTTTCCCAAGACCCATTTCTACCCACAGGTTTACAGGAGATGGAAGATCACTACAATGGTTCCTCACTTGCCCTCTCAAAAAGGCTGTGAACCAAAGTGCTCAAGGCCTTTGGTTACACACCTACCAGGATCCGGTCAATCTAAAATGTAGCACGTGTTAATCTCTAAATTAAAATAGAGAAAAAGATTCCAGCCTTAGGAATGAAACATTTTTACTCCAACTGAACTTGTGTTTTCCATTTTACTCTAGAGTTGTTCAATAATTTAGAGTCACCTTCTAGAGAAGCATAATAAATGTAGATGCAATAAATCAGAGGATTTTACCATACAATAAGCAAAGTCTGTTTATAAAAGTCTTGTAAATGAGTCTTCTTTACACAAAATTTATATGAGATCTCAAGTGAGGACTATATTAATTTTATTGATGTTTCCCATGGGTTTTAATGAATTGCTACCATTTATTGGGCATCATCAAGCACTAGGCCAGGTATTTTCATATGCTCAGGAGTCTCTTAATTTCTTCCCCCTGACCATTGGTATAGGAGAGGTATTCACATCCTTATTTTAAGTAACTTGAGCAATGTCATATGACTAATAAATGGTGAAACTGGAAGTTGAACCAGTCTATCCTCAATCATTCTTTAAACTATTTTACTATGCTTTCCTATTAGGGTTAAAACTAATTTCTATCTTTATAATTTTCTATTACACATACTAATATTTCTCAGGAAACCAAGAAAGAGCTAGCCATATTTAATTCAGTTGGTTATAGAAATTTGCCATTATATCTCAGGGCAACACCTTCTGATGGAAAATAATTTATAGTAATACATACTATATAATTGTTGCTGATTCCATATTTAAAGCGAATAATTATTTTATATCATTTGAAAATGAGTTTTCTACTTCATTTAAACATATTCAAGTTCACTATGTGTTTATTTTCAGAAATTCAGAAAGTAAATCATTGTTCCTGTTTAAAACATAAACAAGAAAATAAAGGTTCTTAGATGTACAGCAGCATGTACAAGACACAACCTCTCCTCCTCCCCAAGGCAGAGAAAAAAGCAAAAAAAGAACCCATCACCTCTTCTTTTCCATCTGTTGCCATCGTTAATTCTTCCTTAATATTCTTTCAATCACATACCCCCATCTGGATCTTAGATCAAAGGTTACACATATTCTAAAGTTTATTCCATCATACATCATTTATTTCTGTAAACTCACATCCATCTTCCCACTTATTCTGTTCTCTTTCTGTTTCAGTGCCAAACTTAGTGAAGAGAGGTTTGGACTAGTCTTTATTTCCTATCTCCAGTTCATTCCTTAATCCATCACATTTTGACATCTCTTCCTACCATTCTGTTAAAACTACTCTTGTAAAGTGACCAACACTTACTTGTCAAATTCAGTGACCTATTTCTAGACTTCATCCCACATGTCCTCTCTGCAATGTTGGACACTGATTCTGTATCTGGCTTAAAATCCTTACCTAGGCTTTCAGATCATCACAGTCTCATGATTCCATCCTTCTCCTTCTCCCTGCTCTCTTTTCCTCTCTCTCAATCCCACCCTTCCCACTCCTATGTCTTGTTCTCATTCTCACCATCATTCCTTTTTCCTTCTTTGTCTCTTTCCCTGGTCCATTTTCTGCCAAACCCTTCCCTTAACTGTTGCTTTTCCTCAGGATTTATCTTTGGCGTTCTCTTCACATCGCGTGTTTTGGTTAAGTCATCTAATCTCTGCCCACAGCTTCCAGATCAAACCGACAAGTGGAGAGTGGACTTTGCACTCAAGCTCCCTGCCCAAGTGGCATACCATCTACTGGACAGCTCCTGCTATCATTATCTTCAAAAATGAACTCCCTTTTTTCACCAGTCTCAACTTGTTCTTCCTCCTTTATTTCCTATCTTATTAAATGGGGCTTAATACCTAGGTGATGGGTTGATGGATGCAGCAGACCACCATGGCACATGTCTACCAATGTAACAAACCTGTATGTTCTGTACATGTATCCCAGAAGATACAATTGAGTTAAAATTAATATAATTTTTTAAATGTCACAACATATCTCCAGTTTCACACTTTACAAAACTTACTTCATATTCTCCCTCTAAATAAAATTGGTTACTACATACTGTAAATGTGAACTCAGAAAAGCTTCCTGAATGTGGCCTTTCTTCTCCACTTCCACGGCCACTGTAGTCATTTAGAATTTTCTGTCCAACATCATAGTCACTAGCCCCATGGAGCTATTTAAACTTGGACTAATTACAATTAAATAAAATTAAATTTTTAGCTCTTCATTTACCCCAGCCAGATTTCAAGTGCTCAATAACCACATGTGGCCAGTGGCTACCACATTGGACAGGGCAGAAAATAAAGCACTTCCATCATCACACGAAGTTCTTCTGAAGAGTACTGATTTAGAAGACCATCCTATTACTCCTAAGAAAGGCAGCAACTTTTGAATTGATCTCTGTTTCATCCTATCCCAACCTATTGCTTCTCCTATCCCAACTTCATCCTATCAACCTATTGCTCTCTCACTACACATGCACAGAGGAAACCCCACATGAGGACTTGGTAAGAAGGTGGCCATCTGAAAGCCAGGAAGAGAGCCCTCCCCAGACACCAAATTTGTCTGCACTTTGGTCATGAACTTGAAGTCTCTGGGTCTGTGAGAAAATATGTATCTATGGTTTAAGCCATGCAGTATGTGGTATTTTGTCTCAACAACCCAACCAGACTAAGAGACTCTGCCATACTGAAATTTATGAATTTGTAGAAATTATCATTGATCTCCAAAGTTTACTTCCCTCCCACCAAAACCTTACACTCATCCTTTCTCTACTCAGCTCTAAACGTGAAATCAGAAACCTAAGTGTTCCTCTGATCTCCACACTATTCATTCATATTCAGGTTACCTAAGACTTTGACAATGATAAACCTGGCCATCCATCCTCGTTGCCCAGAATTTTCACATTTCTCTCTTCTTTTTTCTATATCATCTGACAAATGTTTTTGATGATAAATTAAAACTAAATAGAAGGAGCAAATATGGCAAAATTCTTAATAATTGTTAATTTATGAGACAGTTATATGTAGGTTTATTATAATAATCTCTTAATTCTTTGGGATGTTTGTAAATATTTCTAATCAAAAGGAAAAACAAAACACTTACAGTGATGAAATGAACCTAATATTTAAATTACCCATCTTGGCTGGGTGCAGTGGCTCAGGCCTGTAATCCCAGCACTTTGGAAAGCCGAGGTGGGAGCATCACCTGAGGTGGAGAGTTCAAGACCTGGCCAACATTTGGAAACTCCATCTCTATCAAAAATACAAAAATTAGCCATTTGTGGTGAGGCACATCTGCAATCCCAGCTACTCAGTGGGCTGAGGCATAAAAATCACTTGAACTGGGAGACGGAGGTTGCAGTGACCTGAGATTGTGCCAATGCACTCCAGCCTGGGCAATAGAGAGAGACTCTGTCTCAAAATAAATAAATAAATAAACAAACAAACAAACAAACAAACAAATAACTCATCTGTTTGACCTTGGGATAGTTAACTTTATGTCCTCACATTCCCCATCTGTAAAATTTGTAATAATACTTACCTCATAAAGTTGATGTGAGGATTAAACAAATTAGAATAGTTTCTGACATCTAATAAATTCTGAAGCTTGTTCCCTGCTATTAAAGATTGTTCTAGGGCTTAAATTTCTGGGTGATTTAAGTCATTTTCTGTAGGAGCTAATACTTTGTCATGATCATCTATTTAACATGTTAGTTCAGTTTTCTATTCAAATAAACAAAGTCAGTGACAGCTCAGTAAGAAAGAGATCAATCTTTTTTGATGAAGGCGAAGGTACAGAGCAGAAAAGAAAGAATTCTGAATTTCGAGTTTCCCATGGTACACAGGCTCTGGAAATGCAGCTAACAAATGGCAAGAGAGGACCCAGCCATGGAAAGAAGGCACATTGACAAGGTGGAAAGGAAAACTGAGAGGTGAAGAGGCTAAGTCATCTATTTCACAATGTTGATGGAACTCATTTTCCTTCTTGTGCAAAGTGAAGCGGCTGACATACAAAATCCCCATGTATTTCCAAAGAAATGATTATTGCATTCACCCATCACACATGTTCTACTGCTAAGATCAATAATGGTAATTAAACAGGTATTAAACATCTATCTTTTGCAGGATCTTTAACCATCTGAGATAGCTTCTATAAATTTTGTTTGTAAATGACTCAATGTAAAAAGAAAACCTCAAGTGGGGAAAATCAACTACCATATTTTAACACCTTAAAAGCCCAAGAATTTTTTTAAAAAGTACCCAAGAATTAAATATTTTCATGCATTCCAGTATAATATGTCTGTAAGTTATTAACAATTTGTTGACAAGAAAGGACTCATGTTAACCATCTCTCATTTCCAGTATTAAAGAATCAGAGTGGGCCAGGTGCAGTGGCTCACGCCTGTAATCCCAGCAGTTTAGAAGGCCGAGGCAGGTGGATCATTGGAGGTCAGGAGTTCAAGACCAGCCCGGCCAACACGGTGAACACCATCTCAACAAAAATACAAAAATTAGCTGGGCGTGGTGGAAGGCTATAATCGCAGCTACTGTAGTCCCACCTACTTGGGAGACTGAGGCAGGAGAATCGCTTGAACTCAGGAGACAGAGGTTGCAGTGAGCTGAGATTATGCCACTGCACTCCAGCCTAGACAACAGAACAAAACTCCATCTCAAAAAAAAAAGGAAAAAAACATTCAGAGTAAATTAAAGCATTACATTGACGAAATTCAACTATGCAGATTGTAATGATGCTTGATTTCTTATTAGATAAAATTTAAATTTAACTTTATATAGTATCTCATGAATTAAACTTAAAAAATAAAAAAGATGACTGATATTACAACCTTGGCTAAAATATAGAAAATCCACAGTCGCCTGACACAACCTTAAGTAGTCAAAACTCTGGCCCTCCACACACATCCACCTCCTTCTCTCCATGATCCCTTCTGGCACATTCCCTAACCCTGAAACCCAGTTAGTTCACTTCTCATGCACTTCCTCAGTCTCATCAATAGAAATTTGTTCCCTGCCCTTGGGCTATGTCTTATTGCCATTACCACTTTTTAAAAATACCTGAGTTCTACTTTCATCAGTTGAGCAAATGGGATTATTATGTACTACTGAGACATAGGAGCTGAAAGTCATTCCATATCAATTGTCACTGTGAACCAGAATGGTGGTTCCCAACCTTGGCTGCACATCAGAATCACCAGGGAAAATTTGACAGAGCCCAGACCCATGACACCAGCAGGACGATAAAATCAGAATCTCTTAGGATTGGGGATGCCCTGGCCTTAGTGCCCTCAAAGCTTTCCAGGATATTCCACTGTGACCCCAAAGACCACTAATCTAGAGTATATGTTCACTGAAAAAAATATATTTGCAATGTAAATCAATAGAAACAACAAAATATTTGCTGCTTAGTCATTGTGAGATCAACACAGGGATAAATATTTTAAAAGAAAATTGAGAAATAAAATTAAAGCAACAGTTCACATCTTTCAAATCAAAATAGTCTTTTTTTTTTTTTTTTTTTTTTTTTTTGAGACGGAGTCTCGCTCTGCCGCCCAGGCTGGAGTGCAGTGGCCGGATCTCAGCTCACTGCAAGCTCCGCCTCCCGGGTTCACGCCATTCTCCTGCCTCAGCCTTCCGAGTAGCTGGGACTACAGGCGCCCGCCACCGCGCCCGGCTAGTTTTTTGTATTTTTTAGTAGAGACGGGGTTTCACCATGTTAGCCAGGATGGTCTCGATCTCCTGGATCTCCTGACCTCGTGATCCGCCCGTCTCGGCCTCCCAAAGTGCTGGGATTACAGGCTTGAGCCACCGCGCCCGGCCTCAAAATAGTCTTTTGTTTGAAACAGTTATCCATAAATTTGTTCTTGTACATTAAATCTGGTAAAAATATATGTTAATGAATTATGATTTACATGTGGAGGAGAGTGAGAATGAGAGCATTGCTTGATTTCCTTTGTTAATACTTTAATTCACTGTGTATATGCAGACACTAACTTCATCTAAAAAAAGAGGTTAAAAACAATATATAACAGCAATTATTTAAACTTTGTGATCATACCTATGTAGCCACTAGTTTGACCCAGTTACAAGTTCAAACTAAAAATATGTATTCCACGGTCTGTGAGAAAACAAATATTTAATAATAAGATATAATTTTGAATATCTTTCTATAAAAATAAAATGCAAATCATAAATCAATAGTTGTACATGGAGATAAACCATAAACTAAAATGATTATGATATTCTCAACCCCATAAATAGCTTTACTAATGGTTAAAGAAATAAAAATGTGTGTAACTATTAGGTATCAATAAAAAAAAATTTTAAGTAGTCATCTGCATGGTCAGACTGATCTTGTAGAGAAGCAATTCCACTATAAAAATTATTTGTAAATAAAGTGATAGAATATTAAAAGGTTCTATTTATAGATGTGTACTCCACACTTCTGAAGAGTGACATGATATTACAATAGCACTTAGTCAAGAGAAAAATATTTTTGGTTCAAAATTTAAGTGAAAAAATTTGTAAGATATTTGATTTCTTCTTAAAAAACTATTTCTTGGCCAGGCGCTGTGGCTCACACCTGTAATCCCAGCACTTTGGGAGGCCAAGGCGGGCAGATCACGAGGTCAGGAGATCGAGACCATCCTGGTTGATACGATGAAACAGTGTCACTGTGAAAAATACAAAAAAACTATCCAAAGTGTGGTGGCGCGCAACTGTAGTCCCAGCTACTCGGGAAGCTGAAGCAGGAGAATCGCTTGCACCTGGGAGGTGGAGGTTGCAGTGAGCCAAGATTGTGCCACTGCACTCCAGCCTGGGTGACAGAGTGAGAACTATTTCTTTATGAATCTTCAGTGTGCAGCACTAAAGCACTAAAATTCATAAGAATTTAAGAAATGCATTTTTTTCTTTTCAAATTGTACGTTATGTAAACCAAACTCTATGTTCTCAAATTAGTTGGGTAATGTTTGTGGGTGATACAAATGAGAGAACTCTGCTATACATGCCTAATACTTGCAAGGTATCCTTTTGGTCAGTGTGTGTTAAATAAAAATAAGCAATATAATCCGCTTTAATATAAGATTGTAAAATAAAAATCTGAGCATTCATACATTCTTGAGAGAACAAAAATTACAATTTATACTGAGAGAACTAAAGTATAGACGGTACAATGATTTATTTTGCAATCTAATCTCAAACCCACTTACATTGACCAACGGTTTGAGGGAATAGTAACTAAATAAAGCTATCAATAACTATAGAAATTTGTCTGTAAAATAAAAGTTTATGTTATATTTATTTGCAAGAATTATCAGGAACTAAAGAATGGCATGTATAAGAGAAAATCTGTATTTAAGTAAAAATCAAGCATGTTTATAATAAATATTTGTACTTTTGTAACTTAGAATATTTCATTTTTTAATATTGTCAAACAACTTAAAAATTTTGGTAGCTTTGTCAGTTTTTTATTACATATCGAAAACATTGTTTTAAATAATACTGTAAACTACAAGGGAAAATTACTACTGTAATATTTGCTACTCTATGTAATGCAGCAAAATGCTACAGTAGTAATGATATAGTCAACATCTTGTGTTCCTTATTTATCCATAAATAATTTCCCAGATAAATGCATATATTTACATTTATCAGAATATTTAGAAGTATTACTGAGTGCACATTTTTTAAATGATACGTTGCAATACAGAAGTACATCCAATCTATGCTTGAGCAGCAATTACTATAAATTTGAGACACTATAATTCTATTAGATCTATTCTAAGGGGTTTCTTCGGAATAATTGGTCAAAAAGCCTTTTAAACAATTTAAATCAAAATGAAATTTAATTTATTCTTATTTTATATGAAATGTAGCAATTCTGAATGAGGGGAGAATATATAACTGGAAAGTAATAATTCATCCTAACTCTAAAATTTAGAAATCACTGCATTACTCATTTAATTATAAATGAGGATAATAAAGTTAATATAGTTTTTCTAAAATATGAATCCCAATAATTTGTGGTGCCTACATGATTTTATGTATTCTTTTCTCTACAATCTTAATAAATATATTTATAAGTTATACACTAAAATTAATTTTTAATGAAAATATTACCAATTACATAAATATAATACATTTACTTTTAATGTAGCCTATGACTTTGCAGATGCCTTCAGAAAGGAAAAATTCTGCATAGAACTTCTATCTTGAAGAAGGCTCCTAATGATAGTCATTTCATAGGCATAAGTCCATCTGAAATAAGTAAAAGTATTCAGAAAGAAACTCAGGCACATCTTTCGAGGACAAAAACATTTTAAGTCATGTATTACAGTTTATATGTGAATGTGTTTGTAGCTGTTTCAGAATCAAAGAGAAATTACATGTTAAACAAGAACTATGCTTCTACTACCTTTCTACATATAATCAATTGATCTGTGAGTCTTAAACCAAGAACACCACACTTTAAATCTGCACCTGTAATTTTGACAACAGCTATTATGGAATAAATATTTCAAGTTTACAAGAAACCACAACAAAAAAACACCGCACAACCAATAAATGTCTGCAAGAAGTAACATGTAATTAATTCTCCGGTGTGGTGACAAGAAATCAAGTGTCTGCATTTACTTATCAATGTGAAGAATAAGTTTTTAAAGAAATTAAGGTTTTTATAATGTGCTTTTTTGTGCATACAGTTAATTTCTACTTTACACAAAAACACAATCCAGAAGTAGGCAATAGCGTTATAAATGAGTTAACTTACACTATACTTTATCGCTATGATGATGTCAATGATGTAAATATACAGTTGAGATGTAATTTAGGTTAAGGGGAAAGAAAACTTTTCAATACATTTACTTGAACATTTAAGATGTATTTGGCATGCTTATTTGAAAATATGCTGCAGTCCACTGTCAATACTGACTATCTTTTAAATACTGAGTTGAGTTGTACAAATGAAAATTATCAGAAATTAGGGTTTACATGCAGGAAATGAGGGAAATATAATTATTACAGGGTACCACTCTTGAACACAACTATACTGAAACCTCTGCAATATTTTTATTAGTAGTAGAATTAGTAGACATAGAGTTTCCTTTTTTTTACAATTTCAGTGCAACATATCTTGTCAAAATAAATAACTATGCAATAATTGCAGTAGTTATTCATTATTAATTTCTACCATTAAAGTTTTATTCCCAGGCATAAGTTAAACTGATATGGTTAAAAAGTTAGATAGAAAAGTTTAAGATACACTTGTCTAGTGAAGTACCACTCTAAATTAATGTCGTAAATTCAGACTTACTATTTTCAGAGAGCTGTGTTTCTGGTCTTAAAGAATGATAATAAGGCAAGGTCAGTTTGAGTTTAATTTTTGTCAAAAGAACAACTAATCCACCCAAAGTAAAATATGGCCCTTCAACTGTATTCATTTAAAATAAGCATCCCTTAGTCCAGTTCTTTTATCAAAAAGTCACAGAATTATTTGATCTATACCACCCTTGACTTCATTTTCCCAGCGGAACGCAAGTGAGACAGAGGGACAGTTGTTCTGTTTGTATATAGGATTGGGAAAGTAGGAAAGAGAAAGAAAGAGAGAGAATGTGGTGTATTATTTCCTTTGAAAAGCAGTACCAGTTTATTGTGCTGTGTAAGAAATTGCCCTTGGAACAAAACACTAAGGCTTATAGAGATTCTGTCATTACATCTTCCCTACTAAAGGTCACTGCAGTATCTTCATCTTCAAGACAGCTCTTGGTTAAATATCGTTTCAGCACCACGGACAGAGACACTTCTATTAAAACCTGTACCTATGGTTACATTTGCATAGACCAATTCTTAAGAAACTTGCGCAGGCTTCCCATTTGCCCATCAGCAAGGTTTATATTCTTTATTACATTGAACAGGGAGAGCTTAAATATAATACAGACTATTAAATATTTCAGTAAATTTTAACTATAGCATCAACGTTTTGCCATTTAATACTTCTGGAAAGCATACTGAAAATCAAGCTAATTACATAGGGTGTCTGATAAATAGCCTATTGCTAATCAATCACTAGACACCTAATTGCAACTTTTCATTCATAGTGAGTCCCAGATCAATAATTATACAAATGTCCAAGAGGAAACAGGAAACTTAAAAAAAATAAATATCCTCAGGTAGGCCCCCAGACTTTCTGACCAGAACTACCCCTGTAAAAACAGGGGTTTTTTTTAACTACTGAAACAACTACAACCACTTTCTCTTGTTCAACCAACTTAATGATGTCACTATGAGAGCGTTCCTGTGTGCAGATCTATATTGCAAACCACACATGCCTGTCTCTAACTCTTCTGACTTTACCTGTGAGCATCAGTGTGCAGTCTCATTGCTATCTTCCTGACAAGACTTTTTCAACTTCCATTTTTTAAAAGATGTAACAGAGTTTGAGCCAACTGCATGGATGTAAGAAACAGTTAAAGTGCCAGCTTTATTATCTCAGATAACCGGGGACTTCCCTGATCTTCCAAGGACTCCCAGAAGAAGGCATTAGTCAGTCCACCAGCAATCCACCAGGTATTCTCAACTCAAACAGCAAGCCAAGCTCTCAATATCAGCAGAAAACACAAAGTAACAAAACCAGAGCTCAAAAAAATAATAATAATAAACTCGAGAAAACACCCCAACCGAGCAAACAGTGATAGGAAAGTGCAGGAAAGGGGGAAACCCCCGAGGGTTCCTACCTTACAGTCTTCAGGACAGGATTTCACCGAGTACTCCTCCGACTGTAAATATTTGTGGAGCACGCTTTCAAACTCTTCGTATTTCTCCTGAGCATGGTGGTCATAGTCCTGGTAAGCCTCGACGCACTGCCTGCAGGTGGTCATCTCGCCGCCTTCCTTGAGCACCACATCCAGACTGCAGTTCAAAGTGTTGGGACTGGACAACCCCGAGAACAACTCCCAAAGTGTGTAGGAATTACAAAACGAAAGGTAAAAATCCGACAAGTTCCAGAGCGGAGTGGGATGCTTGCTCCTCACCTCCTGCCCGTCCCCCCCGGCCGCCCCCCGACTCCAGTTCCTGGCGCACACCGCGTCCGCATTCTCCACCGTGAAGCACTGGCCCGAGGACGCGCCCTGGGGGTAACAAGTCTCCAGGCGCCACACGGGCTTGGCAGAGTTTCCTAGAAAAAGAGCCTTGCCCCGGTCGTCTTTGCCTCGGTTGCCCTTGCCGCCGCCACCGCCGCCGTCTCCCGGGGAGGGGGGCAGGGTGGGGGACGAGGAGGCGGAGAGGAGTCTGTGTGCCTGGGCGGCAGGCGAGGACTCCCCCATGCTCGCCAGGAGCGCGGGCCAGGAGGGCTCCTGCTGCCGCCGCTGCTGCTGCTGCTGCTGCCGCTGCCTCTGCTGCTGCTGCTGCTGCTGCTGCCGCTGCTGCTGCTGATGCTCCTTGTCCCGGGCCCGGGTCAGCTTGGCCTCGGCGCAGAACCACAAGTGATCAGAGAGCAGGACTGTGAAAAACAAGAGAGATGCCAGAGACAGTCGCCATTTCTGAGCCCTCTCGGAATCGATGAACGGTTTCTCGTTCTCTCGGGGTGCTGCCAACCAGATTTTTAAGCCGTCGTCATACTGCCGACACATCCAAGCACCCCTGGTCATATTTTGGGAACGCACAGCCCTGGCCGACTCCACCGTGAGGGCGCCTGTGCCGGTGTCACCACAATATGCATTGACTTAAAGGGTTTAATTTCCTTATCCCCTCCTCCCGTTTCTTCTCTCTCCTCTCTCTCTCTTTCTCTCTCTCCCCCTCTCCCTCTCTCCTCTCTCTCTCTCTCTCCCTCTCTCTCTCCCTCTCTTTTATCTCTCTGTCTCTTTTGCCTACATAAATATTACCAGGTTTGAAGGAAGGTCTGACTTGCTTCCGACCTAATCATCAGCCGACCCCATCCTCTGTAGAGTGGGAAACAATAATGGAGAGAGAGAGAGAGAGAGAGAGAGAGAGAGAGAGAGAGAGAGAGAGACGGAGGAGGCTGGTGCTGGTGGCCGGTGGCGAGGCTGGGTGCAGGGGGCGATGGTAGAGGTGACGGGGTGGCTGGCGCGGCTCCGGTCACCCAGGCATTGTCAGCGCGCGGGTCCCCATGGCCCCGCGGAGCCCAGCCCGCTCTCCCCTGCCAGGGGCATGCCGCGCCTCCGCTGCCCACTGACGGCGCCCGGAGCGCCTCCCTTCCTCCTCCTCCTCCTCCTCTTCTTCTCCTCCTCTTCCTCCTCCTTCCTTTCCTTCTCCTTCTTCTTCTCCTCCGCCTCCCGCTCCTGCTCCGCGCTGGCTCTCCCAGAGTCCGGAGCCTGGGCTGCCTCCGGCGGGGCGCTCCCTCCCCCCCACCCCCCACCCCGCGCTCTAAGTGCTGCCGCCGCCGCCGCTGCCGCAGGGCCGCCCGCGGGCGCCGCCGCCGGGGCTCCGACTGCTGACGCCGCCTCCCGCGGAGCTCCGGGCCGAATCGCCTGGGCTGGGCCTCCCGAGAGCCACAGTCATCTTCAGTCCCCGGGCTAAGTTGCCGCCATCTTCGTCCTGGAGAAACACTTTTTTGGGGGGAGCGCTGCCTTTTGCGTCATCTCCTCCCGCGCCGAGCTCGCTCCATCCTGGCGCAGTGGCGCCGGCTCGGCCCGGGAGGAGGGCGAAGGCGCGCGGGGGCGGGCGGCGGCGGGGCCGCGGCGCCCAGGGTTCCCCGCCCGGCTCCCCGGGCTCAGGCGCCTGCTCTTTCCTTTCCGTCCCCCTGTCCACGATATTTTGTTTTAATCACTGGAGAGAAAAATAAAAGTCAGACTGCGGGCGGCGTGGCCGGGGAGGCTCCTCGCGGCCGCGCCGCCCGCACGCTCTGGCTCCGGGAAGCGTCCGAGTTGCAGGCGCCCGGGCAGAGGTCTCTACTGGGGCGAGGGTCTGGGAAGAGTCCTCTCAACTAAGGACCGAGCCACTTCGGATGGAAGGTGGGGGTCCGCGGAGGAAGCTCGAATTGGCTAGAGAAGGGATGAGGTGACATTTGGTCTCTGAATACGTCTCGGATCCCGGACCCCGAGATCCATCGCTCCCAGTGCGTGCAGTTATTCCGTCCTGCTGTGTGACACGGGAGAATGGCGCGCGCGCGCGCCTGTGCACCTGCATCGACGGTGTAGCAGCCTGAGTGACAGCCACCTATTTGTCCATGTTTTCCTATTCTAAAGTAAACGATTAGAAGTGGCCTCATAGAGTCTTAGGAAGAAACACTAAACCCTGCGCCACCCGGGGTCACTGCCTACCCCTGCCCTCCGCGTGCACCGTCCGCGTCTCCGAGGGCTCCTCCTCGGATCTGGACCCCCTGGAGCGACTCCGACCCTCCCCTGCCCCGCTGCCTGCGCCCAGCCCCCTTCCCGGGTGGGCTTCTCCGAGGTCCTCCGCAGCCGCGGGCGAGCTGGGTGCCTGCGAGTCGCCGCCGCAGTCTGAGCCTCTGGTGCCCCTTAGCGTTGGCTCTCGGAGTTCTGAGAAGGGAAGGCAACAGACACTCTGGGAAAATCCGGGGTCACCTCGATTCCGGCTCCTACGCTGGATGCCCTGGGCAAGCATCGGTCTCCTTTGATCTGAAGATCCTGCCCACTCCGCCCCTCGCCCTGCCAGACCCGCGGAAGCAGGAGGTTGCGTGGGTGCCAGACGCTGCCCGGGCTCTCCCCGGGGGTCGCATGGGAAGCGGTTTGCGGTGTCGCCCTCCCTGCGGTGCTTTCCAAGGACCCTCATGCTCCGCCCGGGTGCACATTCATCACATGGGTCTTACTAGGTGACCTCGTTCTAAGTAAAATGCATTGAGAAACCAAAGGGATGGGGCATCCATATCCATTTTCCTTTAAGGAGCGCTGTGGGTGTTGGGGATGCGGGAGAAGTAGGTGTTCTTTAAAAAGAAAATTGCAAAACCTCTTGGGCAGGATTCGACCTACTAGCCTCTTCTGCTGCGTAATAAGGTACTGTATACACTAAATTTTACCCCTAAAAATTTTCAGTTCTTACAAACTATAGGTAATGATCATCAAAAAGCTGCGTCCAGTTTGATTGCTGGTTTACTCAAGTATCATGTAGTGTTTTAAAAGACCATTTGTGTAAGTAGATCATTCTAGTACTTTCGATTTCAATGTGTTGAATTTCTGAGTAATGTCAGTTTTTTCCTCATACTACAGACAAAATTATTATTTATTAACCAGATTGTTTATTAATCAGGTCTGTACTGTACATGCCACAATATCTCTTAACTAAATGTAAATGAGTGCATACATTCACACTGACATAATTATTATACACGTACACTATGTGCATTGCAGAAAAGTTATAAAAATCAAAAGAGCAATTTAAAAAGTCATGGTGGTGTCAACACCCAGATATAATCAGTATTTTCCTTTTACAGCATCTTCCTAACATTTTTATTTTGTATTACTAATGTATTGTTTTGTGATATTCACTAGTCCAGCATTTTTGAAGGACTGAAATAGGGAATATAATAGAATACACATCCACACTTATTAGATAATATTTCCCTTCAATAATGCATTAATTTTAATCAGACACAAACATTTTAATGGTGACTCAGATGATTAGCATCCACTGTCTTACTCTGCATGTGTGATTAAATCAGAAAGAGAATGAAAACTGGGAAATAAAATAAATAAATAATATAAATTTAAAGGTTCGTAATTATCAAACAAGGAACTGAAGCAAAGGAGGGCTGTGTGACTTATTACTATGCAGATCTAGTAAAATCATGTCTCAGAAGGTAGCTCAGTGATACTTAGTGAAAGTCTTATATACTGCATTAAAATAATAGTGTTTAATCTATTTTTACTTCATGTAATAGACTATAGTTAGTTCTTTATTTTTAAGTAAGCTGGGCCTTGCCTTCCTCTAATGTTTCTCATGAATTAGGATGTTTTTGTAAAAGACAATTTTAAGGACGGAGGCCCATTGAAAGTAAACTGTCAAGAACCAATTTGACTTTGGTTTGTTGTGTGTTGGTTCTAGAATAAATTGTTGGAAGACAGATAAAAGACCATGTCTGGCCTCTTGAAGCTTAGTCAAGGGGCAGATAATACTAACTAAGCCAACAATTACAATACAAGATAATCTGTGAAGATTAACATGTTTTGAGATTTCAGAGTGGAGCGGATTTTAAGAGGGACTAAGGATAGATAGAAATTGGGGACATTTAACTGGAGCAGAAAGAAGTCTTCTAGAGAGTGGAAAAGGACAATTCAGAAGAACAGCAAGGACTCAGGAGCTTGAAGGGGCCCAGGGCACTGGTAGGACTACTGACAGATAAGTGGGCTGTGTTGTGTGTGACCTGTATATTGGGAGGGGGCAAGGGAAGAGGCTGGAGAGAACGGTTAGGGCTCTGTTATGAATGACACTGTATAATACTCAAAGGAAACTGGCTTTTCTCCTGCAAGAGATGGATTCATTAAGGAAATTTAGATTGTGACTTGAATGTTTGTTTTCATGAACATCACTGTTCAATAAAATGAAAATGAGAAATATGTTTAGAGAATGTGTTAACTAGATTACTAAATGTTGATTCTTGTTAGCTTATCAGCTAAAATATTGCATAGTGGTAAAGAAGAGCAAATAGCTTGGCTGGAATGTAGGTTTCATTTATATCAGGAAAATCAGGCTGTGGAGTCTAGAAACTCCTACGTAGGTTTTACCTAGGAGTGTGACTAATGGAATAGAGAAGTTTAATAGCACCAGCACATTTCAGAAGGCTGCTGAATAGTAGACAGTTGCAAATACATTGTATTGAGGGATCTGCTGACAGGGTATACTCTGAACAAGAGAGCATTGCAGAAACAATCTACATATATGTCATAGCTCCTGGATTACTGTTCGGGGGTCATTTATGTTTATAACCTTCAGAAATTCAAAGCTCTTACTTTATTTCATTATGCTTATTTTCATGGGAATCAGTGCTTTTATTCCTATTTAAATGGCTAAAGTTGTTATGCATTGGGAGATGGGTTTCTTTTTCTGCCTTTGTATTATAAAAACAACAAAATGATACATTTGTTGTCTTCTCAAGTATTTATTCTTATCCGTTAAAATAAAGAAAAGCAGGCAAATCCAGAATATCTTCTTATCTAGTGAAGGCCATTACTTAAACATGTCCACTCCATAAATCAAGTAAATAACAACCCCAGGATATTTTCTTTTTTCATACTGAGTGCATCCTGAAAACACAAAAATAGGTACACCCTTTGTTGTTCTCATTTACTGTTTATGTGACACATATAAGTGAAAATGGATTATGCTCTTATATACACATTAATCTCAAAAAAGACTTTTGTGCTTTTAGAATTCACAGGTAATGTGAAAATTCTTGATGAGCATGACTACATTTTTTATTTATTTTTGTGGTGGTGGTTTTTGAGATGAAGTCTAGCTGTGTCCCCTGGGCTGGAGTGCAGTGGTGCGATCATAGCTCACCACAGTCTCAAAATCCTGGGCTCAAGTGATCCTCCCACCTCAGCCTACTGAGTAGCTAGAACTACAGGTGCATGTCACCACATTCAGTTAATTTTTATTTTTACTTTTATTTTTTGTAGTGATGTGGTCTCCCTGTGTTGCCCAGTCTGGCCTAGAACTCCTGGCCTCAAGTGATCCTCTTGCCTCAGTCTCTCAAAGTGCTGGGATTACAGGCATGAGCCACTGCACTAGCAAATGTCTACGTTTTTTAAAACAAATTAAACATAAAGAGCTCATAAAGAATAGTCAAAGTTTATTTGTGGAAAAATGTAAGACCAATCTATGCCTGTAATCCCAGCACTTTGGGAGGCTGAGGTGGGCGTATCACAAGGTCAGGAGATCCAGACCATCCTGTGAATGGTGAAACCCCGTCTCTACTAAAAATACAAAAAATTAGTTGGATGTGGTGGCAGGCGCCTATAGTCCCAGCTACTCGGGAGGCTGAGGCAGGAGGAGCTTGCAGTGAGCCGAGATTGCGTCACTGCACTCCAGCCTGGGCAACAGAGGGAGACTCCGTCTAAAAAAAAAGACTAATCTATAAGCTTTTAATTCCACTACAATTTGCGAATGTAAACCTCTCTTTAAGATAAAAGCAGATTCTAGCATCATGATATACCTGAGGGCTCTAGTTAGTTACCAAGATGGGAAATGTGCCTGGGGCTTTCTGTAACTGCATTTCCACCTTGATTTGATAGGGTCGATTTGGCAAGCTAGCATTTTCCCTCTATCTGTGTACTTCCACCATGCTCCAGCTCAGTGATTTTCTAATGTTGGTGGGCAGAGAATCAAGTAGGGACTTAGTCAACTGGGGACCCTCTCCAGAGACCTGCCTCAGTAGAACTAGACTGGGATCCAAGGAAACTATATTTTTAACAAGACCCTCCTAGTAACTTTTTATAACCTCAGAATGCTTCTATCCACAGTATTGGCGCTGCTGGGTAGAGTGGCTGGTGTGAGTCAAATGAAGGTGCATGCTCTAAGTTCTAAACCAGTATCAAGATTCATCTGTGAAGAATATGGTGTTAAATAATGTTCTTTGTGATTAAGCATTAGCATGTATAGAATTAAGTCATGAACACTTTTCATAGAATGCAAATAAAGTATACTCCACATGACATTAAAAATCTACATCATCGTCATCATCAAAATTACTATTTGACAAACTGTTTTAAGAACATGTGTACATACACACCGTTTTACAAGCAAAAAAAGTGACAGAGGGAAAACACTTCATTCAAGATACACAGAACGAGGCCCATATGGAGACATGAACAGAAGTTACTGAGAAATAAAATAAAAGATTTGAACAGTAGGAAAAATCTGCCTGTGTCTAAACAGAAAGATGGCTATTGTAAAGATGAAAATTCTCCCCAAATCAAGTTACATATTCCTGAAAACAAGATGTGATTATTTTTCCTGAAAGAAATTATCTTCCAGAAAAGAGGCAGCCATTCTATATTTGAGTTCTTACAGAATCTCTCAGTGTGGGGGCTTGTCTCTATTTCATTTCAAACTTCATTTTGGGAACACACAAAGGCTCTTAAAATAAGAGCCACCAATGTTTGTTTTAGATGCTTATAAAGGTTACCTCATGGAGCTGTTAACACAGCAAAATAAATTTTTTAACAAAGGAAAATTTGGTAATTATTTCTGGGGGAAAGATTTTGCAATAGCAAGTGTTATCACTAGACATTACTTTAAATGTGGATTTTTTAAAAATCATGGTAGAAAACAACATAAAAAGTGTTCATGTGGCAGTTGTTAAGAATACTTATCTTCAGGGATTTTTAATATAAAAGGGGAAAGAATAGTCTCATTATATGCATGGTTTCTCCGATTTGGTACAAAATTTTCCAGGGAGGTCATCATTGAATGATCCAAGTGTTGCCTGTCAGCAGAGATAGGAGTGAAGTTGATGATGACGGTTAGTTGACCTCACAAGGGACTCTAGTGATAGTAAAGGTTCCAGTGGCAAACACAAGTGAAAAGTTTGAATATAGTTTCATAATGTTTGAGAGTGTAAAAATGCATTTTTAAATTAATACATTAATGTACATTAATACATTACTTTCTGTACTATTTTAAATAAGTGTATATCTAAATAAACACATAAAATGTTATGAGTAAACATTAGGCTATTTAATTTCATTTCATCCTTAAATTTGGGAAGTACAAACTGACTGGGCATGGTGGCTCAAGCCTGTCATCCCAACATTTAGGGAAGCCAAGGCAGGTGGGTGGATCACATGAGGCAAGGAGTTCAAGACTAGCCTCGCCAACATGGTGAAACCCTGTCTCTACTAAAAATACAAAAATTACCCAGGTATGGTGGCACGCACCTGTAATCCCAGCTACTCGGGAGGCTGAAGCAGGAAAATCTCTTGAACCCTGGAGGCAGAGGTTGCAGTGAGCAGAGATGGCACCACTGCACTCCAGCCTGGGTGACAGAGCGAGACCCTTTCTGAAAGAAAAAAAAAACTGATAGAAACCTTTTTGAAGTTAGCTTCTGATTCATCAAAAAGTATGACGGGCTTTAGACCTATTATATTTGGGCTTGCTTTATATGTGTACATAAATATGATTTGTTCAGTGCAGTTTCAATTAAGAGATTTTTTTATAGAACCTGACAAATTATAACATTTATCTGAAATTATAAATAGAAACTAGAATGGAGCCTCCCTAACCATGGTCCTCCAGCAGCTTGCCGCTGTTGTGGGAAACGTCTGGCTCCATCTTCAGACAGCCTTCCTGGTGCTCTGGCGCTAACTTCAGTATGCTCACAGGGAAAGCAGAGTGGACAGGGTAGATAAATGGTGACTCCCTCATTCCATGAATATTTGATGCAGGGTTCAGCCTCTGCCCTCCAGCTCTAAGAGAATCTCCAGCCAGAGCAGGGATGAGGCCAGGAAGCAGATCTCAGAGACCTTTCCTGGACATTACTATGTAGTTGGCACTGGTTTGCACAACACAGCAGAGAAAATAGCTTTGTGACACTAGCTATGAATTTGATCATAATTTGAGATCAGATCCATCTGCGAAAGAGTGAACTCTGATATATTTCTCTCCCTATTTCTCAGACTTCAAAATCCACAAGGATGGTAAGAGCAGAGGTCAGAAGAAAATTAACAGCCAACAGAGAGGAGGGAAAACACACCTAAGATATCTACATCCAAGAGGACAGGCCACCCATTTGGGGAGCATTTCAATGCAGGTGGATTTTAAAGTGAATAAATAAAAGTAATGAGGTGATAACCCTACCAGGTGCTAAAACGTATGTTAACGATATAATAATTAATAAATGTTTAAGTAGGCAAATAGCAGTAAAAATTAGGAATTACAGAAAAAAGGCCTAGTATATGAAAGAATTTAGTATATGATAAAGGATAAAGAACAGCATTACACAATATATGGTTCTGGGACAATAGTTTACATAGTGGGATATGCGTTCACTTAGATATTTACTTTCTGAATAGTTTCTAGGCATGTTAAATAATTAAATATTAAAATAACTGAAAAAATAAGACTTTTTTAAATGGAAAAAGCACATAATAAATTAGAAAATTAAAGTTTATAAATTCACACATCTTTTGTTTGTTAAAAATTTATACTCTGGAGGACAGCCAATATGGCTGACTTGATGCAGCCAGGAAGAGCTTCTCCCATAGAGAGAGACCAGACCATCAAGTATACTGGCACACTCCAAACAGATCTTCGGAAATAAGGCATTGAGAGTGGACAGAGGAAGAATGCAGACCCTGGGCTGAAACAGAAGGAAACTGAGAACTCTTCACAGGGTTGCCACATAGCTGGACTCATTCCTGGCCTTGAGCAGCTCCTGGAGGTGGGTGAGTGAGATAGGCGTGGAGTAGCCTACTCTTGTCATGGACCCCTGGGATCCCAGCTGTGGGAGACCCCACAACCCTCAGGGACATCTGAGCTGGCAGGGAGAACTGTCCAGAGAGTTGAGAGAAACAGAACTCCAGCCTGTGTGGAGCCCAGAGTGGCATGGGAACGGCTGCAGTGGAGCAACGCCATAGTCACCCATCCTCCAAGGCTCACCATAGTCCTCTAGGTGTTTGTACCCTTTGTTGACTACCAGACTTGGACAGAGTAGAGCTGTCTTGCCCGTGGGACAGGGCCAGTCTGATCTGAGTGATCCCCCTCTCTGCAGACCCCTGGCCAGCACACACATGTGCAAGGATCCTCACTGTTTTACCAGGATGCATGTGTGGGGGGACCCATAGCCGCCTTACTGGAGTGCTTTTGCCAGCAGCCCCCGTCAGAATGTTGCCAGCAGATAGGACACACCTCAGCCAGTCTAGCAGAGCAAGTGCTTAACCTTGAGGGGCCAGAGAACAAAGCCACAGGCCTAGTCCCAGCCCCCTAGAGTTAGGGCATTTAGCCTACGAGTGCTGAGCTGAGCCTCGACCCTCTAAAATCATCCAGAAATGAAGCCAACCCACTAAATCCAACTTACACGATGGTCAAATCCTCAAGGGCATCAAATAGTGTGAATGCAAAAAGCCCCATCCAAAAGATAACAACTTCAAAGACTAAAGGAACATCAGCCCACATAGATGAGAAGGAACCTGTGCAAGAACTCTGGCAGTTCTAAAGGTCAAACTGTTTTGTTACCTCCAAATGACTGTAGTAGCTACCTGCAGTGGTTCTTAAACAAACCAAAATGGCTGAAGTGACAGATAATTCAGATTCTGGATGACAAGGAAACTCATCTACATACAGAAGGTTGAAACCCAATCCAAGGAATAGAATAAAATGATCCAAAAATTGAAAGATGACATAAATATTTTAAGAAAGAACCAAACTGAACTTCTGGAAATAAAAAATTCACTACAGGAATTTCAGAATGCAATTGGAAGTGTTAATAACAGAAAAGGCCAAGCTGAGGAAAGAATCTCAGAGCCTAAAACCACTCCTTTCAGTCAATAGAGGCAGACAAAAATAAAGATAAAATAATTTTTTAAATCAATGAAACCTCCAAGAAAAATGAGATTATGTAAAGAGATCAAACCTACAATTCATTGGCATGCCTGAAAGAGATGGAGAAAGAGCAAGCATCTTGGAAAACATATTTGAGGACATTGTCCACAAAAATTTCCCCAACCTTGCTAGAGAGGTTGAAATGCAAATTCAGGAAGTTCAGAGAACCCCTGTAAGATACTACCCAAGATGACCATCCCCCAGACACATAGTCATCAGATTCTCCAAAGTCAATAAAAAAGAAAAAATATTAAAGTCAGCCAGAGAGAAGGTGCTGGTCAGATACAAAGGGAACTCCACTAGGCTAATGGCAGACCTTTCAGTAGAAACTTTACAAGCCAAAAGAGATCAGAGCCCTATATTCAGCATCCTTAAAGGAAAGAAATTCCATCCAAGAATTTTATATCCAGTCAAATTAAGCCTCATAAGCAAAGGAAAAATAAAATCCTCTTCAGACAAGCAAATGCTAAGGGAATTCATAACCAGCATATCTGCCTTACAAGAGGTCATCAAGGGAGTGCTAAACATGGAAGGGAAATATCAGTACCTTCCACCACAAAAACACATATCAGTACATAGCCTACTGATCCTATAAAGCAACTGTACAATCAAGACTACATAACAACTAGCTGACAATACGATGACAGGATCAAATCCTCACATATCTATGTTAACCTTGAATCTAAATGGACTAAATCCTTCATTTAAAAGACACGGACGGTGTCTGGGCATGGTGGTTTACACCTGTAATCTCAGCAACTTGGGAGGGCAAGGCAGGAAGATTGCTGAGCCCAGCCTAGGCAACATAGCAAGATCCCATCTCTACAAAAAAAATAAAATAAAATGAAATTAGCTGGGCATGGTGTCACATGCTTGTAGTCTCAGCTACTTGGGAGGCTGAGGTGGGATGATCATTTGAGCTTGGGAGGTCAAGGCTGCAGTGAGCCAAGATTTTGCCACTGCACTCCAGCCTGAATGGCAGAGACCTCATCTCAAAAGAAAAAAAAAAAAAGACACAAAGTGGCAAGTTGGACAAAGAAGCAAGACTTAACAATATGTTGCCATCAAGAGAATCATCTCACATGCAATGACAGCCATAGGCTCAAAGCAAAGGGAGGGAGAAAGATATATCAAGCAAATGGAAAACAAAAAAAATAGCAGTAGTTGCTACTCTTATTTCAGACAAAACAGGCTTTAAACTAACCATGATTTTAAAAAAAGAAGAAGAAAAGAAAAAAGGACAAAGGCATTACATAGTATTCAACCAAAAGACTTAACTCTTCTAAATACACATGCAACCAACACTGGAGCACCTGGAGTCATAAAACAAGCTCTTAGAAACATATGAAGAATCTTGGATAACCACAGAATAATAGTGGGAGACTTCAACACTCCACTGAGAGTGTCAGACAGATCACTGAGGCAGAAAACTAACAAAGATATTCAGGACATAAACTCGACACTTGAACAAATGGACCTACCAGACATCTACAGAATATTCCACTTAGCAACAACAGAATATACATTCTTCTCATCTGCACATGGCACATACTCTAAGAACGACCACACACTTGGCCATAAAACAATTCTCAACAAATTTTAAAAACTCAAAATCATACCAACCCCACTCTCAGACCACAGCACTATAAAAACAGAGGTCAATACCAAGAAAATCTCTCAAAACCATACAATTACATGAAAATTAAACAACGTGCTCCTGAATGACTTTGGGTAAAGAATAAAATTAGGGCAGAAATCAAAAACTTCTTTGAAACTAATCAAAATAAAGAGACAACATACTAGATATAATACAGCATTAAGAGGAAAGTTTATGGCACTAAATGCCTAAATCAAGAAGTTAGATCTCAAATTAACAACCTAACATCACACCTAGAGAAGCTAGAAAAATAAGAGCAAACCAACCCTAAAGCTAGCAGAAAACAAATTAAGCAGAATCAGAGCTGAACTGAAGGAAATTGAGACGTGAGAATGCCTATCAAACAATAACAAAACCAAAAATTTGTTATTTGAAAGAATAAATAAGATTTGGTAGCTAGATAGATTTTTAAAACGAGAGAGATCCGAATAAACACAATCAGAAATGCAAAGATGACATTACCACTGACCCCATAGAAAAACAAAAAGTCAGAGACCATTCAAACACCTTGCGCACAAACTAGAACACCTACAAGAGATGAATACAACCTAAGATTGAACCATGAAAAATGTGAAATCATGAATAGATCAATAACAGTTCCAAAACTGAATCAGTTATGAAAAAGAAAAGAAAGAACCTACCAACCAGAGAGGGCCCTGGACCAGACGAATTCACAGATAAATTCTACCAGGTGTATAAAGAAGAGCTGGTACCAGCCCTGCTGAAAATATTCCTAAAAATGAAGGAGGGAGGAGTCTTCCCCAACTCATTCTATGAGGCTACTATCATTCGGATACCAAAAGCTGATAGAGAGACAACAAAAAACAAGCTTCAGGCTAACATCCCTGATGAACATAGATACAAAAATACTAAACAAAATACTAGCAAATTAAATCCAGCAGCACATCATAAAGCTCATTTACCAAAATCAAGTAAGTTTTTTTCCTGGGACGCAAGGTTGGTTCAATATGTGCAAATCAATAAATGTGATTCATCACATTAACAAAACTAAAACAAAACCCACATGATCATCTCAATAGACCCAGACAATGCTTTCAATAAAATTCTACATCTCTTCATGTTAAAAACCCTCACCAAACTAGGCGTTGAAGGAACATACCTCAAAATAATAAAAGCCGTCTATGACAAACCCATAGCCAACATCATACTGAATGAGCAAAAGTTGGAAGCACTCCTGCTGAGAACCAGAACAAGACAAGGATGCCCACTCTCACCACACATATTTAACATAGTACTAGAAGTCCTAGCTAGAGCAATCAGGCAAGAGAAAGGGGGGAAAAAAAGGCTTCCAAATAGGAAGAGAGAAAGTCAAACTAAACTATCTTTGTTTGCAGGCAATATGATTCTAGACTTAGAAAACCCCATAATCTCTGCCCAAGGTTCTCCTAGAACTGATAATCAACTTTGGTAAAGTTTCAGGATACAAAATAAATGTACAAAAATCAGTAGCATTTCCACACACCAAAAACCATCCAAGCTGAGAGCCAAATCAAGAACACAATCTCATTCACAATAGCCACAAAATAATAAAATCCATAGGAATGCAGCTAACCAGGGAGGTAAAAGATCTGTATGACAAGAGTTACAAAACACTGCTGAAAGAAATCATAGGGAAAACAAACAGAAGAAAAATCATTCCATACGCATAGAGAGGAAGATTCAGTGTTATTCCCATCAAATTACCAATGTTATTTTTTTCACAGAATTAGAGAAAACTATTGTAAAATGTATGTGGAACCAAAAAAGCCCATATAGACAAAGCAATCCTAAACAAAAAGAATACAGCCAGAGACATCACACTGCTTAACTTCAAACCATATACAAGGCTACAGTAACCAAAACAGAATGGTACTGGAACAAAAATAGACACCATTAGACACCTAGATGAAAGGAACTAATTAGAGAACCCAGAAATAAAGCTTCATACCTACAGCCATCTGATCTTCAACAAAGTTGACCATAACAGACAATAAGGAAAGAGTTCCCTATTCCATAAATGGTCGTTGGATAACAGGCTAGTCGTATGCAGAATATTGAAACTGGACCCCTTCCTTTTACGATATATGAAAATCAACTCAGGATGGATTAAAGACTTAAATCTAGGAACGAAAACTAAAAAAAAAAAAGAAGAAGAAGAGGAAAACCAAGTATATACCATTCTGGACACAGACCGTGGCAAAGATTTCATGATAAAGTCTCCAAAAGCAATTCCAAAACAGTCAAAAATAGACAAGTAGAGTCTAATTAAACTAAAGAGCCTCTGCACAGCAAAGAAACTATCAACAGAGAAAGCAGACAGCTATGCATCTGACAAATAATCCATTAGAAAAATTAAATCAACAATCAAAAAGCAGATAACTCCATTAAAAATGGGCAAAGGACATGAACAAACACTTCTGAAAAGAATACATACATGCAGCCAACAAGCATGTACAAAATGCTCAACATCACGAATCATTAGAGAAATACAAGTCAAAACTACAGTGAGATACCATCTCACACCCGTCAGAGTGACTGTTATTAAAAAGTCAGAAAGTAGCAGATGTTGATGAGGTTGTGGAGAAAAAGAAATGCTTATACACTGCTGGTGGGGATGTAAATTAGTTCAGCTACTGAAGAGTGAAGTTTGGAGATTTCCAAAAGAACTTAGAACCACCATTCAACACAGTAATCTCATTACTGAGTATATACCCAAAAGAATATAAACCATTTTACCAAAAAGATGTATGCACTCGTATGCACATCAGAGCACTATTCACAACAGCAAAGACATGGAATCAACCTAGATGCTCATTAATAGTGGACCAGATAAAGACAATGTGGTACATATATACCATGGAATACTACTTAGCCATTTAAAAAGAACAAAATCATGTGCTTTGCAACAACATGGATGCAGCTGGAGGCCATTATCCTAAGCAAATCAACACAGGATCAGAAAACCAAAAAGTGCATGTTTTCACTTACAAGTTGGAGCTAAACATTCAGTACATGTGGACACAAAGAGAGGAATAATAGACACCAGAGGCTACTTGAGGGTAGAGTAGGGGGAGAAGAAAGATGAAAAAACTACCCATCAGGTACTATGCTCACTACCTGGGTGATGAAATCATTCGTGCATCAAACTCCAGTGACACACAATTTACCCATATAACAACTTTGCACATGTACCCCATGAACCTAAAATAAAAGATGAAAAAGAAAAAAATACATATAGCTAAACTGAAAGGAAAATAAACTCTTATCTGTTCAAGTATTTTATGAGTATGGCAGATTAATTTCCTGATACTGATACACATATCCTTCCCAAACTTACAAACATAAAGGGTTAGAATTCCAAATTATTGTATAATGTGTATTCATTCATCAGTTTATTATGAAACTTTACTTATTCTACAACCACTAAGTATTAAGTAGATGTCTTGTTCTCCTTGACTCAAGGGTGAACAGTGTAAATATGCACTTTGACCGCATGGTACTGACAGTCCAGAAATATGGGCAGATATTTTTTATACTTTACCTTTAAGGACTTAAAAATTAAATTTTAGATTATGTAAACTTATCATCACAAAAGAATAATTGGTAACAAATACATTACCAAGCCAGGTTGCCTTGTAAATTCTGATTCAATCATTGAATTTCAACTTACACATTAATTTTTCCCTGATGTCTTCCTTGACTATTCCAGATCCAGCTCGTTAGGCTTTTGTTAATTCATTTCACCAGTGTATATTGAATAGCAACTATGTATCTTTCTAGGAACAGAGATATGACCATCTCCTTAACATGTTGTCAATGTAGTTACAATTTTATTATTGACTCTTTAAATTTTGGTGTTTCTACAATAATATATTCAGTAATTCTTAACCATTTCTTAAAGTATCTCTTTGCTTTTCTGATGACAGCTCTGCACACTCTCTCTGAAATCAGTTTACAGGCTCATACACTCAATATTTTGCACATAATTTTGCAGGGTTCATGGACTTCCTGAAATTCCATCATGGATCATTTATATCAGGTCAGCCATACATGCAACAGAACCTTCCATCTTGGCAGATGCCCATAATTATTGCCTATGTTTGTTTATACATCTTCCCTTTTTCTTCTTTTTTACCTTCTTGTAGGCTCTTCTTGGGCAGTGTGTCTTTTTGTATTTACAGCAGCTAACAGAGTGACAGCACATATCAATATTTATTGAGTGAAAGTGGATATGTGTAAAGACAGAATTCAGTAGGATCTCACACAGCTTTTATTCTAAAACATGCTGCATGAAAGTTGCTTATGCCTACATAATTTAATCTCCCCCAGGAACAACTAATCACATAGAGCATCAGTTAGGATTCTTCTGTTGAAAGCAATAGAAAAAATATCCTAAATAGACTTAAGTAAAGATCAATGTATTGACTCATGTAACTGACGAGTCCCATGGTAAGCTTGCTTTCAGACATAGCTGGATATGCAGGATTAAACAATGTCTTTTTTTGCCAGTGTTATTTTCCAACTCTCTGCTCTGACTCCTGATGTGTTGGCTCTGCTTACACGTGGGTGCTTCATTCACATGGCAGGGTTGTGTCAGCCACCACCATCCCACATGCTCCAAAATTTAAGACCATTAGAAATGACAGATTCTCTTCCAGGAGCTCCCACAAAAGTCCAGAGTTTCACTGTGGTTGGAAAGGCTTATGCCAAGTGCTTACTCTTGAACCAATCACTGTGGCTTAGGCTGCCTCATGTGATCCACACCTGGAGCTGGGTTTGATCCACATCCTGGCTGGGTGTGCTGAATGCAAGAGTGATTGACCTGCATATGAAAATCTGAGGCCATCACCAGAATTGGGGGAATGGATGCAGAGCTCTCAATGAATGGCAAGCATCCATGTATCCTCCTTTTCATCTAAACCCCTTCAAAAGACACAGGTTTACATAAGCTGCGCTCTCCCCTCTACAAATACAGAAAATCTCTGCAAAGTAGGTCTATTTATTGGCAAGTAACAGAAAAGTTACTGAAAACTAATTTCAGAAAAGAAAAATGATTATTTTGTGTTCAATTACCAAAACGTCCAGGAATAGAGCAGAGCTGACTTCGTGTGTATTTATATTCAACTCAGCCTCTCTAATTCCCTCAGCACTGTCTTCCACTGTGCTGGCTTCATTTTTAAGGTCCATGTTGTGGCTTCAGGAGATACAAGGTTGAACATAAGTCTCTGTAATTGAGGTATCTTACTCCTATGGGCTGGCTTGGTCCTAGAGTCCATCCTTGAACTAATCACCATGACCAAGAGGATGGAACATGTTGAAGAAGTTAGTCTGGAGCATGTGTTTTATTCAGAAATCCAGCAGTGAAGTTAGCTTTGCAGAAACTACATGGGTTGAGGAGACACCCCCGAATAAAAAGATGGGGTACTATAATCACAAGGAGAAGGGGGATAGTGAGAAGGAAAAAAAAGAGTATTTATTAAAATACTATAACCTACTTTTTCATCCTGGAGTCCCAACGTTTGCCTCCATGTCCAGGATCTCTGAATGATATGCCATAACATTAGGTACAGACGTGGCTTCTCATGGTCTGGCAACTGTGGATAAATAACAAACCTGACCACTCCCAAACATACCCAGCACAGCGTTGTGCAACATGAACGACCATTTATCAAAAGAGGAGAAACTTCCACTTCCATTGTTGGAAGACTGGCTTCTTCCAGCTAGGAAAGCTGAATAAAATATAAAATATGTATCTGTGGCAGCTGTGACACACCACGGTAAGTCCCACATTCCACACTGCTCTTCAGAAGCTTGTCAATTCAGAGCAAGAGTGAAGAGGCTTTCAAGCTAAACTGAAAGAAGCAACTGTGGGAGTGAGGGGAAGGGAAGTGACTCAGGTCCACCAAAAGGGAGAGACCACAGTAAATATCTCAGGCATGTAGTCAGGAGCCTCAAACACTTACAGAGTAGAAGAAGGAAAGAGAACCAGAAAAATGGCTAGGCCTTATAAGGTCTGAAGCCTAAATTTGATGCAGATTGATCCCTGATAAGATTGTGGTGATCTGTGTCTACTCTAACTTGCTACCTGGTCCAAACAAAAACCTCCCATGAGAAATATAACATCACTCAGATTTTAAAATTATCTCTATAGTGTTTCACATCATCATCTGGAATGTAATAAGCAAATGATCAAGTCTATCAAAAGATAGCATAACAGAATTTTTGGTGAAAAATTAAAAATAAAAACAAATCTGTAGAAGATCCAGAAATTGGGCATAAGATTTCAGATACTTTTTAATGGGTGTGTTCAAGAAAATGGAAATGGAAAATATGAGGAACAATCATATCAGAGAAACCCTAAAATTGAATCAACCATAAATTCTAGAACTAAAAGTAGAAGTAATAGATGCATTTGTAAACATCTAGAGAAACTACCAAACAATAATAAATAATGTATTACCAAACTAGTGTTTTTCTGGTCATTTTCATAAGATATTGACCAAAGCCAAAACTCTTGCTTAATTGTAATCTCTGAATTTGAAATCTGGCTGGAGAATGTCCATTTCTTTGCTCATAAGTATCTATGCTCAGGCCCATGAAATGAGGGCACTTAATTGCGCCCATACAACAGGGCAATTTGAATCAATGTCATGAAGTAAAGAGGTATGGGTCTTCCTCTGACCCCAGGCTCCATGCCAGCAGCATCCCAACAATGAAGGCAACTGATTCCTCATCTGGCAGAGATGGACAACAGGAGGTGCTGAGTATTGGCCTTGAGAAACAGGATTCTCGGGTTCTAAAACATTAGGTTGGTGCAAAAGTAATTCTGGTTTTTACCACTACTTTCAATGGCTGGCTTTTCTTCTAGCCTTTTTCTTCTGCCTTTCCTTCTAGCCTGTGTTTTCTCTACATTGAGCTTAGGACTGGGGGTTTGCTTTTTCTAACCATGCAAATGTTCCAACTATTAGATGTCAAATTCTTTTCCATCACAGGCTGAAAGCAGAAGTATCACTGTTGTCAGATGGGCTAGTTTCAACATCAACTAGGCAAGTGTTTCTTTCTGTTGACTGTAAGATCCTGACTTTTTTCTGCTATGTTTTTAATGCTTACCCTCCCAGGTGTATACCCTCCCAGGTGTATATTCCTGGGACTCAATATTCACAAGGTTGTGCTCAAGTGTCTACCTCCAAATCACAAGAATTCCCAACTTTCCATCTTAGGATGTTGCCGACCATGAGAGGCGGCCCAACTAATTTCATGATTTAGGCAATCTCTCTCATATTTTACAATGTCACTACTCTCACTTCAAAACCCTGTTCTCAATTTAAAATTCGGTATCAATTGGGATTCTTTCTCTCATGTAACTAAAATTATTGGCTTCAGATTTGTTGGATTCAGGCCGCTTGCTTCTTTTTACTCTTATCACTTGGCTCTGCATTCTATTCCACTGACTCTGTCCTCAGACTGACTCCTGATAATGGGCTTGCGCCTCATACTCTCTCAACTTCAGCCTCAGCCGAAGTTCCACTGTATTTCCTTGATTCTGATAGATGAAGTGCCCATCTTTAAACCATTTCTCTAATGGAGTAAAATTTGGAGAAAGAGTAAAATTTTCTCATTTACCAGGGCTGTCAAAAAGGTATAATCATTGTGCTATAGCTAAAGAATAAGAAATTAAAGAGCATGGCTCTGAAAAATTAAAGTTGTGTGATTGAGAATGAAGGCTAGATTGTACAAACAAGCATATGCCTGTTTCACCATATTTGGACTTTACTCTGCACAAAAGAGAATGTCACTAAAGTAGTTGGTAAAATTCTGAAATAATCAGATTTTGCGTTTTAGATATTTGATCTCAGTGGCAGTGTGAGAGATGCTAGTTTGATAATGTCACAGTCAGGGATATTTGTAGGAGGATGTTCTAGAAATCTATTCCACAAACTCTTAGAATTATGCACACAGAAATGTCATTTCAGAGTCTAGCTTTCAGTGTGTTATTAAAATATACTCTCTTAATGATTGAGGCACTAATTCTTCAGACTGCAGGGAGCACTGGATACTTTCAGTATTTAGCTAAATTCCTACTTAGAAATTGCCGTAAGTCAAGGGGAACTTCCTTGCCCAAGGTTATACCCCATTAAATAACCAGTCAGTGTGAAGGAATGAAGGATCAGCCCCATTTCCTCAATTAGGGCAATTCTGATGGACTCACCCAAGTCAAGAGCTCCCCATTGGATTGTCTGAGGCTTCTAACTACAGCACAATCCAGCTCCTTCCTCTGCCCAACCCTGTTTCTCTCATTTCCTGAAGGTTTTGTTTCAAGGTACATTCCTCAATAAAGCTTCTTCACACAAACTTCTCCCTTTGAGTCTATCTCCAGGGACTCTATGTAAGATAAGCAGCACCAAAAGTAGTCCAAGAAAAACAACTCAAAATGGGATTAGGATTTCTGATAAGATGGCTGGCAATGAGGACCCCATCACGGGTGGTAAGTATTAAACCCTGCAGCAGTGCAGTTTTAAAAATATTTACTGATGCAAAGTCTGAAGCTGTGGAAATAAATGCACTAACTGATGAAATAGCTCAGGAATTTAAGAAGTGTGGGTGAAGCAGTAGCTATAAAGACCAGGAAATTGGATGGCCAATGGAGCCAAAAACCAAGGATATTCTGAAACAGTGTGGAAGTCAGAGGCTCCCCAAGGCAGCCATAAAGAAACTTTATCCCCAGCAACCGAAAGGTGAAAAGACCTGCTGATGACACCACTATTTGTCCATTCTTGCATTGCTATAAAAACTACCTGAGACTGGGTAATTTTGTTTTTTTGAGATGGAGTCTTGCACTGTTGCCCAGGCTGGATTGCAGTGGAGTGATCTCAGCTCACTGCAAGCTCTGCCTCCTGGGTTCATGCAATTCTCCTGCCTCAGCCTCCCGAGTAGCTGGGACTACGGGCACCTACCACCACGCCCAGTCAATTTTTTTGCATTTTTAGTAGAGATGGGGTTTCACTGTGTTAACCAGGATGGTCTCGATCTCCTGACCTCATGATCTGCCCGCCTTGGACTCCCAAAGTGCTGGGATTACAGTTGCGAGCCACGGCACCTGGCTGACTGGGCAAGTTATAAAGAAAAAGGCTTAGTTGACTCACAGTTCCATAGGCTGTACAGGAAGCATGACTCGGAAAGCCTTAGGAAACTTACAATCATGGTAGAAGGTGAAGATTAAGCAGGCACATCTTACATGGCTGGAGAAAGAAGAATAGAGAGAAGGGGGAGGTGCTGCAGACTTTTAAACAACCAGATCTCGTGAGAACTCACTATTATGAGAACAGCAAGGGGGAAATCTGCTCCCATGATCCAATCACTTCTCACCAGGACTCTCCTCCAACACTGGGGTTTACAATTCAACATGAGATTTGGGACACAAATTTAAACCATACCATTCTGTCCCTCCCAAATCTCATGTCCTTCTCACATTGCAAAATATAATGCTCCTCCCTTCTCAACAGTCCCCCAAGTCTTAATTCATTTCAGCATTAACTCAAAAGTCCATAGTCCAAAGTCTCATCTGAAACAAGGCAAGTCCCTTCCACCTATAAACCTGTAAAATCAAAAGCAATTTAGTTACTTCCAAGATACAGTGGAGGAACAGGCATTGGGTAAATACACCGATTTGAAGAGGGAAAAATCAGGCAAAACAAAGGGGCTACCGGCCCTATGCAAATCTGAAACACAGCAGGGCAGTCATTAAATCTAAAAGCTCCAAAATAATCTCCCTTGACTCCATGTCTCACATCCACACTGATGTGAGGAGTGGAATTCCAAGGCCTTAAACATCTCTGTCCCTGTGGCTCCACGGGGTATAGCTGATTTCATGGGCTGGCATTGAGTTCCTGTGGCTTTTCCAAATACACAGTGCATGCTTTCAGAGGCTCTACTCTTGTGGGGTCTGGATGATCTATGATTGTGGGGGCTGGAGCTTTTCACAGCTCCACTAAGCAGTGCCCCAGTGGGGAATTTGTGTGGAGGCTCCAACCCCACATTTCCCCTCTGCACTGCCCTAATAGAAGTTCTGAATGAGGGCTCTGCCCCTGCAGAAGACTTCTGCCTAGACATCCAGGTGTTTCCATACATCCTTTGAAATCTAGGCAGAGGCTCCCAAGCCTAACTCTTGCTCTCTGCACACCACAGGCTTAACACCACAAGGAAGCCAAAAGGCTTGCACCCTCTGGAGAAGTGGCCTGAGAAGTATCTGGGGCCCTGTTGCCACAACTGGAGATGGAGTGGCTGGGACACAAAGAGCAGTGTCCTGCAATTGCACAGGGCAACAGGGCCATGGGCCCAGCCCATAAAACCATTCTTTTCCCCTAGGCTTCCAGAACTGCTGCAAAGTTCTCTGAAATGCCTTCAAGTCATTTTTTCCCTTTGTCTTGGCTATTACCATTCATGTCCTCTTTGCTTATGCAAATTTTTGCAGCCAGCTTGAATTCCTCCCTGGAAAATGGGTTATTCAGACCTATTTTTCAAACCTTTACACTGCCTCTCTCTTTGAATATAAGTTCCAGTTTCAGGTCATTTCTTTGCTGATGAATATAAGCATAGGGTGCTAGAAGCAGCCAGGCCACATCCTGAATGTTTTGGCAATTAGAAATTTCTTCTACCAGATACCCTAAATCATCATTCTTAAGTTTAAAGTTCCACAGATCTCTAGGGCAGGGGCACAATGCTTCCACCCTCTTTTCTAATGCATAACAAAAGTGGCATTTCTCTAGTTCCCAATAAGTTGCTCATTTCTCCTGGACTTTACTGTTCATATCACTATCAGCATTTTGATCACAACAATTGAACAAGTCTCTAGAAAGCTCCAAGCTCCCTCATCTTCCTGTCTTCCTCTGAGCCCTTCAAACTGTTCCAACCTCTGCCCGTTATTAAGTTCCAAAGTCACTTCCTCATTTTCAGGTATCTTTACAGCAATGCCCATTCCTGATACGAATTTTGTGTACTAGGCTGTTCTCAAATTGCTATAAAGAACTACCTGAGGGGAGAGAGTCCAAGATGGCCAAATAGGAACAGCTCCAGTCTACAGCTCCCAGCATGAGCAATGCAGAAGACGGGTGATTTCTGCATCTCCAACTGAGGTACCGGGTTCATCTCAGGGGCTTGTTGGACAGTGGGGGCAGGACAGTGGGTGCAGCCCACCAAGCATGAGCCGAAGCAGGGCGAGGCATCACCTCACCAGGGAAGCACAAGGGGTCAGGGAATTCCCGTTCCTAGCCAAGGGAAGTGGTGATGGATGGCACCCGAAAAATCGGGTCACTCTCACCCTAATACTGCACTTTTCCAATGGTCTTATCAAACAGCATACCAGGAGATTATATCCCACACCTGGCTCAGAGGGTCCAATGCCCACAGAGCTTCGCTCATTGCTAGCACAGCAGTCTGAGACCAAACTCCAAGGTGGCAGCAAGGCTGGTGGAGGGGCACCCACCATTGCTGAGGCTTTAGTAGGTAAACAAAGTGGCCAGGAAGCTTGAAATGGGCAGAGCCCACCACAGCTCAAGGAGGCCTGCCTGCCTCTATAGATTCCACCCCTGAGGACAGGGCATAGCCAAACAAAAGGCAGCAGAAACCTCTACAGACTTAAATGTCCCTGTCTGACAGCTATGAAGAGAGTAGTGGTTCTCTCAGTACGGAGTTTGAGATCTGAGGACAGACAGACTGCCTCCTCAAGTGGGTCCCTGACTCCTGAGTATCCTAACTTGGAGGCACCCTCCAATAGGGCCAGACTGACACCTCACACAGCTGGGAACTCCTCTGAGATGAAGCTTCCAGAAGAACAATCAGGCGCAACATTTGCTGTTCAGCAATATTCACTGTTCTGCAGCCTCCACTGCTGAAACCCAGGCAAACAGGGTCTGCAATGGACCTCCAGCAAAATCCAACAGACCTGCAGCTGAGGGTCCTGACTGTTAGAAGGAAAACTAACAAATGGAAAGGACATCCACACCAAAACCCTATCTGCATGTCATCATCATCAAAGACCACAGAAAGATAAAACCACAACAATGAGGAAAAAACAGAGCAGAAAAGCTGAAAATTCTAAAAATCAGAGTGCCTCTCCCCCTCCAAAAGAATGAAGCTCCTCGCCAGCAATGGAACAAAGCTGGATGGAGAATGACTTTGACGAGTTGAGAGAAGAAGGCTTCAGATGATCAAACTTCTCCGAGCTAAAGGAAGAAGTACAAACCCATCGCAAAGAAGCAAAAACCCTTGACAAAAGATTAGACGAATGGCTAACTAGAATAACCAGTGTAGAGAAGTACTTAAATGACCTGATGGAACTGAAAACCATGGCACAAGAACTACGTGGTGAATGCACAAGCTTCAGTAACCGATTTGATCAACTGGAAGAAGGAGTATCAGTGATTGAAGATCAAATGAATGAAATGAAGCAAGAAGAGAAGTTTAAAGAAAAAAGAGTAAAAAGAATTGAACAAAGCCTCCAAGAAATATGGCACTATGTGAAAGGATCAAATCTATGGCTGATTGGTATACCTGAAAGTGATGGGGAGAATGGAACCAAGTTGGAAAACACTCTGCAGGATATTATCCAGGAGAACTTCCCCTACCTAGCAAGGCAGGCCAACATTCAAACTCAGGAAATACAGAGAACTCCACAAAGATACTCCTCGAAAAGAGCAACTCCAAGACACATAATGGTCAGATTCACCAAAGTTGGAATGAAGGGAAAAATGTTAAGGGCAGCCAGAGAGAAAGGCCGGGTTACCCACAAAGGGAAGCCCTTCAGACTAACAGTGGATCTCTCAGCAGAAACTCTCTAAGCCAGAAGACAGTGGGGGCCAGTATTCAACGTTTTAAAGAAAAGAATTTTCAACCAGAATTTCATATCCAGCCAAACTAAGCTTCATAAGTGAAGGAGAAATAAAATCCTTAACAGACAAGCAAATGTTGAGAGATTTTGTCACCACCAGGCCTGCCCTACAAGACATCCTGAAGGAAGCACTAAAGATACAAAGGAATAACTGGTACCAGCTACTGCAAAAATATGCCAAATTGTAAAGACCATTGATGGTAGGAAGAAACTGCATTAACTAATGAACAAAATAACCAGCTAACATCATAATGACAGAATAGATTTCACACATAACAATATTAACCTAAAATGTAAATGGGCTAAATGCTCCAATTAAAAGACACAGACTGGCAAACTGGATAAAGAGTCAAGACCCATCAGTGTGCTGTATTCAGGAGACCCATCTCATGTACAGAGACACACATAGGCTCAAAATAAAGGGATGGAGGAAGATCTACCAAGCAAATGGAAAACAAAAAAAGGAGGCAGTTGCAATCCTAGTCTCTGATAAAACAGACTTTCAACCAACAAAGATCAAAAGAGACGAAGAAGGCCATTACATAATGGTAAAGGGATCAATTCCACAAGAAGAGCTAACTATCCTAAATATATATGCACCCAATACAGGAGCACCCAGATTCATAATGCAAGTCCTTAGAGACCTACAAAGAGAGTTACACTCCCACACAATAATAATGGGAGACTTTAACACCCCACTATCAACATTACACAGATCAACAAGACAGAAAGTTAACAAGGATATCCAGGAATTGAACTCAGCTCTGCACCAAGTGGATCTCATAGACATCTACAGAACTCTCCACTCCAAATCAACAGAATATACATTCTTCTCAGAACTACATCACACTTATTCCAAAATTGACCATATAGTTGGAAGTAAAGCACTCCTCAGCAAATGTAAAAGAACAGAAATTATAACAAACTGTCTCTCAGACCACAGTGCAATCAAACAACTCAAAACTATAAAACTCCTAGATGATAACATAGGAGAAAATCTAGATCTTGGGTTTGGTGATGACCTTTTAGATACGGCAACAAAGGTACCAACCGTGAAAAAAAGAATTGATAAGCTAGACTTCATTAAAATTGTCTACTTGTTTCTTAAAAAAAAAAAAAAAAAAAAAAAAAAACAAAAAAAAACTCAGGATTAAGAAACTCCCTCAAAATCGCTCAACTACATGGAAACTGAACAACCCTTCTCCTAAATGACTACTGGGTAAATAACAAAATGAAGGCAGAAATAAAGATGTTCTTTGAAACCAATGAGAACAAAGACAAAACATACCAGAATCTCTGGGACACATTTAAAGCAGTGTGTAGAGGGGGATTTATAGCACTAAATGCCCACAAGAGAAAGCTGGAAATATCTAAAATTGATACCCTAACATCACAATTAAAAGAATTAAAGAAGCAAGAGCAAACACATTCAAAAGCCAGCAGAAGGCAAGAAACGATGAAGATCAGAGCAGAACTGAGGGAGATAAAGACATTTAAAAACCCTTTAAAAAATCAATGAATCCAGGAGCTGATTTTTTGAAAAGGTCAACAAAATTGATAGATAGCTAGCAAGGCTAATAAAGAAGAAAAGGGAGAAGAATCAAATAGATGCAATAAAAAATGATAAAGGGGATATCACCACTGAACCCACAGAAATACAAACTGCCATCAGGGAATACTATAAACACCTCTACACAAATAAACTAGAAAATCTAGTAGAAATGGATAAATTATTGGACACACACACCCTCCCAAGACTAAACTAGGAAGAAGTTGAATCCCTGAATAGACCAATAGCAGGCTCTGAAATTGAGGCAATAATTAATAGCCTACCAATCAAAAAAAGTCCAGGACCAGAGGGATTCACAGCTGAATTCTACCAGAGGTATAAGGAGGAGCTGGTACTATTCCTTCTGAAACTATTCCAGTCAATAGAAAAAGAGGGAATGATCCCTAACTCATTTTATGAGGCCAGCATCATTCTGATACTAAAGACTGGCAGAGACATAACAACAACAAAAAAAGAGAATTTAAGACCAGTATTCCTGATGAACTTTGATGAAAAAATCCTCAATAAAATACTGGCAAACCGAATCCAGCAGCACATCAAAAAGCTTATCCACCATGATCAAGTGGGCTTCATCCCTGGGATGCAAGGCTGGTTCAACATACATGAATCAATAAACATAATCCATCATATAAACAGAACCAAAGACAAAAACCACATGATTATCTCAATAGATGCAGAAAAGGCCTTCAACAAAATTCAACAGTGCTTCATGCTAAAAACTCTCAATAAATTTGGTATTGATGGGATGTATCTCAAAATAATAAGGGCTATTTATGACAAACCCTCAGCCAATATCATACTGAATGTGCAAAAACTGGAAGCATTTCCTTTGAAAACTGGCACAGGACAGGGATGCCCTCTCTCATAACTCCTATTCAACATAGTGTTGGAAGTTCTGGCCAGGGAAATCAGGCAGGAGAAAGAAATAAAGGTATTCAATTAGGAAAAGAGGAAGACAAATTGTCCCTGTTTGCAGATGACATGATTGTATATTTAGAAAACCCCATCGTCTCAGCCCAAAATCTCCTTAAGCTGATAAGCAACTTCAGCAAAGTCTCAGGATACAAAATCAGTGTGCAAAAATCACAAGCATTTTTATACACCAATAACAGACAAACAGAGAGCCAAATCATAAATGGACTCCCATTCACAATTGCTTCAAAGAGAATAAAATACCTAGGAATCCGACTTACAAGGGATGCGAAGGACCTCTTCAAGGAGAACTACAAACCACTGCTCAATGAAATAAAAGAGGACACAAACAAATGGAAGAACATTCCATGCTCATGGATAGGAAGAATCAATATCGTGAAAATGGCCATACTGCTCAAAGTAATTTATAGATTCAATGCCATCCCCATCATGTTACCAATGACTTTCTTCACAGAATTGGAAAAAACTACTTTAAAGTTCATATGGAGCCGAAATGAGCCTGCATTGCCAAGACAATCCTAAGCAAAAAGAACAAAGCTGGAGGCATCATGCTACCTGACTTCAAACTATACTACAAGGCTGCAGTAACCAAAACAGCATGTTACTGGTACCAAAACAGAGATATAGACCAATGGAACAGAACAGAGCCCTCAGAAGTAATACTCCACATCTACAACCATAATACTCCACATCTACAACCATCTGATCTTTGACAAACCTGACAAAAACAAGAAGATTTGCCTAAAGAAGGTAACAGAGTCCTGGAGTTTATACTAGAAATCATTCTTATAGGAGAAACTAAAATAATCAGAGACAGGGAGTGGTTTTTAGAAGTGGGAGAAGCCTCGGAGAAGAGAGGTGAGAGGAAGTTTGTCTGACAGACTTTCAACCCAGGAAGCAAGGGTCAGGATAGACAGGATAGATGGGCGAGTCTCGCTTGGGCAACATGACTTTGAGAGTTCCACTCATGGCCGCAGGGTCAACCAGCTTGCTGTCAGGACCCTGGAGCTGAATGGCTTTCCTCTCTGTCAGCCTCAGCTCAGCCCAGAAGTACAGAAAAAGTGGAAGCTGGTTCCAGGCAAACAAACACTCCCAACTCCAAAGAGTCGGGGGTTGTTAGGAAGCCCTTTCCCAGAAAACCTGACACTAGTGTCTTTAGTCCAGAGGCCACACTATTCGCTTTTAACTGGCAGACAGGTGCCTAGTATTTAGCCCCCAAATTCTAAGGAAAAATAGGACAGAATAGCAAGTGAAAGGGGTCTGATGGTACTTACCGTTTGGTGATTGTCCTTTCGTGGTCACCAAAACGTGTCTGGAATTGGTTCCTTCCGGTGGGTTCTTGGTCTCGCTGACTTCGAGAATGAAGCCGCAGACCCTCGCGGTGAATGTTACAGTTCTTAAAGATGGTGTGTCCGGAGTTTCTTCCTTCAGATGTGCAGATGTGTCTGGAGTTTCTTCCTTCCAGTGGGTTCATGGTCTCCTTTGACTTCAGGAGTGAAGCTGCAGACCTTCATAGTGAGTGTTACAGCTCTTAAAGGTAGTGTGGACCCAAAGAGTGAGCAGCAGCAAAATTTATTGTGAAGAGTGAAAGAACAAAGCTTCCACAGCATGGAAGGGGATCTGAGTGGGTCACTGCTGCCCCCTTGGGTGACCAGCTTTTATTCCTTATTTGGCCCCACCCACGTCCTGCTGATTGGTCCATTTTACAGAGCACTGATTGGTCCATTTTACAGAGTGCTGATTGGTGCATTTACAAACCTTTAGCTAGACGCAGAGCGCTGATTGGTGCGTTTTTACAGAGTGCTGATTGACATGTTTACAAAGCTTTAGCTAGACACAGGGCACTGACTGGTGTGTTTTTACAGAGTGCTGATTGGTGTGTTTACAAACCTTTAGCTAGACACAGAGCGCTGATTGGTGTGTTTTTACAGAGTGCTGATTGGTGTATTTACAAACCTTTAGCTAGACACAGAGTGCTGGTTGGTGCATTTACAATCCTTTAGCTAGAGAGAAAAGTTCTCGAAGTCCCCACCCCACCCAGGAAGTCCAGCTGGCTTCACCTCTCAGGAGGACCAAGAACCACAGGCAAAAGCGGAAAATTCTCATAGTCCACAAGTTGCTGGCAAGCACAAAAAAGCTCCAATAACACCTGACTCGAATAAGATGCTGAGAGTCTCAGAAATATTAGCAGACCCTCTTCTTCAGAAGAGAGTCTCATTCCAACAGGAGAGTAGAGAGACAGTTCAAAGTCAGCAGAGAAAAAAACAGTGAAAGCAAGAGTGAGAGAAGGCTCAAAGGGCCCAACAAGGAGAAGCAGATCCGAGAAGTGTGGGGAAGTAATGGGGTGCCTAAGGCTGGGAGCCCGCAGACCAGGAGAAGCAGATCCAAGAAGTTTGAGGAAGCAAAGGTGTGCCTGAGGCTGGGAGGCCATGGACACTGCAATGCCCGTGGGCCTGGAGCTGGGACTGGGGCAGAAGGGAAAAAATGATGCAGAGTGTATCAGTCGAGGTTCTGCACAGAAACAGAACCAACAGGCTGCATAGAGATCGATAAGAGATTTCTTATGAAAATTTTCTCGCACAATCTTGGAGATATGGAAGTCCCACAGTATGTCATCTGCAAGCGGGCAAATCAGGAAAGCTGGTGATGGAATTCTGTCTGAGTCCAAGGCCTGAGAACTGGGTTGGTGATGGTGTAATTCCCAGCGTGAGAAAGCCCCTAGAACCAGGAGCTCTATGTCAGAGGGCAGGAGAAGCAGGATTTCCAGTTCAAGGAGAGAGGGAGAGAATGAGAATGTACCCTTCCTCCATCTTTTTGTTCTACTGCACCCCTCAAAGGATTGCCTGGTGCCCACCCACACTGGGGAGGGTGAGGTGATCTGCTTTACCCAGTCACTGATTTAAACACCAATCTCTTCTGGAAACACCCTTGCAGACACACCCAGAAATCGTGTTTTTTAACAGCTACCTGAACATCCCTTAGCTCAGTCAATATGATATATGAAATTAACTGCCACACTGGTCAAAGCTTCCTTTAGAGAGACCAGCGTGGCCTCTCAGAGAGGGTGAGGTTATATTGTGAATCCTTCAGGAAAACAACAGATGAGGGAACTCATGAACCAGAAAACCAAGAAAGCTGCTGTAACCCTTCTGTTTCCTGTCACCTCATGCAATGGGATGACAAAAATGAAATATACTCTAATCCATAAAAAGCTACTCTGAGGAGAAAAATTAAAGTAACCCTACTCACATGTTAACAGATAATGAAAAAACATCAGATATACAAGGTCACAAAGTGAATGAACTGTAATCCAATATTTTATAATGATCTGGAAAAATTAAGAAAATAATCACAGCTCTGAAATAACCAATCAAAAATCTCAAAGTTCAGAGATGATGTGGCTAAATCATATGTATAATAATCTTACTGAATTATTTTATAAACATTTTCTCTAAAAATTGACTCCATTTTGTTCAAAATTGGTTGGAAATCTTTAATCCAAGTAGTTGGTGAAGAGTGCTAAGAAACATCAGATTCTGAATAACTGGGTGAACTGCAATTGTTGGAAATAGACCTTGCACGCAAAAAGACATTGAAAATTACCCTGACAAAAGCAAGGGAGGAACTGAACAAATCGCAGAATGAGAGCTCAGATGGTGCACGGAATTTAATTCTCAAGTTCTATGAGTGTGATTTGGAATATCTTGGATTGTGAGAAGAATTTCTGATGAACTTCCTATTTTAATTGGATAAATTTATGTTCTGACTGGAACAGAATGAAACGGAGAAGGTCTATGATTTTCCAGCATATAAATGTAAAACATCCAAAAGAATCATAAATAGAATCAACTGATTTTCCATGTAAAAATTCTATTCAAAGAAAGATGATTGGAATAGAGACTGAAAAACAGTACCTAAAAAATATTTTGGCAAAATATTTATACATTTCATATTGTTTAAAATGACAAGGAAATCTTCCCTGAAGCAGAATTTTCTGTGGGTCTACCAGGTGAATCAAACCCTGAAAAGAGTATCTTCTCAAAAATACTTGTGTATTCAGGGAACGTGGAATCAAGTTTTCAACAAGCATAAATAAGTTATTAATTATAAATTTAAAATCTGAAGATTACAGTAAAGTTTATAACAAATTATACATGATCATAGTGAAGAACAAAACCCTTATTTCTGAGAAATTCCAGTGACAGACTCATACAAATAGATGTAGGTAAAAAAATAATTTTGTGAATGTTACAAAGATGAATTATTCTGCTTTTTCATCTTTTGAGACTGAGTCCATTTTTAACAATTAAAAATTTGCTTTGCTATACACAATGTATACATTGTATTACTGTTACTTCATTTTTGGGGACACAGTTTCTTTTTTAAAAACAGATTTGAGTAGAATTCTCTTCAGGTTCACCAATAGCATAAAATCCAATTACTCGTGAATAAATGAATATTTCTAAAACTCAGATAGTTTGATTTATTGGGCACCTTCTCAAAATAATCCTAGTTTGGAAAATAAATTATATACTCACCTTGATTATTAATTGATGATAATTATTACAATGGAGAATTGAATAATTGAGTTTCATAAAGACCCAAGTACAGGATGAAAGGTCTGGAAACAGGAAGAGACCCCTGGTACATGGGTATATGGTTTATGAAAGACACAGCCATGCAGGGCAGTAGAAAATCTTCAATAAATGTTTTGACAATTGATTTCAACAAATGTTTTGGGGTAATTATAATAATATATGATAAAATTGATGTTTGAGCCTAACCTTACCAAAAACCAATTTCAAGTTGATTAAAACCAACTGTAAAAGTGAAAATTATAAAACCAAGAACATAGGAAAATAATTTCCTCACTTCAAAATAGGCAGTAATTGTTCAGCAAGATACAGTGAAAACACCACCCCTAATTTACGTTATTTAGGCAGCAATGGATTCGTGTTATAATAAATAAAATCTTACTAAATCTGTGAAAAAAGAGAGAGAGCACGTATGTGAGAAAGACATAAAAGTCAATAAAAATAAATGTGCAAACCAATAAAAATGTGCAAAAAGAAAAAAGGTATTTTAGAAAAGAGAATATTCACATGGTCAATAAGCTTGAGATAAACTATTTAACTTCATTACAAATCAGAGAAATACAAGAAATGCCAAAAAATACATTTCTAACAATTATATGTAAACATGTTGACAAAATTATTTTTAAAATCTGACAGTATATGGAGTAAAGATGTAAAGCAACAGGACTTCTCACACATTTCTGGTAGGAATGTACCTCATTACAAATACTTTGAATAACGGTTTGGCCTTAGCTTCTCAATTTAAAAGCACGCACATCCTGTGACTCAGCAGCTCAGTTCTAGGCGTACATCCTAGAGAAATGTGTGCTCTTCATGGAAGATATACGTATGTGATTGCCACATTTCTTTTTGCACTAACCTCAGAGTGAAAACAAAACAAAACAAAATAGTCTATCCTTACTACAGTGAATAAGTATGGTCTATTCAGAAGAGAGAATTTAATACATCACCAACAACAATGACTAAACCACAAATACAATCAATGCTTTGCATAAATCTCACAAATATAATATTGAGCTGAAGAAGCCAGTCAGAACATAATGTGTGTTATTCAATTCCATTTATATAAAATCCCCAAACAGCCAATGCCACAGTGTTTGAGGATTCACAGAAGCAGTAACACTATAAAAAATATAAAAATCTAGAAAGCAATTGTTGCCAGTAGGAAGAAAGGGAATGGACCCCACTACTCCTTCACAGTCCAACATGAACTCCCATATCATCCAGAGGTGAACACAGGACCCAGGCTTTCTCAGTCAGTAGCATATCTGATTAGTGGGAGTGATTGTGTAGCTCAAAAAGAACTAGGGAGGCTCAATCTTAGAATGTTTAGAACTTCTAGAATGAGAGAACGGTATGTAAGCCCTGAGCTAGCCGTGTTGTCATAAGAAGAAGAAAGACAGTCTGACAACAGACCCCTGAAAAGTAACGCAGAGCTCGGGCATGGAGGAGATGGAACTGTGTCCTCAGGAGAGCTTCTCAAGTTTTGAATCTATAATAGACAAAATAAAACCTGTCCCCGGTACAGAATGTTTTCTGAGTCAGTAAGTTGACCTTCTTATCACAACTTTGATTGTCTCTTAAGGCTAAGAGATCTAATATTCCATAAGTCATCAAAATGTCACAGCCCATAATTTCATTTTCTAGTATATACAGCTCCAGGATACTGCCTCTCACACTTGTATGTGATACAAAATTACTGAATCAAATAGAACCCAAATCATTTCTGCTTGAAATGCAGGGAAGCAAAGTAAGCCTTGAACTCAGAAGTTTTCCCCTAAGTCTCACCTACCTCTTTGACAATCGTTACTGACAATCGTGACTAGTTACATTCACCACAGATGCTAGTCTCATCACACACTACAATTACCTTCCCTTACATTACTAATTTGAAGCATAATTAACATAAGCCTCACATACTTAGTAAAGTTTGCCATGTTACAGTTAAAGTCTGTCTTCACAGATCACTACATTTGTGACTCATTGCAAGTTCAATAATCAAAGTTCATGAACTCGAGGTGATTGATACACAATGTCCTCATCGGTGAACCTGGTGTTAATATAGTATTTGCTCATAAAGTTACTGTAAGGACTGTATAAAACACTTGCAGAAGCTCATACTGAAGTGGTTAATGGTACCTATTCTGAAGCCAGTGTGTGTTCAGACCCTAGTTGTTTCACTACTACCAGTGAGACCTTGAGCAGGTTAGTGCCTCAGGGTTCTGACCTGTAAAATTGGATGATAAGAGTAGCAAACTCCCAGTATTGCTGTGAGATAATAAGAGTACTTAGAACGGTGCTTAACACTTAGTGATTGCATAGTCATGATTTGCTATTATTAAAGAATAATGTTTTGGAAAGGGCCTGGCACATAAAAAAGCTAACTATTAACTTTAAATACTATTATTTGTATCAAGAATAAAAGATTAGATATCACTACTGGTTCTACAGTCATTAAAGAATAACATGATAATTTACAAATAATGTTATGATAATAAGCCTGACAACTGCCTTGGAAAACACAATTTACCCAAACTAACACGATAAGAAATAGAAAGTCTCTATCAAAGACCTTTAACTTATAATGAGAAACTTTTCCCCAAAAAAATTCTGGTGCCATATGGATTCACTCTTTGTTTTTGTTTTGGGACGGAGTCTCGCTCTGTCTCCCAGGCTGGAGCACAGTGGTGCGATCTGGGCTCTCTACAACTTCAGCCTCCTGGGTTCAAGTGATTCTCCTGCCTCAACCCGTTGAGTAGCTGGAATTACAGGTGACCACCACCATGCCCGGCTAATTTTTGTATTTTTAGTAGAGGCAGGGTTTCACCATGTTGGCCAGGCTGGTCTCGAACTCCTGATCTCAAGTAATCCTCCCACCTCAGCCTCCCAAAGTGCTGGGAATACAGGCGGGAGCCACCAAGCCCAGCCTACACTCAGTTTTTGAGGGTTTTTTTTTTTTTTTGAGGGTTTTATAACTATTATTAAAACCTGCCAAAGATATTGCAAATAAAAATAAAAGAAAGCTGCAGATCAAGAGCTCTCCTGAATGTAACAAAACACTGAAGAAATCAAATCCAATAATTTAACTGTATAATCCATGATCAAACAGATTTATCCCTGAAATACAAAGTTCATTTAACAACTGAAAACTAATAAATGAAGTTCAACATAGGAACAAAATCAAAAATTTAAAATCATAGATATCTATCAATACATTCAGAAAAATGTATTTGACAAAATTCAATACTCATTCATAATAAAGACTCTCAGCAAATTAGGACATAAGGAAACTTCATCAACCTGACTAAGGGTATATGGTAGATTGAATGGCAGACTCGTAAAAGAGATTTCCAATTGTTAATCCTGAAAACCTGTGATTATCATCTTATCTGAAAAATTGGTTTTTGCAGATATAATTAAGTTAATATGAGATCATTCTAGATTATCTGGTTTGGCCCAAAAATCTAACGAGAAGTATCATCTTAAGATACACACGAAACACGACACACAGAAGAGGCGGAGGCATTGTCATCATGGAGATAGGAACTGGAATGATACAGCTGCAAGCCAAGGAATGTCTGGAACCACCAGAAAAGGGAAGAGGCAAAAAATAGGTTCCTCTTGGAGTCTCCAGAGGGACCATGGCCCTGCCTGTAACTTCATGTCAGAGTTCTGGAAGCCCAATTGTGAGATCTCTGGCTTAAACGGAGTTGTTTAAGCCACTCCGTCTGTGTTAATACATTAATGCAGCTGTAGAAAACTAGTATTGTGCATTTATGAAAATTCTATAGCTAACATCATACTTAAGAATTATTGAATAATGCAAAGTTATCTGAAATGCCCACTGCTACTCATCATTTTAGCCGAAGGCTGTAGCTAGTGCAATAATGCACAAAAATAAAGGCAGAGAAAGGAGGAATTACATTATTTTTATTTGCATAAAATATGATTATCTATGCAGGGACTCGATAATACATACAAACGTTTCTAGAACCAAAAAAGGAATTTAGCAACTTTTGCAGAATACAGGTAAATATAGAATTATCATATTGTTTCTGTTATACATAAAGGCAGAATATTTTCTCTGTTTATGTATAACAGAAACAATATGATAATTACTGTTATATGTTATATATAAATATTGAATTTTTTGTGTTAATATAGAACAGAAACAATGTGATACTTATTGTTATCTGTTATATAGAAATACAGATATATAGTTGTGTGGGAGGAAGACCTGCCCCCATAATTCAATTACCTCCCATATCAGCAAAACCATATCAGATGGTAAGTTTCAATATTTATAAATATTTGAAATATTTATAATATATAAATATTCCATATTTATATGTAATATAAGCAAATAACTTTAAAATAAAATTTAAAATTTTTATTTACAATAACATACAAATATACACAAAAATAAATTTAACAAAAGACATGTAAGTTTTTTACACTGAAAAAATATAAAAATTACAGAGATTAAAGAAGAACTAAACAAATTGATGTATGTAACATGTTCATAGATTGGAAAACTCAAAATTGTTAATATGCCAAATACCTTCAAATGTACCAATAGATTCAAAGCAATCCTAATCAAAATCCCCATGGGCTTTGCAAAAGATATTGACTAATTCTAAAATAAAAAAGGAAGTAAAAAGGATCTAAAGCAGCCAAAGCTAGATGATAAAAGAAATTTGAGGGATGTTAAGACTTCATGTAAAGCTAGAATAATCAAGGATGACATGGTATGAGTGAAAAGATAAAGCCATTGAATGGAACGGAACAGAGGATTCAAAGCGTAAAAGAAAATGCTTTCAACAAGTAGCACTGAAACAACAGAATGGAGAATGGCTAAAGAAAAGAACGAATAAGCAAAATGTGGTATATTCACACAAAACAACACTTCCTGGCAATAAGATGAAACTATTGATATATACATGAACATAGATGAACCTGAAAAACATACTGAGCCATACACAAGATAGTACATACTGAATGATCCCACTTCATTGAAGTTCAGGAAAACAATGAAAAAAGCCTAGTCTATGGTGATAGAAGTAAGAACAGTGGTTTCCTATGATGGGCACAGTTGTACTAAAAAGGAGAAAATAAAACTTCCTAGGATGGCGGAAGTGATTTATATTTTGAATAAAGATAGAAAGATGTACTATATGTCAAACATCAAATTTTACAATACAACATCACACACCGGGGCCTATCATGGGGAGGGGGGAGGGGGGAGGGATTGCATTGGGAGTTATACCTGATGTAAATGACGAGTTGATGGGTGCTGATGAGTTGATGGGTGCAGCACACCAACATGGCACAAGTATACATATGTAACAAACCTGCATGTTATGCACATGTACCCTAGAACTTAAAGTATAATAATAATAAAAAATAAAAAAAGTAGGTATTCTATGAAAACTGTATCTGAGACAATTTCACATGTATAGCTGCAGAAGTTTATTTACATATCACAATCTGAAATACAACTTTTTAAAAATAAAATGATTGCTATTCTAAAAAAAAATTTTTACAATACTTAAAAATCCATATAAAAAGAGTGAGATGGGAAAAAATATTTAAAAGACAAACACTCAAGGGTAAATACTCAAGAGGGAAATAGACGCATAAAATAATGAGACACAGCAGTTGGCTTCTTGCAAAATTCAGTGGATTGTTTTAGAAAAGTCCTCACATTAAATATATCTCAAAATATTTTTACAAAAGAAAATCCAGGAAAGTGAGATTGATATTTGGCATGATTTTTCCTATCAGAATATAGATAATTTAGAATCTGCAGCTAAGAGAGTTCGTTTTGTCAAAAGTACACGAACAGCTAAGAGGCTAAGCAGTCGAGCAGAGCTTCAGGCAGTTGGGCAGGATTTAAGAGATGAAAATTAGACATGGTGTAGGACAAATGTATGCTTCATAAGACCATGTGCAGAGTTCTTTTTTCATTTCTAGGACTTTCCCTACAGTTACTGAAGTCTTGTAGGAACCAGGTGGTGTTATGGCCTGAACGTTTGTGTCCCACTCAAATTCAAATGTTGAAGTCCTAATTGGATGTGATAGTATTAGGAGGCGGGGCCTTTGGAAGATTTGTCATGAGGGTGGAACCCTCACCAATGGGGTTAGTGCTTATAGGCAAGGGACCCCAGAGAGCTCTCTCGCTCTCTTTCCACCATGTGAGAGGACAGAGAGAATTCACCAGTCTGCATCCAGGAGGAGGTTCCTCACCAGAACCTGACCAGGCTGGCACTCTGATCTTAGATCTCCAGCCTCCAGAACTGTGAGAAATAAATTTCTGTTGTTTATCAGCCACCCAGTCCATGGGATTTTGTTATCGCAGCCTGAAAAGGTAGATGGTGTATTAGTCTGTTCTCATGCTGCTAATAAAGACACACCGGAGACTGGGTACTTTGTAAAGGAAAGAGGTTTAATAGACTCACAGTTCCACATGTCTGCAGAGACCCCACAATCATGGCAGAAGGTAAAAGAGAGGCAAATCACATTTACATGGTGGCAGACAAGAGGGCTTGTGCAGGGGAACTCCCCCTTATAAAACCATCAGCTCTGGTGAGACTTACAATCACAAGAATAGCACAGGAAAGACCAGCCCCCGTGATTCCGTTACCTCCCGTATCAGCCAAACCATATCAGCCAAACCATATCAGATGGTAAGTTTCAATGAGGTCAAGCCTGCCTTTTTTTGACCAGGTCCCCACATCAGAAAAAAAATCATTGGTTTAAGACCAGAGTCTTGAGCAGGAGAACCAGCAGTGGGGCGGGGAGAGGGGCGTGCCATTATCTCCTTGCGACTGAGTCAAGCTTGTGTGAACCTCAGCTTCCAGATCCAGGTTGTTGCTTCTGATGCGGACACACTGTGAACTCTTGCTTTTTTTCCATTCAGCGCTACCTTGCACTCTTATTCCTTCTGAATTAGTTTCAATAATTTGAAAAATTTAGGGATATTCTTGAGTCTTTCATGGAAGACTTTTTTTTTTTTTTTTTTTTTTTTTTGAGTAAGACTTTATTCAATATATCAATATATGGAGTTTGCTTTCACAGCAGCTTTCTCTAGCCAGGGATGATTTTCCAAACACCTTGCTACAGCAGTTTGTGTGCGGGTTGAAACATTTTCTGCTTTCTTTGCTATGTGGAAGAAAACTGACATCACATTTCTGTCAGCTCTTCCTATCGCATTATACTAGTTCAAGTACACTGTGCAGCAGTTCAGAAACGAAGGGAATTTGAGGGTATGTGACCAGATATAATTCCTAATGCCAGGCCCTGAAAATGTTCCATTTATATCTGTCACTTCTGTCTGAGGCCTGTCATTTCTCTGAAAGTTCAGAGGCATATTGTAACGCCAACTCAAAATTCTCCACTTCTGTTTGTGGCAGCATGGGTTCCTGCATATGTTTCTAGGCTCTGGTTACACCAGGAGTTCAGAACTGTGCGTGACAGACGACCCACCTGCAGCTCCCCAGTCGAGAGGTTCTCTGAGTCAGAGGAAAGGGTTGCAGCGTGTCACTCACGGCGGCCACGGACATCCTTTCCCACGGCTGCACGGCTCCAATTTCATGATACAATTTTCACTCACCGAGGTAGATTGTACCCCATTTTCCACTTTTCCCCGTTACCCAATGTGACAGAATTTGGATATTTTCCCTGCCCGAATCTCGTGTTGAAATGTAATCCCCGATGCTGGAGGTAGAGCCTGGTGGGAGGTATTTGGGCCGTGGGGCAGATCATTCCCTTGCTGATAAGTGCGTTCTTGCTCTGAGTTCACGTGAGATCTGGTCATTTAAAAGTGTGGGCACCTCCCTCCCCAGTCTCACTTGCTCCTGCCCTGGCCATCTGATGCACCTGCTCCCCCTTCACCTTCTGCCACTAGTTTAAGCTCCTGAGGCCTGCCCAGAAGCAGAACAGATGCTAACATCATGCTTCCTGTAAAGTCTGCAGAACCATGAGCCCATTATACCTCTTTTCTTTATCAATTACCCAGTCTTGGATATTGCTTGATAGCAATTCAAGAAAGGCTTAATATACCATGGTTTCTTAGCCTTTTCCTGGTAAATTCACACAGTGATTTAGGGCCTGGGTCTGTACCTCTCACATCCATCTTAAAACGTGCAGTTCACAAAAGTTCCAACCAAGATATCAGAGAAGTTTTCAACATGTCCCTGCCTTGGAGGTAGTGTGTGGAGAACTTTCACAGATCCTGCCTGATCTGTCTCAACTTCTAGTCACCTCACATCCAATTATTATTATTACTATTATTATTATTATTATTATTGACAGAATCTTGCTCCTGTTGCCTAGCCTGGAGTGCACTGGTGCGATCCTGGCTCACTGCAACTTCCACCTCCTGAGTTCAAGCGATCCTTTTGCCTCAGCCTCCCAAATACCTGGGATTACAGGCACGTGCCACCACATCTGGCTAATTATTATATTTTTAGTAGAGATGGGGTTTCACCACTTTGGCCAGGCTGGTCTGGAACTCCTGACCTCAGGTGATTTGCCCTCCTTGGCTTCCCAAAGTGCTGGGATTACAGACGTGAGCCACTGCGCCTGGCACATCCCAAGATTTAACGTGTGGTGAGAGGCCATTCTTAAATTCAATTATAAAGCATGGTTTAATCTAACACATATTTAGGTATAGCATTTTAATACGAAAACCCTATGTGAAAAAAATATGCAACACTTAAGATTCCCAGCTACTTTAAGATTTGGAAACAGTTAGCATTAAGCATCTCTTCCATAGCTTTGAAAATTTAAGCTACCTCCAGAGTTTCTCTGAACCCTTTAATCTTAGTTTTGTATGCACTCTGCTTCTGTGTGTGCCCAGGTTGCATTTCTGCTCTGCCTAAGCCGGTCTCAATCATTGTGCCCTTTCCCCAGCCATACTTTGGATATTGTACATCCCTGAGGAGGTGAAAGTTTGCAGGAGGGTCCAATAGAGCAGTGCACAGCCTTCCAGAATCTCCCTGGCCCCCTCCTGCTGCACCACCATCTCCAAAGCCTCTAGCTGCCTTCTTTCTGTGTTCAAAACCCCGGGAAGGGAGTGTGATCTAATCTCTTGTTTCCCTGCTCCCTTTCGAGTGGCTGCCTCTCCTTGTTGGTCATCCTTCTACAATTTTGTTAAAGAAACTATTGTTCCCTGACACTTATTGAGCACCAAATTGTAAGAAGTTTTGCATAGTGAGCACTTAGGAATTTTGTTTTTGTAGTTGTTATTTATTTATTTTTTTGAGACAGACTCTCCCTCTGTTGCCCACACTGGAGTGCAGTGGTGCAATCTCGGCTCACTACAACCTCCGCCTCCCGGGTTCAAGCAATTCTTCTGCCTCAGCCTCCGAGTAGCTGGGATTACAGGTGCATGTCACCATGCCCGGCTAATTCTTTTTATATTTTTAGTAGAGATGGGGTTTCACCATGTTGGCCAGGCTGCTCTCGAACTCCTCACCTTGTGATCTGCCCGCCTTGGCCTCCCAAAGTCCTGAGATTACAGGCGTGAGCCACCGTGCCCGGCCCCACTTTGGAATTTTTTATTCTAGTAAGGAAAATGTGCTCATTTCTTCATATTCCCCTTATTTTCCCAATCCAATTGCTACATTGCTGATGGGGCTGTTGACAATTGTAAGTGCTCTTACCCGTTATTTTAATGTCACCTTCTCCATTATCCTAGATTTCTAAATTATCTCCACCACTCCCCACCCAGCTCGGTCAAGAAGCTCAGAACACAGTGATCAAATGGGGATCTCACCCTCTTCCTCTGCCTGCAATTCATTTTTATGTTGTTGTCTGCAGTTCACAGAGGAAGAGATACAAATTGGTTTGTTCTATTACAGATCTATGCTTTTTAAATTTGATTTTGTCTTTTCTATTATTTTAACCATTTTATTCATCCCGTTTATTCCCAATCACAATGCTCACAGCAACTGATCTATATATTAAATGTTTATATTTATTCTTCTAATCCTTTTTAGCAGAGGAACCTACATAGCACTCTACATAGAACCCAAAAATAAGCAGTAATAATCACAGCCACAAATCAGCTTCTCCTCTGGAATTTTCAATGCTCTTAGACTATCTTCGAATATTACCCTCTCTTACTGCAGTGTCCTCAGTGGTGAGTACAAACAATCTCTCTCAAATATAATATCCGGTAGTATAAATTGAAAGAAGCTTCCTGGAGCCCAGTTTGATCATATATGTCAAAATATAAAATGAGCACAACATGTGATTCAGCAGTGGTGATTTTCGTGAAATACTGTAAAGGAAATAATCCTAGAAGAAAAATTTTGTAAATAATAATAACAAGTAGAGAAAAAAAACATGGTCTAAATAGTAAAAAAAAAAAAGAGCATGGCTAAGTAAATTGCAATTTATTTATCTGCGGTAGAACTAATTTTGATCAATTTATTGATGTCAAGTGTTACATTTCTTGTGGCCTTGTGTAATATACATTTTTCATAATTTGGATGAGCAGCATCCAGTCTTAGTTCTGTTTGTTATGATGTTGGTTACTTCGGGGAGATAGTGACTGCCTTCCTCTACGGAAACCAAAGATGCTTAGTCCTTATTTCTGCGCATGGCATAATCAAGAGGTATATAGGATAAGACTTAGTCCTAACCAGTTGGGCTCTCTCTCAAGGGATTTTGAAACTGAGCTACTAACAATGGATGGCTTAGAAAGTGATTTCATTATGATTTAGTGCAGAATCTGTTTCCTGCACTTCACTGTAGTTACAGCTACCTGATATTCACAGAGTCCTTGATTCCTAGGCCTGGGCAGTTAGCTCCCGAGAAAACAAGGAAAACAATCCTTACCAACAGTTTGAAACTCTTTCAGGTATTAGATATGTATAAACCTATGTACTCTGTACAAAATCCCATAAGTGAGTTCAATTATTAACCCATTTTGCAGGTAAGAAAACAGTCTCAGAAAGATTGTATGACTCGCTCAAAGATACAAAGATTAAAAGCAAGAACTCTGGCTGCAGAGTCTGTGACCGTCACTTTTCTTATTGCCCTTACTCTTACACTATTGCCTAATTTTGTAGTCCCTTGAGAGCAAAAATTTTGCCTGAAATGTCTTACGACCCTTTCCAGTTAAAGCAATAATTAGGCCATTCTATGCTCTTGGCCTTAGGAAATGGATGGCACAACAGCAGGTATCATGCTTTGTTTTGTTTGTTTGTTTTGCTTTTTATAGGGACAGGGTTTCACCATGTTGCCCAGGCTGGTCTCCAACTCCTGAGCTCAGGCCATCTACCCACCTACACCTCCCACTGTGCTGGGATTACAGGCGTGAGGCACCACACCTGAGGATGGCACAACAGAATGCAGATTATAAAGAATCAAGTTTTTGAATGCCAGTTCAGCATGGGTGAAAGGCAAAAGGCACATGGCATACATGAAAGGTGTGGAGAGTGCAGGTGCCCTTCACTCAAACTCAATATAGGTTTTCTCATGGAGGGGATGTCAGGGTAACAAAAAACTTTTATTAAAAAGGTTTGTGCCTTGACACAATCCAGTCAAAAATCCAGGTAAACAATGGCAAGGGAAACCACGGAAATCCCAGAAAGTGTGAACTCAGAAAAATCACAGTCTAGGAGTAACAGATACCCTTTGAATAAGATGAAGCTGAAATAGACCCTCCGACCCCCGATAAAGCTAACAACCAAGACCCAAGATTATTAGGGTAAACTGCTGTTATTAAATTCCCATAAACAATTGAATGATTGGAAACCTTTTTGAGAAGAGACCACAATTGATAGATTCTATAGGGAACCATCTAGAATGTCATTTGAAGTGTCATAGTGTTACATACCATTAGAAATTATTAATTGTACAAAAAAGGAAAGAGAAAGAGTATTAATTGATAGAGAAGATAATGAATAGAAGCAGATGCAGAGATAATTAAGATATTGGAGTTAGCACGCAGAAATTTGACAATAAAGATAAAAATATAAAAAAATAGATAAAAACATGCACCCAAAATAGATGAAAAGATGGATAATTTCAACTGAGAATGGGATGTATTAAAAGATGGATATCATAGGATGGGTAAGTGAAATAAATGAAATTAAAAGCTCAATGATGGTTTTAACAGCATATTGAAAACAGCAGAATAAAAGATGAGTGACCCTGAAGCCCAAGTAATATAAAAAGTCTAAACTAGGGAGAAGAGGAAGAGAAGAAAAAATATAACAAAGCTTAAAAATATGTAGAACATGGCCCAAAGGTCAAAATGTGAACCTGGAGTCTCAGAAGGAGAGCAGAGAGAGAATGAGGCATGGCGAATTTTTCAAATCTGATAAAAAATTACTAAAGTTTGAAAATTCAATAGCACACTTCTACAAAATCCATAGCTTAAAAGGAAACCAGAAAAACTTGAAAATATTTTGAGCTGAATGATTAAATATATATAAAATCTGTTGTGGTTTGGCTCTGTGCTCTCATCCAAATCTCACCTTGAATTGTAATAATCCTAAGGTGTCAAGGGTGGGACCAGGTGGAGGTAATTGAATCATGGGGGCGGTTTCCACCAAGCTGTTTTCATGATAGTGAGTGAGTTCTCACGAGATCTGATGGTTGTATATGCATCTCGCATTTCCCCTGCTGCCTCTCCTTCTCTCCCCTGCCCTGTGAAGAGGTGCCTTCCACCATGATTGTAAGTTTCCTGAGGTCTCCCTAGCCATGCGGAACTGCGAGTCAATAAAACCTTTTTCCTTTGTAAATTACCCAATCTTGGGTATGTCTTTATTAGCAGTGTGAGAATGGACTAATACCATATTAACTCATGGAATTCTCCTTAAGGGAAATTTTTAGCTTTAAAGCATATATTTGAAAAAAGGAAAGTTTTGTAGTAATCAATCATTTAAACTTCCACTGCAATTAGATTTTTTTAAAAAGTTGAATGAAAAATAGGAAAAAAGTAATTAAAAATAAATTTAAAAATCAATGCAATACAAAAAATATAATACATTAATAAAACTAAATTTGGTACGTTGAAAAATTATTAATACTGGTGCTGAAAAACAAGTTGTCCATACAGAGATTAAAAAGAAGGCATTATCATAAATACAACAGATGTTAGCAAGAAAATAAGATGTTATACACAGCTTCGTGTAGGTAAATTTGAAAATTTGGGAAAATGGATAAATTCCTTAAAAGTAAAACCTACCAAACCTGGTAGCAGAAGAAATAAAAAGCCAGGTGCAGTGGATCACGCCAGTAATCCCAGCACTTTGGAAGGCAAATCAACTGAGGTCAGGAGTTCGAGACTAGCCTGCCCAACGTGGTGAAACCCTGTCTCTACTAAAAATACAAAAATTAGCTGAGCATGGTGGTGGGCCCCTGTTATCCCAGCTACTCAGGAGGCTGGGGCAGGAGAATCACTTGAACCCAGGAGGCAGAGGTTGCAGTGAGCTGAGAGCATACCACTGTACTCCAGCCTGGGCAACAAGAGCAAAACTTCATCTCAAACCAAACAAACAAACAAAAGATATAAAAATGTCTACATAATTCAACATTTACTAAAGTTGAATTTATAATTAAAATCCTTCTCATTAAGAAAATTCCAGATCCAGGTGCCTTTATCTGTGAGTTCTTTCAAGCATTTAGGAGTAAATACCACCAAATTTTACATAAAATTTTCCAAAGAATAGTGAAAGGATTCCAATTCATTTTATGGAGCTGGCATGATCTTGATACAAATACCTAAAAAGAATATTACAAGAAAAAAACACTTGTTTATACATCTCATATATGAAGATATAAAAATTTCTAAATGTGTGTTTTTAATATACAATTAATACAACACATAAAAAATATAATCATGACATAGCAGGACTTCAGGAATTCCTGCATTATTTTAGGAATGCAAGGCTGGTATAACGTTTGAAATGAACACAAATCTTTGCATTAAAAGAATAAAAGAGAAAAACATTTGATCACCTCAATCATTGCAGAAAATAATATTTATGAATGCATTACTCAGCAATACAGTAATATGAAACCTCAGGGACGAAATAATAATAAGAGTAGTAACAACATCAACAAGAAAGCACCAATCCAGTGACCAATCCTGTGTAGCTATTATCTAGGGTTAATGTCTCACCCCTGGTAATTTACAGCTTTGATTTGAGTAGGCTGTGAAATTTGATCTGAGATAAAGTCCAGGGCTCCAGCAAGCTGGATATTTGGATCAGGCTACAGAGGAAAATCAGAACCCCAGAGGTTGCTAATTACTTTGGAAGTGTGAGTTGAGGTGGGAGAAGCAATTGTTCTCCTAATAGAAGTAAACGGAGTCAGAAGCTACAGTACCTACTCACCTTCCCACTTCTTTCTTTTCAAATGGAAGTAGATGGAGAGGAATGTCATACCTGGTACCTGGAGATTGGGTATTCCTTTACATCTGCTGAAACTTCTTTTGTCCCTTCACATTTGCTGAGATAATTATTTTAATCCTAAGGTGAAGAAATAGGTTTTCTAAAATAAATATTTTACTCTTTTTTTTTTTTTCACCTGAATTTGTAGACATTTGTCTGGGTAAGTCACATGCCAGCAGGGATGGCTAAATTGGATTTTACAGAAGGAAAAAAACATCTAAATACGATTATTATGTCTGCAGAACTTGCAATACCTTATGTTAATTCAGAAGGAGACTAACTAGATTATCTGGTCACAGCCAAATCTGTGTAGTTTTCATGGGCTGCAGTTTGTGAACTTAGCTTCTTCTGAATCTCATTCTGGGCTCACAATCTCATAATGCCTCCTTGTATAAAATAAGAATTCCATTAGACATGAGCTTGACAGATATCCCTGGGCCCTCTCCATATTCTTCTGTTGTCAGGCTTTAGACAAAAATTTTATGTGTGCTCTAGTAGGTTTGGTGCTTACCCAGATGATCCTTACCGGTTTTCTAAAGATTATCTCCATCCTGCAGACCTCAGAAAACTCTTGAATAATAGCTGGTTTTTTGTATCCTTTAATTTTGCTAATCTAACTAATTCTAGTAGTTTTTGGTAGGATCTTGTATATTTTCAATGTAGACAGTAGTTCATATATCTATCATGATGGATAATAATACTAAATCCTAAAAACAACTCATCTTGGTAGACTCTATTTTCTTTACTTCATAAAAAGAGAAAATGAGGCTCAAAAGTGTTACGTGACTTTCTTGAAGCCGCCTCACTCACAGGTGCTAGAGCTGGGATTCACATTGGTTACACCTGACCCCACAGCCAGAGCTTCTTGGGCGAGGCTGAACTGCACTGCCTCTGCCTGCTCCATCCCCTGGACATCTCCATATGACAACTGAGAGGAGAATGTTGCCTCACCTTGTTCAGCCCCAGCTGGGGGTAGTGTGGCAACTCAGATTAGTTGCTCTGTGCCTGTTGCTCTGTGCATGTCTGCCAGTGACCACAAAGACACTGCTTGAATATTGATTCTGTGGTCACAAATAAATTTTAGTGGAACTTTAAAATGTAGAATCTATGAATAATGGGCATGGACTGTATCTAGCACCCTAAATCCAGATGAGAGCACTTACAAATAAGCGAAGGTAGAGCTAAGAAGAAATACAAATATTGAGTCTTGAGGCATTTAACACATAGCCACGCTCACCAGTAGAGAGCACAGGAGAGGGACAGGGAACATAGCCTTCACAGTGATCTGGGAAAACCCAATACGTAATGAGGAAAACCGGAAGAGTGTCTTAGAAATTAAACAAGGAGTTTCAGGAAATGGCCAAAGAGAAGAAATTAGAGAAAAACAGAATTTTTTCATGTGTGGAGGTTGCTGGTAATCTTGGCAAAAGTAGGTTTAGTGGATTTGTTGAGATACAATTAAATAAATATTCCAGCTATCTATTGCTGCCTAACAAACCACTCCAAATTAGTGGCAGAAAACAACTTTTTTAATGCTCGTGATCCTACGAGTCAGAAATTTGGTTTGGAAACAGCAGAGACCATTTGACACCCCTCCATGTGTCCTGCCTAGTTGGCATGGCTCAAATGGTGGGCAATGGTTAGGGAGGTTGGCTGGCTCTGTGTCTGGGACTTTGGTTCAATCTCGTGGCATCTTCTGGAGTTGGGTTTTCCAACGTGTCTCCTGCACTACACTGGCTGGCACTGCTCCTGCTTTCTATACACCCTAATTGGGCTTCCTTGCAGCATGGCAGGCTCAGGACAGTTGAACTTTTTGCATCCCAGCTGCATTTCTCTGATCTAGCATTCAAGAAGACAAAGAAGGAAACTAAACGGCCTCTTATGACTCAGCCCCAGAAGACACATATATAGCCTGGAAATTAGGGATACAATTCAACTGGAAAAACAAAAACACTGTGGGCAAGAGTAGATGAGATTTATTGCACAAATGGAGAGGTTATAATTAGCTTTCAGCTTAGTAGGTCTATTTATGATCACAGCAGGGAAGGTAGAACACGTGGGCATGGAGGCATAAACGTGGGGATTTAGTAATAAGAGAACAGAAGTTTCTCTTCTATTTGACTCAATTTTCTCAGGTAAAAAAGAAGAAAAGCCAACAGTTGAAAACAGGGTGTCAGTGGGATTTAGTTGGAAGAAGATGGTAAATGTTGTTTGAGGAGTATAATAGGTGAACCACCTAACAACATGAAATAGCAAGACTTCGATAAAGGATGTTATCTAATTCACTTCTCTTTATTGCTAGTATTACCTCTATTTTCTTCTCAAAGTGTATTTTCCAAACAGAGGTAAGACACTTTTGGATATACACATCCCCCATCTCCAGATCTGTTTCTAAATAATATAATGTTAATTAATTTGCAAAGATTAAATCAATTCAGCAGAATGACTGGATTTTATTTTAAAATTCTTTTGCATCTCATTAAGTTCTGAGACCTCATACCATTGCACTGGTGGGTGATTCAATTTCTATCACTAAGAAAACCTGACTGTAGCCTAAGGTTTCCTGGCCTGAGTTACTTAGAGTAGTAGCTATTAAGGGATATCTCCCAGCTGCTGTTAGTCCCTCATTTTACCTTCTGGCATCATTATTACTCAGGGAGTCCTAATAAGACAGACAGTTGTGCTACTTCTTGCATCATGGTAATCTACCGAAACCTGGTGATCTAAGGCTCTGCACACTGTGTTCTGTCCCCACCTTCTTTGGGGTCCTGCTACTTACTGACATGAAGCCAGAAGGCAACGTGAGTTTTCTCTACCTACCAGCCTACCGAGAGCATCCTCTTGAAAAGTCTGCACCTTATCCCATAGCTACATCTAACTCTGTCCTGGATAACTGCCCCTTCTAGCTCCTTCCCCACTAGAGGGTCCTAGATGATGGTCCTCCTATTACATCACTTTTCTGGATTAAACATCATTCTATTTATTGTATTTCTTTGCTCATTCCTTTTTTTTTTTTTTTTGCTAGATCTCATACTAGAACAACAGCACCATTATCTGAAGTACCAGTCCATCCCACCTCATTTACTAGTAGAACAATATTTTAACTATAGCTATAAAGACCCATGAAAGAACCACCCCATTGCACAAACTGTGTAAAAAAAAGGCACAGTATGGGTTGTCTGAAATGGACAAAGATTATTTCTTTTCCCTTTTTTCTTTTCTTTTTACCTTTTAGTAGGTGAAAAAAAATGAGTTCCTGCAAATTCGTGACATATGCTGGATCACATAGGAGGTAATAATTTCTGAAGGGCTGACTCAAACCTAGTTCCTCTGTCCCCAGAAAAAAAAATTATCTTTCCACAGTAATCACATTCAAGCCCATTCTTGAAATAAAATACAATTTATAACTTCAGATGTTTTCAAAACTGAATTTGCAAAGAGGAGAAAATGGGCAATCCTTGTCCCCAGCCTTTAGGCACCATCACATACTTCTCTGCATTGTGGAAGAAGGCAATGACACTAACACTTAAACTACTGCATTAGAGGATGGCAACTGTAAGTTTATTTCCTATTAGCATTCATTTTATAGATTTTCCTCTCTGACTAGAAATATCGCTTGAACTCCACTCACCATGGCAACAAAACAGCTGAAGATTCTTACAGCTTGCCTAGTGAAGAAAAATACTTGAAAATATCCTTTGATGCTAAAATTGGTTTTGTTTTCACAGTAACACATGAAGCAACTGAGGGACAAGGGATATCACTGTATATTTCAAAAGATGGATTCGCCCAGAAGGAGCATGGAGGGTATATCAGAAAGAGAGGAAAAGAATGAAGGAGAAAAAGGAAGCGAGGAAGAGCAAAAAGAAAGGAAGGAAGGAAGGAAGGAAAGAAGGAAAGAAAAGAAGGGAAAGAAGGAAGGAAATTAAGGCAGACCACAGCATGTTTATATCCTTGAAGGCACATTTATCCACACACGTGCTCTCCAAAATCATTCCTCATCCATATCATTGCATACACTTTGTTGTTGGATATCTTCACTTTGTTGTTTATCTGGCTGTTTCCTACAATTGGATTGTTATTTCCTTGAGGGCAAAGACCATGCTTTATACATCTTTGAACTCCTATTATTCTTTTTAAGTGTGTGCTGGGTAAATAACTAAATTAAGATTTTTATCAAATAATCAAAAAAAATATGGAAACTAAAAAACAGTTAATTTCAAACAACATTAGAATTTTTGGCATGAAAGGAATGGTCAGAGTAGAAATTTTCTTGAGTTTATTATTTCTGGCAAAATGTATTAACCAGTCTATTTTCCTTTTTCTCCCAGGATTGGTTGCAGAGTCCTTCTGTCAAAGGGTATTTGTGGAGGAAGTTAATAAATACCTGATTAACTGAATTAGACTGAGCACGTTTAGAAAGATAAATGCATTGCCAAATAGGTAAAGAATTACAAAGTCATATTGAATAACTGTTCATTTTTATCATGAGGAGTCCTTGTTTGTATATAACTGAGATCTGATTACATATCTTAAATAATGGATAAGGGGCAGATTACCATGTTTTCTTTGAAAGAGAAAGCTTTTCCCAGGAACTTCATTTTCAGAGTCTAATGACCATGTTGATATTACTCTGTTCTTGGCTGCTTGACATCAATAAATAATGGTCTCCATTTGGGGGGAGGTATGTCAGTGATGTACTATCAAATGCTTAGCAATCAACTTTCCAAGAGAAAGAAAAAACAAAGCCCATGCTTTTAGTATTTGCCAATTTCCATGGCATAAATACTCCTACCATGACCAAATTCAGGATATAAACACAAGGCCATTGAATTCAGAGTTGGGAAGAAATGTGCAGTAGTGCAATATGGTGTCACAGTTCCATCATACATACACAGTAGATGTAAATACTCTCAAAAGCACAGATAGTACCAAAATAATTAGGAAGTCATGAGTCTTGAGTATTTTTTAATATAATTCATTTAATTGTAAGTTTATATAATGTAATTTTTAATAAAGGTTGCATTTAAAAACCTTTAACAGTCATCTCTCCCCTGTAGAGGAAACAGCTCCAGCACACCACGGGATACTGTCTCTGTAGTTCTGCCTTAGATTACAGTGAGCCACGGGTAAGATGTGATATTATTTAACATGGCACCTCCTGGCCTGAGTAAGGAAGTGTGCAGTCTTTGCCTTATTGTACAATGATGGCACGGACACACAGCAACAGGTGTGCTGTGCACTGTAACTGTGAAACAAGGGTGAGTGGGGAAACAGAGGCAGAGAACTAGCAGAGCACGATGTTCCCATGTTTTTGCCATTCTGCAGGGAGGCAGCTTCTTTGGTTTACCACACCAAAGAAGTACACCATTAGAGAGACCAAACCCTTCACATTACTCTGCATATTACAGAGAAAGGAGGGCAGAGACCATGCAGTCTACTGGGTAACAATGGGTGCTTCCTGCTACAAATATAACTTTATTTAAAAATAAGAGTTTCTGGAGATGTTCTTCCATTGAATCAATTGGAACTTGTTGAGCTAGATTCTCACCAGAAAAGGAGGAGGAAATGAGGATTTAGAGCATTCAGGATATGCTTTTCTTCACCCCACATCAACTTAGAAGGTTGTCAAAATAAAGTAAATGTGGTTCCACAATGTAATTGATCTTTTCTCTTACTAGATTGTAGTTTTCCCAAGTCATCCAATTTTTCTGTATGGTATAGTCAGAGCCCAGAAGTTATTGGATATCCTTATGAGGTAAGTAGGAGGGTTCAGGTCTTCTTGCGAATTCTGAATGGTCTAAGGAAAGGGTGACTTCACAGTCAAAGCCGTGCCACTGATGGCCTGGCCAGAAGATAAAAAGAGAGAGTAGAGGTAACTGAGAGAGGGTTAGGGAAACCAGCATGAACCCAGGTGTGTAATGTCAGCTTTGGGAGATGATCAGCCTTCCATCAAGCTAAAAGGAAATGGACTACCTGGCTTACCAACCAGATTCTTTAGCAGAATTTCCAGTAGAATGACCAGAAAGGAACTTTAATCAAGTACTCTACAGAGATCAGTTGGAAAGCACAGAACAGAGTGGTGAGTGGAAGGCCCTTACTCTTGTACTACCAAGTGATAGAGCAAGCCCCTCACAGTGGGAAGAGAAGCTATAAAGTAATAGGATCACTTATAAAAAGTAACAGAAGAAAGAAAGAAAGAAAGAAAGAAAGAAAGAAAGAAAGAAAGAAAGAAAGAAAGAAAGAAAGAAAAGAAAGAAAGAAAGAGAAAGAAAACAGCGAAATCTCCTTTGCACATCTGAGTATGGTATTGATAAATCCATGACTTTCTATAAAATATTCTCAGCAATCCATCACAAGTTTTCACATGTGGGTAGTACTGATATTATTCTACCCACTGTGGTGTGCAAGACACTACATTTTCCATATCATTATTTCAATTTATAGTTATTTAAGCATTCTTGAAATAGTGTTGGAAACCAATTATTATATGAAAATGTTCCTCCCCCCAGTTATCTTCCAATTGTACAATTGAAGAAGATGAAATACACACACGCACACACACACACACACACACACACAAACAGTAAATGATTGCTCAAGGACAAAAATGGTCATTGGGTAATGAAACTAGTACATAGCTCAAGTTTCCCAATGCCTACTGTAATGTCATTTCCGTTTAAGTGTGTTACTCCCATTTACTAAAAACAGCTACTGGGCTGCTACCCATTTGTTCAAAGCCTAGGAACCCAGTTCTTTTAGAGAATTTTCAACCAAAGTTCACAGGAGGCTCCCTGCCTCTCCAGCTCTTCATTGATTTAATTGGTGTTTTTTATAACACTTTAAATGCAAGATTTAGAAGGACCAGAATCAGATGTTAGAGGGGGAAAAAAAGGTTGTTCATCAAAGTTCCTTTCATTTCTACAAAGAAAAGTATTAATAACTTAGATATTTCACCTGAGCTGATTTGGTAGCTTCCTACTAGTGAAAGCATCTGGCACTAAAACATCTTTCAGGTGACTACTGGCTGACAACTTTCCCCAATTCTTCTAAAGTAATCTTCTCAAGTAATTCTTCTAAGGTAATGTATGTTTAGAATTCCTGTATCTTCTTTGATTAGTTTTGGTGGATTGTTAGATTTCTAAAAAATTATGCATGTCACCCATGTATTCAAAATTATTTGCTTAGCGTTGGATCAGAAGTCTCATGAATCAAAACCCCTCTGTGTCTGTGGTTAGTTTGTCCTGATCATGTCTTGTTTTGAGTAGTTGCGTTTTGCTTCCCACCACTTGTTTTCTTTGAAAAAGTTAGCTAATAATTTCTGTACTTTATTGTATATTTTTACTTCAAAAATCAAGCTTTTAGATATATTTATTTTGATAATTTTATTAATGTCTGCCTTTATCTTTACTAATATTTACCTTTTACTCTCACTTTTTTGTCTTTTAGGGGTTTTTTTTTGTTATATTTCTAACTCCTTGAGATGGATTTTTGGGAAATTATGTCTTCTCAACTGATAATGCAATTATTTATTGCTATATTTATTTCTGGAGTGTGGGTTTGGCTCTATCTAATTTAATGTAATATTTTGTTATAATTACTTTGGAGATATTGAGCAACAATCCTTTCTGCCACTAACTCTCCCTCCTCATTCTTAGCCAAAAGTAATTTAAAGAGAATGTTCAAATTTTAAATAGTAGGATATTTTATTTTCTAGTTTTTCTTCATTTATTGTTGTAGTATTTTGATAAGAAAATAATGTCTTTGTCATAATGTATTTTCTTCTTGTATAAATGGTTTGGAGTTTTCTTTGTTAATTTTTGTAGCTATTTTAGCTATTTTAGGATGAATGGTCATTTCATTGACAAGAGTCAACAGTAGGTAAAAACTGTTGAAAATAACAGAGATTCTACAAGGTATGATTCAAACATCATTTAATTATCTAAAAGATACGGATATAGCAACTCAATACTGGCAGGTAGCAAAATGATCAGTAATATTTTCACAAACACAGTGGACATCTGGCACTAAAATTCCTCACTACAGAAAGCAAAGCTACAGATCACATGTAAATGAACAAAGGTTGTGCTAGAATTCCTTAAAGTATAAACGTTTCTCTCTGATTCCAGTTTGCTATAGATGAGGCTTTAGAAATCCTGCTAGTAGTCACATCTGAATCCATGCCAGAGAATAGCTCATCTGGGCCAGGTGTGGCTCATCAATCTCTGAGACATCCTGTGCAATTTATCACTGCAGGAAAACAGCACCCTCAGACATGAAGTCCTCATCCGTCACTCATGGAGTTGGGTTGTACAATCTGGCCTGAGACAATTCCTGATTTTATTGTCTGAGAATGAGGACGGGGCAATTTTCCAAACAACTTTTACGAGTCATGGTTAAAATGTCTTAGACCAGTTGTAGTACTCCTTGAACTCGTGGTTGGGCATATAGTTACTTAACAAAAAGGCACATCCTCTGTTTTCAGGGCACAGAATTCACTGTATTGAGTAGATATTTTTATTCATCACATTACCTAGGTCTTGTTTATCATTATTTTGTTCACATGCTACGCTGCAGGAAAGATATGAATCAAATTGCCTACTACATTGCTTCAATTTCTCTTTATATTGTTTGTGGTTTGGTTTGTAAATGTTTATGATATTTTATTACATGCATAGATATTCACAACTATTAGATTTTAGTTGCAGATTGCATACTTAATCAATACGAATTGCCCTTCTTTGTGTCCTGTAGTGTTTAGTAACTCTAAATTTAATGCTAACTGGTATCATGACTCTTGATCTCAATTTGTGCCTGGCAGTCTATGTCCATCTGACTATTATGAGTCACTTTGCTTTCCCGACTTATATACAATAATATACAGTTGCATTTTATTCTGTAATTCCAACTGGGAGCGCTGGTATAATAAATGTGGTGGTTCTTGGAATAATAAATGTGATGGCTCTTGGTTTTGAATTCATATTTTGTTATTATATTACTGTTTTATTGTTGTTTAAATTTATTTTTTAACTTAATGCCTGTGTTGTTTGCGTGTGTTAGTGTGTGTGTGTGCTTCTTCTGATTATTTGGAAGATTTGAAATTTTGTTCTCCTGGTCAAATTTACAACTAAAATTTTATGTTACATATGTCCTCTAATTTTACTTTTCTCAAACAAATCAATGAATTATGTAAAGTTAAAAACAAATGCAAGAAATATCTTGTAAAATAAATGCAGAATTAATAAATGATGACACTGAATAGTAGTTATGTAGTGATATTAAGTCATTTTAATTATAAAGATTTCTTCCTACAAGATAATTCTTTCTACATTACAAATTTTGCTGGCACTCCACATAAATGTGTGGTTGTGTTTATGTTTCTTTAGTCAATTCACAGGAGACTAAGGGAACTGGAAGTCATAAGTGGGGCTTCATTTAATTTTGATGCCAAGAAACATGGTAGATCTGAATGAAAAGAAGTCACAGGATGGTTGGCATAATTTGACTTTTCTTCTTTTGCTGGCTGAAGTCTTCTCCTACAACCATTTCCCCTCCATTCCCAGCTCCCCACTCTCCCTCACATTCTCTAAGACAACTCTATAGTTTGTGTAGCTTGTTTTCCCTTTCATTCTTGCCTCTCCCCATGCCCTGACTTTCTGTTAATTTATTAAATCATGCTACTCATCACACTCCAACTCAATTTTATAAAGAGAATGCAGTGAAAACTGTAGTAACAGAAGAGGAAGTAGAGCATTATAAATACTCAGAAAATGCTCTGGATCAAAATCTGATTCGCATGCAAACAACTATTACTGCTGAGACATTTAATCTTATGAAGCACCAGAAGAGCATCACAAGCTTTTAAAATTTTGTGCATCAATGAGATACCATCTCACACCAGTTAGAATGGCGATCATTCAAAAGTCAGGAAACAACAGGTGCTGGAGAGGATGTGGAGAAATAGGAACACTTTTACACTGTTGGTGGGATTGTAAACTAGTTCAACCATTATGGAAAACAGTATGGCGATTCCTCAAGGATCTAGAACTAGATGTACCATATGACCCAGCCATCCCATTACTGGGTATATACCCAAAGGATTATAAATTATGCTGCTATAAAGACACATGCACACGTATGTTTATTGCAGCACTATTCACAATAGCAAAGACTTGGAATCAACCCAAATGTCCATCAGTGACAGATTGGATTAAGAAAATGTGGCATATATACACCATGGAATACTATGCAGCCATAAAAAAGGATGAGTTTGTGTCCTTTGTAGGGACATGGATGCAGCTGGAATCCATCATTCTTAGCAAACTATCACAAGAACAGAAAACCAAACACCGCATGTTCTCACTCATAGGTGGGAACTGAACAATGAGATCACTTGGACTCGGGAAGGGGAACATCACACACCGGGGCCTATCATGGGGAGGGGGGCGGGGGGAGGGATTGCATTGGGAGTTATACCTGATGTAAATGACGAGTTGATGGGTGCAGCACACCAACAAGGCACAAGTATACATATGTAACAAACCTGCACGTTATGCACATGTACCCTACAACTTACAGTATAATAATAATAAATAAATTTAAAAAAAAAAAAAAAAAATTTTGTGCATATAAATGCAAGGAGAAAGAGCTGAGTGCAAGCACAAATGATATATATTTTTAAAGTATCTAAGCAAAGAACTAAAGATGACTACTAAGCTCTTAAAATGATTACTTTAGAATACTTGGTATAATGTTGTTTAATTAGAAGAAATAGAATGTATTTATCTGAGAAATAATTTTTCAGAATACTAAATTGTTATTCATTTATTCATTCTTTGATTAAGTGTAAATCGAATGCCAACAATATTCTAAGGGACATGTCATCAATATGAATATGACATAGCCTCTTGAATACTTATATAATTTTTAATAACAAAATGAATCCATGTGCTTACAGAAAATGTAGAAAAATGGCATAGATTAAGAAAGCAAAAAAACACAGCCTAGTGGATAGATAGATGGTTAGACAGGCAGACATGCAGAATTAATGTTGTCTTCATTGTATTATATAGCTTTCCATTTTTTACTCAGGTGAAAAATAAACCTATATTAAGCATTTACATCATATTGATATATTTTATAGGCTTTTCCCCCTTACTATGAAATACAATAATTTTCCATGTCATTAAATGGCTAATTTAGTGCCTAATACTAATGTATTAAATAGAAACATCTAATTTCCTTAAACAACCCACAGTCTTTGAACCTCTACACTGAATCCCACTCCACTGCATTATGAACAATTTGTTCACGAATTTTTCCAGCTCCCCTTCCTGTAAAATGTTTTAGCATAAATTTAGCATATAAATATGTATATATAAATTAGTCACAAATTTGTACACTTGTGTTTAATTTGTGAAAGTAATTTTTATTATTTTTCTCAAAATTGTATAAAGAACTGGATAAATTTTTAAAAAAAAATCTTACAGGGAAAAATTTTTACTGAAAAACTTCTGTGTCCCCTTTGCAGACTAACTGCACATTTCACTCGTGTGGGCATGAAGTGGCTTTCACTCCAGAGACAGTTGTGCTCTTCTACAAGGTGTGACTATTCTAGGGTTCTGCTAAAAGCCTCAGTGAATGAGAATTAAGGATTCTCCAATGGGTCTGATCATGGTTTGGACATCCTTTTACCTTGTGTGAACTCTGAGTGGTGTTCCACTTACCATCCCTTGGTCGTTACTTGCCCAGTCTTTTAAAAATCTACCTACTGTATGTAGGGTGGGCTAGTATTCAGCAATGCCTCAAGGGTATTTCTGTACTCATCTGTAGTGCTGTTTCACCATGAGACTCCTTCCTCGGAACTCTGTCCCACAACGTCCAGCCCTCTCAACCCCTTTAATTTCCTCTCCCCATCTTGTCAATCCAGTGAGAATGCTGGGCTCAGTCTGTGCTCTCCCTCCTTATGCTCATGATCCAAAAACTCTCTCAGGCAAACATCTGAATTATGATCACAGGACTCATTTCATTTGTGTGCTTCCCCACGGTCCCCACAATCACCGTTCCAGGCTGCTTGTCATCTTTTACCTGAAACAGTTGTTTCATGTATTTTCTCTATTCTTTTAATTTTTTATGACAGTAGGTTAAGTTCAGTCCTGTCACTCCATCATGGCTGGGAGCAAAATTCTGTGCATTCAGATTTAAGTAAGAGCATAAAATTTGAAGGATACAAGAAAATAGCCTCCCAAGGATGGCTGGCTAGATGTAGCTGAGACGTACCTTTTCTGTGGGGAGGAACCCAAATGTCAAGTGAGCCTTCGCACATGGAACTTATCTTTTGAGGAAAAAACACTGAAATTCAATAGAGAAGCAATGGAAGACACCATGATTGAAGCAGGGAGCAAGGCTTCCTGCTTACATCGCCCTGCTCCAGGACCAGCCCCTAGCCCAGACTAGACCCAAAATGGGGGTGAGTGAAGGACCCTGGTGTACCTCATTCCCATGGTGGACCTCTGAGATCCTAGCTACAGGAGTTCCCATGATCGCTCCAGACATTTAGCATGGGAAGTTTCCTGGGGAACACTCAGAGTCACTGCTTGAACCTACACGGAGCCTAAAAGACATCAATCAGTGTGCTGGGCAGATGGAGCAAAATGTGAACCTGGACCCCACCTCCCACAGCTCTGTCTCCTGCCCTGAAACCTGAAAAGCTGCAGGTCTTGCTATCTGTCGGGTTGGGAGAGAGTGTGGCCAGGGCATGCCCACATGCCAAAGACAGCCCTCACTGCCATTGTCATGGGAATGAGAGGCATCTGATCACATGCCCCCATACCCGCTGGTCCTTCCTGACTGCCTGCTTGGCCTTTCCCACCATGAGGGGAGTGGGTAGAAAGCATGGCTTCCATTGCCTGACTCAGTGGTTTGTTCACTGCCTGAGAGTAGTTCAACACCCCATCACCACTGGTACTTGACCCTGTGGGGGCAGAGGACAAATCTGCTAGCCTGGTCTCAGTTCCCCAGGACTTGAGCACACCACCCACGAATTTAAAAAAATGTGGAGTGATGAGACGTGTGGCCTGATCTCCAGCAGGGGAGGAGCCTCACTGTTAAAACACAGAAGAGTGTGGCTGGTTTCTGCAGCAGGTCTGGAATGTCCAGAATGGCACAGCAATCTGGGTGTGGGAGGCTTGCAACTAACCTGAGCAGTCAGGCTTGTTGCCATGCGGACACCAGGGGAAACCCTCTCCCCCCAGGGTCTGGAGTGTGGAAGCTTGGGGAGACCCACAGCTATCTGTTTGCCTGGAAACCTGGGCTGCCCCTTTTCCCCTGAGCAGGCTCCATGGCGCAGAAGAGGCACCTTTGTTCCTCCTTGCAGGGTGGCCAGCATACTGAGAGCTACCCCTAGACCCTGACATGGTCAGTGCTTGCACCTGCCTCAGAGAGCCCGGTGGTGATGCTCACCAGGCCCATCCATGCCCAGCTTTATCCCCTCCAGCCACCTTGACAGCACAGCCTGGTGTAGAACCCCTAAGAACCCCATACCTTGCTCATTACCAGGGACACCTAGGTACTTCTCCCACCAAGAAACGCCAAGTAAGAATTCCACTGTTAGCACTGCACCTGTCTCTCACTTGCAAGGACCACTTACTGGCCAGGAGGTCAAACTTCCCAGCCCATCACAACTGCTGACATCTTTATACAGTGCTCAGCTTCTTGCTCACAAGTATCACCCACTGAACCAGTTGAGCACTGTAAAACGATGTCAGCAGTTGTGATGCGCTGGGCACAACCCAATGCAATTCCTGCTGACAGAAGTGCACAAGGCTGGTAATGAGATAAGCCCCCTGAGACTTCCACCTCCTTATCTCTATAGGAGACAGTGAGCCTGACCACATGCACAGCACAACAACGTTACAACCTGCAAACAACTAGCAATTGAGAAAACTGCTACAAGGAGGCTATGTCCAAGAAACGCATACAGAGCCTTGGTCTCCTAAAGGCACAAAGACACAAAGCCAAAGGGTCCTACCCAACATACACAACAGTTGCACCCTTGAGGGAGGAAGACAAAATCCCAAAACAAATGAAAGAAAATCCAAAAATAAGAAGTGACATATTCTACAGATGAGAAGGAACCAGCACAAGGACTCCAGCACCAAGAAGAAATAGAATGTTGTGACAACCCCAAAGGACCACACTTGTTCTCTAATGACGGATCTTAACCAAAATAAAAACTTTGAAAGGACAGATAAAAAAAAATCAAAATGTGGATTGTAAGTAAGCTCAATGAGAGCCAACAGAAAATTGAAAACCAACAAAAAGAAACTAGGAAAACAATCCAGAAGATGAAAGACAATTATACGTATATAAAACAGAATTTTGAGAAATGAAATAATTCAGTGAATGAACTTCAAAACAGAGTTCAAAGCTTCAGGAATAGACTAGACCAAGCAGAAGATGGAATTTCAGAGCTAAAAGACTAGCCTTTTGAACTATCCCAGACCAAAAAAAAAAAAAAAAAGATTTTTGAAAAATGAACAAAACCTTCAAGAAATACGGGATAATGTAAAGCCAACCAAACTTAAGACATATCAGCTTCCTGATGGAGAAGAAGAAAAAGTAAAAAGTTTAGAAATATATTTGAGTGAATAATTAGGGGAAATTTTTTTCAGACTTACTAGAGATGTAGACAAGCATTACAATACAATAAATTCAGAGAATACATGTAAGATATTATACAAGACTAACACCACCAAAGCATACAGCCAGCAGACTATCCAAGTCCAAAGTGAAAGAACAAATCTTAAAGTCAGCTAGAGTGAAGCATAAAATTACCTATACAGAAAATAACTTCAAAGTAACAACAGACATCTCAAAAGAAATCTTCCAAGCCAGAAGAGATTGGGGACTTATTTTTAGCCCCCTTAAAGAAAAAATAAATGCCATCCAAGAAATGCTTATCCTGCCAAGCTAAGCTTCATAAATGGAGAAATAGATCCTTTGCCAGATAAACAGATACTAAAGGAATTTATCAATACTACACTGGCCCTACAAGAAATGCACAAAGGAGTTCTAAACATGGAAACAAAGGATGATACTTGCCATAATTAAAGCACATATAAGGAGAAAGTTCACAGATCGTATAAATTCCTATAATTCACAGATCCTCTAATTCCACAATTGAGACTCCAAGGCAACTAGCTAATAAAATTATGACATGAATAAAACTCACATATCAATATTAACCTTGAAATTAAAAGACCTAAATGCTATACATTAAAGATATGGAAGGCAAATTGGATTTTAAGACATTATTATTATGCTGCCTACAAGAGATTCATCGAATGGTTAAAGACATCCACACGATCAAAGTAAAGAGGTGGAAAAAGACATATTATGCAAATGGAAGATAATAGTGAGCAGAAGTAGCTATTCTTATATCAGCTAAAACAGACTTTAAACAACAACAGTAAAAAAAATACAAAAAAGCATTATATAATGATAAAGTTTTCAATACAACAGGAAGATTTAACTATCCTGATTATACATGTACTCAACACTGGAGCACCCAGATTTAAAAAACAAACACTACTAGACATAGGAAATAGACTACAAGCAATACAATAAGAGTACAGAACTTCAAAATCATACTGACAACACTAGACAGGTCATCAAGTTAGAAAGCCAACAAAGAAACCCTTGACTTAAACTGGACTCTAGACCAAATGGACCAAATAGACATTTACAGAACATTCCACCTGACAATTGCAGAATATACATTTTTCTTACCCACACCTGGAACATTCTCCAAAATTGACCATGTGCTTGGTCATAAAGTAAGTCGTAATGAATTTAAAACATAAACTGAAATCACATCAAGTATCTGTCTGGACCACAGTGAAATAAAACTAGAAATCAATACTAAGAGAAACTCTCAAAACTATCCAAGGACATATAAATGAAACAACTTTCTACTGAATGGCTTTTGGGTAAACAACAACATGATGGCAAAAATCAAAAAAGTGTTTGAAATAAATGAAAATAGGCACAAAGCATATTAAAACCTGTGGGATACAGCAAAAGCAATGGTAAGAGGAAATTTATAGCATTAAAGGCCCAAATCAAAAAGATGAAACTTTCAAATTAACCAACCAATGTTGCAGCACAAAGAACTAGGAATGCAAGAACAAACCAAATTGAAAGCTAGGGAATAAAATAAATAACAACGATGTAAAGACGATTGAATAAATTAAGACTGAGTCTAAAAAATACATATCAACAAAATGAAAAATGTTTTCTTTGAAAGCATAAATGAAATCAATAAACCATTATCTAGGTTAACCAAGAAAAAGGGAGAGAACATTCAAATAAGCACAATCAGAAATAATAAATGTGACATTATAACTGATACCACAAAAAGGCAAAATATTATTTGAGATTCATCTCTATGTGCACAAACTAGAAAACCTAGCGGAAATGGATATATTTCTAGAAACATACAACATCCCAAGATTGAAATAGGAAAAAAGAGAAATTCTAAACAGACCAATAACGAGTAATGAAATTGAATCAATAATAAAAATATTAAAACAAAAAAGCCCCAAATCAGATGGATTCACAGCTGATTTTTACCAAGTTTACAAAGAAGTGCCAGTGCCAATCTTACTGAAACTATTTCAAAAAATTAAGGAGAAAGTATTTCTCCCTAACTCATTCTATAAAATTAGCATCAGCAGCCTGACACCAAAATCAGGTGAGGATACAACAAAAACAAAAAACTACAGGCCAATATCCCTGATGAACATAAAAGCAAAAATCCTCAATGAAATACTAGCAAACCAAATCCAACAGCATATCAAAATGATAATTCATCTCAACCAAGTAGGTTTTATTCTAGGGATGCAAAGATGATTCAACATTCACAAATCAATAAATGTGATTCACCAAGTAAACAGAATTAAGAACAAAAACAATATGATCATTTCAATAGATGTAGGAAAAGCATTTGATAAAACACAACAACCTTTATGATAAAAACCTACAACAAACTAGGTGTTGAAGGAACATACCTCAATACAAGAGCCATATTGACAAAGCTACAGTATAGGATCATACTGACTGGAAAAAAGTTGAAAACATTCCCCCTTAGAAAGAATAAAACAAGGATGTCCTCTCTCACCATTCCTATTCAACGAAGTCATGGAAATGCTAGCCAGAGAAATCAGGCAAGACAAATAAATAAGAAAAGGGGAAGTAAAATTGTCTCTCTTGATGAGACAATCTTATGCCTAGAAAACCCTAAAGACATCTCCAAAAGACTCCTAGACTCGATACTCAACTTCAGTAATGCTTCAGAGTACAAAATCAATGTACGGACATCAGTTGCATTTTTATACACTGATAACATGCAAGCTGAGAACCAAATCAAGAATTCAATTCCATTTAAAATAGTCACAAACGTGGAAATGAAATACCTAGGAATACATTTAACTAAGAGGACAAAATATCTTTACAAGAACTACAAAACACTGGTAAAAGAAATCATAGATGACTCAACAGTGACACAAACAGAAAAACATTCCAAACTCATTTCATGATTTTGATGTGAAGAATCAAAATCATTAAAATGATTACCCTGCCTAAAGCAATATATATAAATACCACACACACATGTATATATACACACATATATATTTATTATTTTATATGTATATATTTATTTATTTTGAGATGGAGTCTTGCTCTGTTGCCCAGGCTGGAGTGCAGTGGTGCGATCTCGGCTCAATGAAACCTCCGCCTCCCAAGTTCAAGCAGTTCTCCTGCCTCAGCATCGTGAGTAGCTGGGATTACAGGCGTGCATCACCAGGCCCAGCTAATTTTTGTGTGTGTGTGTATATATATATATATACACATTTTTTTTTTTTTAGTAGAGAAGGGGTTTCACCATGTTGGGCAGGCTGCTCTCAGACTCCTGACCTTGTGATCCACCCACCTTGGCCTCCGAAAGTGTACAGGCGTGAGCCACCACACCCGGCCCCAAAGCAATTTATAGATTCAATGCAATCCCTATCAAATTACCAATGTAATTCTTCACAAAATTAGAAAATGTCAACCCAAATAAGCCTATTTAATATTAAGACATTTAATAATCAAAATCCCAAAGGTCAAAAATAATGCCCGGATTCTAAAAGCAGCAAGAGAAAAGAAACAAGTAACATACAAAGGAGCTCCAATATGTCTGGCAGCAGGCTTCTCAGTGGAAACCTTACAGGACAGGAGAGAGCGGCATGCCATATTTAAAGTGCTGGAGGAAACATACTTATATCCTGAAATAGTATACTCAGTGAAAATATCTGTCAAACATGAAGGAGAATGAAATACTTTCCTGACAAACAAAAGTTGAGAGATTTCATCAACACCAGACATGTCCTACAAGAAATGCTAAAGGCAATTCTTTAACCTGAAAAGAAAGGACTTTATTAAACAATAAGAAATTATTTGAAGGTACAAAACTCACTGGTAATAATAAGTTCATAGATAAACACACACTATTAAAACACTGTAATTGTGGTGTGTAAAGTATTCATATTTTGAGTAGAAAGACTAAAAAATGAACCTACCAAAAATAATAACTACGACAACTTTTCAAGACAGAGAGAGTGTAATAATACATAAATAGAAACAACTAAAAGTTAAAACTTGGGGGAATGAAGTTAAAGTGTAGAGTTTTTATTAGTTTTCTCTTTGCTTGTTTGTTAGGGTGGTTTCAAAATCACTGTTAAGTTATAATCAGTTTAAAATAATGGATTATAAGGCCGGGCGCGGTGGCTCAAGCCTGTAATCCCAGCACTTTGGGAGGCCGAGACGGGCGGATCACGAGGTCAGGAGATCGAGACCATCCTGGCGAACACGGTGAAACTCCGTCTCTACTAAAAAAAATACAAAAAACTAGCCGGGCGAGGTGGCGGGCGCCTATAGTCCCAGCTACTCGGGAGGCTGAGGCAGGAGAATGGCGTAAACCCGGGAGGCGGAGCTTGCAGTGAGCTGAGATCCGGCCACTGCACTCCAGCCCGGGCGACAGAGCAAGACTTCGTCTCAAAAAAAAAAAAAAAGAAAAAAAAAAAAATAATGGATTATAAGATACTGTTTGCACACCTCATGGTTACTGCAAATAAAAAACAACAGATACACAAAAATAAAAGCAAGAACTAAAACATGCCACCAGAGCAAATCACTTTCACTAATAAGAAAGCAAGAAGGAAAGAAGACAAGACCGACCACAAATCAACCAGAAAACAAACAATAATATGGCAGGAGTAAGTACTTACTTATCAGTAATAACACTGTAAGTAAGTAGTATAGAGTGGCTGAATGGATTAAAAAACAAGACCCAATGATCTTGAAATTCACTTCACCTATAAAGATACATAGAGACTGAAAATAAAAGGATGGGAAAAGATGTTCCATGCAAATGGAGAGCAAAAAAGAACAGGAGTAGCTATACTTATATCAGACGAAATAAATTTCAAGGCAAGCACTGTAAAAAAGAGATAAAGAAGTTTATTATGTAAAGATAATAGGGTCAATTCAGCAAGAGAATATGACAATTGTAAATACATATGCACCCAACACTGGAGCACCTAGACATACAGATCAAATATTACTAGAGCCAAAGAAAGAGATAGACCCCAATACAATATGAGCTGGAGACTTCAAGACCCCATTTTTGCCACTGGACAGATAACACAGATAGAAAGTCAATCAGGAAACATCAGACTTAATCCTCATGAACGGACTTATTAGCTGTTTATGGAACATTTCATCCAACAGTTGTAGAATGCATATTATTCTCCTCAGCACATAGATCATTCTCAAGGATAGGCAATATATTACACCAAAAAGCAAATCTTAAAACATTCAAAAAAGTTGAAATTATATCAAGTATATCCTCTGACCTCAATGCTATACCTCTAGAAATCACTAACAAGAAGAGCTTTGGAAACTACATAAACACATGGAAATTAAACAATATGCTCCTGAATGATCAGTGGGTCAATGAAGAAATTATGTGGGAAATTAAACAATTTCTTAAAACCACACAAAAAAGTGAAAATATGGAAACACAATATATCATAACCTATGGGACACAGCAAAAGCAGTACTAAGAAGAAAGTTTAAGCCATAAGTGCCTATATCAAAAAAGTAGAAAAGTTTCAAATAAACAACCTAATAATGCATCTTAAATAATTGTGAAAGAAGAGCAAACCAAACCCAGAATTAGTAGAAGAAAAGAAATAATAAAGATAAGTCAAGAAATAAATGAGATTGAAACAAATAAAAAATACAAAAGATCAATGAAAGAAAAAATCACTTTTTTGAAAAGATAAAGCAAATGACAAACTTTTAGCTAAGGTAAGAAAAATAAAGAGAATCCACAAATAAATAAAATCATTCATAAAAAAGCAGACATTACAACTGATACCACAGAAATTAAAAGTATAATTGGAAGCTACTTTGAGAAACCATATACCAATAAAATGGAAAACCTAGAAAGAAATGAATAAATTCCTAGACATATACAACCTACCAAGACTGAACTATGATGAAATCCAAAACCTGAGCAGACCAGTAACAAGTGATGAGACTGAAGTCATAATAAGGTCTTCCAGCAATGAAAAGCCTGGGACCTGATGGATTCACTGCTGAATTTTGCCAAACATTTAAAGAGGAACAAATACCATCCTACTTGAACTACTCTAAAAAATAGAGGAGAGAATAATTGAAAACTCTTTCTATGAGGCTAGTATTACCCTGAAACCAAAACCAGACAAAGACATTTTAAAAAAAAGAAAAGAAAAAAGAAAAAAAACTACAGGCCAATATTTTTAATGAATATTGATACATAAATTCTCAACAAAACACTAGCAAATCAAAACACATCATAACAATCATTGATCATGACCAAGTGGGATTTTACTTAGGGAGGTTCAACATGCACAAAAATAATCATTGTGACATAGCCTATCAACAGAATGAAGGACAAAAACCATATTATCATTTCAATTGATGCTGAAAAATTGATTGGTAGTGTTCAAAATCCCTTTGTGATTTAAAAACCATCAAACAACTGGGTGTAGAAGGAACACACCTCAACACAATAAAAACAATATATGCATACTCACAGCTAGTATCTGTGATAAAATGGGATAAAACTGAAAGCCTTTCCTCTAAGACCTGGAACATGACAAAGATGCCCACTTTCACCACTGTTATTCAACATAGTCCTGGAAGTCTGAGCTACAGTAATCAGACAACAGGAAAAATAAATAAATAAAGAGCATACAATTGGAAAGGAAGAAATCAAATTATCTTTGTTTGCAGAAGATATAATCTTATACATGGAGAAACTAAAGACTCCACCTAAAAACCATTAGAATTAATAAAGAAGTTCAGTAAAGTTTCAGGACATAAAATCAATATACAAAAATCAGTAGCATTTCTACACACCAACAGTAAACAATCTGAAAAAAGAGATCAGGAAAATAATTGCTATTTACAACAGCTACAAATAAAATAAAATATCTAAAAATAAACTTAACCAAGAAGTAAATGCTCTCTAAAATAAAAACTATAAAATGTGATGCTACAAGTTGAAGAGAACACAAAGAAAGGAAAGATATTTGATGTTCATGCATTAGAAGAATCAATATTGTTAAAATGTGATACTATCCAAAGCAATCTATGGATTCAATGCAATCCCTATCAAAATACCAATGGCATTCACAGAAGTAGAAAAAAAAATCCTAAAATTTATATGGAACCTCAAAAGACACAGCATAGCCAAAGCTAACCTGAGCAAAAAGAACAAAACTGGAGGAATTGCATTACCTGATGTCAGATTATACTACAGAGCTATAGTAACTAAGACTGCATGGTACTGGCATGAAAACAGATATATAGACCAATGAAACAGAATACAGAACCCATAAACAAATTCATATATTTACAATGAACTTATTTCTGGCAAAGTGGACAAGATCATGCATTGGGAAGAGGATGGTCTCTTCAATAAATGGTGCTGGAAAAATTGGATATTCATATGCAGAAGAATGAAACTCCTGTCTCTCACCATACGCAAAAACCTAAACAAAATAGATTAAATACTTAAATCTAAGACTCCAAACTATAAAACTACTAAAAGAAGACATTGAAGAAATTCTCTAGGACATTGGACTAGGCAAAGATTTCTTGAATAATACTCCTAAAACACAGGCAACCAAAGAAAAAGTGGACAAATGGGATCACGTCAAGTTTAAAAGCTTCTATAGAAGCAAAGAACAAAGTCAAGAGACAACCCAGAGAATGGGAGAAGATATTTTTAAACTACCCATGTCACAAGAGATTCAAAATCAAAATATATAAGGAGCTCAAACAACTGAATAGGATAAAAAGCTAATAATCCAATTTTAAAATGGGCAAAAAGTCTGAATAGATATTTCTCAAAAGAAGACATACAGATGGTAGATAGGCATATGAAAAAGTGCTCCACATCATTGATTATCAGACAAATGGAAATCAAACCTACAGTGAGACATCATTTCACCCAGTTAAAATGGCTTTTATCCAAAAGACAGGCAGTGACAAATGCTGGCAAGGATGTGGGGAAAAGGGAACACTCATACACTGTTGGTGGGAATGTAAATTAGCACAACCCCTATGGTGAACAGTTTGGAGGTTCCTCGAGAAAACTGAAAATAAAACTGCCTTATGATCTAGCTACCCAACAGCTAGGTATTTACCTAGAAGGAAATCAGGATATCAAAGAGATATCTGCAGTCCTATGTTTATTGCAACACTATTCACAAGAGCCAAGATTTTGAAGCAACCATAGTGTGTTCAGAATTGGTTCCTTCCAGTGGGTTCCTGGTCTTACTGACTTCAAGAATGAAGACGCGGACACTCGTGGTGAGCCTTACAGTTCTTAAAGATGGTGTGTCCGGAGTTTGTTCCTTCAGATGTTCAGATGTGTCTAGAGTTTCTTCCTTCTGGTGGGTTCTTGGTTTTGCTGACTTCAGGAGTGAAGCCACAGACCTTTGCAGTGAGTGTTACCACTCAAAAAGGTAGCGCAGACCCAAAGAGCAAGCAGCAGCAAGATTTATTATGAAAAGCAAAAGAACAAAGCTTCCACAGCAGGGAAGGGGACCCAAGCGGGTTGTCACTGCTGGCTCAGGGGGCCAGGTTTTATTCCCTTATTTGGCCCCGCCCACATCCAGCTGATTGGTCCATTTTACAGAGCACTGATTGGTGCATTTTTACAGAGTGCTGATTGGTCCATTTTTACAGAGTGCTGATTGGTGCATTTACAAACCTTTAGCTAGACACAGAGCGCTGATTGGTGCGTTTACAATCTTTTACCTAGACAGAAAAGTTCTCCAAGTCCCCACCTGACCTAGAAACCCAGGAAAATAGACATACACCACAATATTGCACATCAACTATCTTTTGGGTAATAGTTCATTGGGGATTTTATTCGTTCAATTTATTTTTTTTTCAAAGTTAAAAAATAAACACATATTTGGCTGGGTACTGTGGTTCACACCTGTAATCTAAGCACTTTGGGAGGCCAAGGCAAGTGGATCACTTGAGGTCAGGAGTTCGAGACTAGCCTGGTCAACATGGTGAACCTGTGTCTACAAAAAATACAAAAATTAGCCGGATGTGGTGGCATATGCCTGTAGACCCAGCTACTTGGGTGACTGAGGTAGGAGAATCACTTGAACCCAGGAAGTGGCAGTTGCAGTGAGCCAAGATCACACCACTGCATTCCAGGCTAGGTGACAGAGCAAGACTCTGACTCAATAAATAAATAAATATTTATTTATTTTAATTTATTTAATTAAACTATTAATTTTAAATTCAGAGAAAAAGTTATTTGGGCCAAGCATTACTAATTCTAGGAAGTTGTTATTTATTATTATTCTATGCTTCTGGCTCCATTAATCCTATGGATGTTTTAGATGTATTCTCAGTTTTAGGTACAGAATCAAACAGCATTTTTGCTATTTCTTACTCAACAATGTACATATATACACTCATATATGTTTGTGTATGTGTGTATATACATATGTATATATGTATATTTATGTTATTTTTATTCTCTTACATAATCCTGCCATGTGGTTTCTAAGTGGCATTGCTCTTTCTAATGCTCTCTTCTCTCTCTTTTTGTGAGCCTTTGGGAACAGCTCAAGGAAGAAGTAGAGGAGATAACTTGTTTTTATTATGTGAAAAATACTGACAAATGAAATAAGACAACTTAGAAACGATCTCCTCTTTTGCAATTCTTTAAACATGATACATTTCATAAACAAAGACCAATTTTGTTTTCAAAGAAAGAACAGAATTCCCCTGGTGATGACTCCTTAAATTCAGATGATCCATTTGATGCAGGGCCAAAATGTCTTCAAAATGTTTCTTGTTGCCAGAGTCACCAAATTTCCCCATACTTCTCAAAATTTATTTTGAGGCCTGAGTTTGGCATCACTTCAGATCATCCAACTCCATATACTGCAATGTTTAACCAAAAATTTTCCATGATTAGGAAATAAGTTAAAATACATAGCACATCAAATATTTTAATCCATCAATTATAAAATTATCGTGTTTTCTCCATTTTAGTAATTATTTTCAGTGAAAAAAAGGGTTTCAGAATGTTTTATCATAACTGACCATTTGTTTCAACTCATCATTTCCTATTGGGAGTAAAATCATGGATATAGGTTACTTAAGTGTTCTATTATTCTCCTGTTTATCCTCATAACTAATGCTCTACTCTTAGACTACAATAATTGATAGAACCCTAGATGACTGACAGACACAGACAGGAAGAAATAGTAATTATTGGGAATGTACATTCAGATACTTTCCAAACTTTAATGAACACTCTGTGTAGTAGATATTCTGCTCCTTTTTATAGACATAAGAAAACTAAGATTTGTACTAGCTGAGAAATCCTACTGGGGTCACATAATTTACAAGTTAGGAGTCATCTTGCAGCTTCATGTTCCTTCTAATGCTCGTTCTGAGGTAGAAGGTGGGAACTGACTCCAAAGGTAGGGCTCAGACACTGGACCAAATTGAGGACTAACTAAAGTAGAGGTGAGGTGGAAGCAGCTTTCCATAAGACACGCCCACTGCTAAGCCATGGCAACACCTGGGAATTACCACCCCTTACCACGGCAATGACCCAATGACTCAGAAGATACTACATCTTCCCTAGAAATTTCTGCATAAACTATCCGTTAATCTATATGGAATTAAATGTAGGTGTAAATATGACTGCAAACAGCCCTGGCCCTGCCCTACAGGAGCAGTCATGGAGTTATGACACCATGGAGTTGTAACACTGCCACTTCAATAAAGCTGTTTCCTTCTATCCTACCCTTGAATTCCTTCCCGGGCAAAGCCGAAAACCCTCACATGCTAAGCCCACTTTGGGGCTCATCTGCACTGCATCAATTCTATCTTTCCTCACAGTTCAGTGAATATCTAGAACCACTTAAATTCACTACACATCTTAATTCTAGATTAATGTTTCTAAAGCATAGTTCTTAAATACTAGTCCCTGGCTCAAAGTCATCATGAATACCTTTGCTTTCAAACTAGACTTGCAGACTCACTTATCACTCTTTAAGAACATACACATATATTTTAACAGAATAAGGCTGCATGTGCTCTGGTGCCTTATATTTCATGAATGCGTTGGCACTTACAACTAAGCCATTCTGCTCTCCACAGTTCTCGAGATAATTTCATTCATTAAACATTGTCACCCGTGTCCTGACAGTGTAGCTTATCTGATCACCTCTCATGTCCCACTAAACTCATGGAACTTTTAACTCCACATTACATGATAAATATTTGTACACTCTTTGTGTTGTTAATTTATACCCCACCTTGTATTAAAAAATTAACATGCATGGTTTTCTTCAATGATACCCTTAAATAACAGTATTAAAGATAAAATAATAATGTCATCCAGCTCTGAAGCCATGAAATATTCTCTTTCCTTCCTATCTTCTTTTCCTTGTGTTTTTAAACAGTATCTTATTAGACGTGTGGATTCAGGAAATGCCTGTTAACTTCATTTCAACTTAAAAAAAAGCACTCCCATAAAAATGAAAATGGGATGAAAACACAATTGTGTTTTAAATATTTTATGCTTTTTTATTCCATTTTTTTCTTCTAGTGATTAATGCCATCCTCAGAAGACCTGCCCATTTCAAAATAGGGAAGAATCTGATACTTAAATTTACTATATTTGCTTAAATTATTTTTACTTATATGTGAAATTCCATTTTTAATGATTTTACTTCTATCTTTACTTTTATAATGAGAGAAGAAAATGTTCACTACATGGAGGTGGACACAATCTCTCTGTTATGAAGACAAGTCTCTTCATCCCTAAAGTCAACTAGTAAACATGTTAGCAAGTCATTCTGTGATTGGGTCAGGCTGGCATTATGAGGCTGGGCAGCACTTTCCTTGTACTTCCTTCCTCTCCTCCATGTACATAACCCAGAGGGTTTCTTCATGGTTCCAGAGACACTCAGGATTGTCCTTTAACCAAACCTTCCACTCATCTTGCTGTGCATTCACCTATTTCCCTCCTGCAGCAACCCCACACACCGGGTTTCAATCTTACACCCACCAGTTCCCAGGAAGAAAGAGGAGGAAAGAAACAAGAGCCACTGGTGAACATTGGCTGAGATTGTGGGCTGGACCCAGAAAGTAGCACCCCATTGGCTACAGCTGCCATTCATTTCGCCAGAGGCCACGCCCCTTCTTGGGTGCCCAGATGCACAGACAGATTGATACAAGATTGCAAAGACCTGGTCATCTTGATTCAATGTCAAATAATTACAAAGGGATAATCTGTATCCATGACCTAATTCCCTGTGTGTTGCAGCTTAGGTTTTTTAGCAGGGTGTATGTGCCCATGACATGAATAATTTCTGGAAATCTGATGTACAATATGGTGACTACAGCTAATGGTATTGTATTATATACTTGAAATTTGCTAACAGAATAGATCTCAGCTGTGCTCACCACACACACACACACACACACACACGGAAACTGCGAGATAACGGATGTGTTAACTCACTTGATTGTGATCATTTCATAATATATATGTATATGTAATCATGATTTTGTTCACCTTAAATATATACAATGCTATTTGTCAATTATACCTCAAAAAAGCTGGGAAAAAAAGATGTGCCCTTGGGACCAAACTCTGTGGAAAGGAGGGGAAGAACAGAACAAAAAGAATCTCAGTCCCCTAATATGTGCTGCTGTATGTGTGTGTGTGTATATGTGCCTGGTGATTAAATGGTTTCTGCTCCATTGTGGCAGAAAAAAAGATAAAATCAAAATGAGGGTTGATTACACTCTAAGTTATTTTCAAGCGTCATGCTTGAAGGTATGAATACCCCATTCCTCATGATGTACTTATTTCATACTGCATGCCTGTATCAAAATATACACCTACTATGTACTCACAAAATAAAAAAATTAAAATAAATAAAAAGTATAAAACAAAAAATGAGGCTTGATTATATCAAAGTGATAATATTTCCATGTCTCCATAATATTCTGGGGTTGCTGACTATTGAGATTATCTTATTCTTCTCATGATGCTCTTAGGAGATAGAAGTCGTGTCTCAAGGCATCATTTGTGTAATTATGATTGAGTGTCCCTATTTGTACACTTGCTTATTATCATCTTCTATCACTAAGGTGATGGTTGTGAAAAGTCAAAGACTCTGTCTGACTGTCCATTAACCAGAGAAGTTTGTCACCTAAAATTATCGATAATTATTAACAACTGTTGAATACATTACCAAATTAATATTTTCTTATATGATTGTGTGAATAAGTGATATGCCTGTATACCCAGTTTTTACTATCTGGGATTCTTTTTTTGTGGTTGTCTCCTTACAGTTTAAGCAAATCTGGCAGTACTTTGCCCCAAGACACTTTTGTTAGATGATTATTTCCAGAATGGTGAGTGCTTAAAATGTAGAATCATGTCTTCAGCAGAAGAAAACAAATTGGATACAGAGAATGTCAAAATCCAGTTTCTTCACAGAATAGACCAAAATCGGGCTATGCTGAACATGTACCAGAGATTGCCTGGTGTCGTGTTCTTCCTGCCATGTGACCATTTCATTGTAGTATATCTCTCCTCTGCCCTTCTTTATTGTAAATTCACATCCACATTATCAATATAGATTATTTTGAACATTAGTCTTAATACGAGAAAGAATATTAACTTCAGAAGAAATTATGGCAGACTTTTTCTGACAGCTTCTAGGAAAACAAAGAACTATTATGGGTCAATTTGTATTCTTACTGTCATAAATATTTTTCCAATAAATATAACAACTCCTAATTGTAGAAAATATAGGAAAATATGAAGAAAATGATCATTTCATTCACTCCCACTTAGAGAATTTTTTCACATTTTCTTATTTTTGGTATTTTTTTCTAATGGTGTTTTGTGTGTAGGTACATGTATATATGTGTGTGTGTGCAGGTGTATGCCTGGTCTGAATTTATCTATCATACTTAAAGAATGAGTAATGCTACCTTTTAATTTATGTAATGAACATTTCTACCTTGCAAGCCTTCTCCTCAGTATTGCAGAGAAATGTAGTTTTCACAGATGCCAATCAAGTCCTTTCATCAAAGACACCTCAGAGTTTGTATCAGTTCAAGCCTGGAAGCCCCCAGTTTCCTGCCACTGTGCTGGCCTCATTGCTGGGCTTCTGAAGAAAACATGCATATCTACTTGGTGGGGACAGTTTCACAACAAATGCAACATCCATTGTGCCAAACTTCGAGCCAAACTCAACATTTTTTGAGTCACCTGAGAGTTTTACCTCAGTTCCTAGGCCTTCTTTAGTCAGTTCCCATTCTCACTCTTAATTACATTTTATATTTACACCTCGTTTTCTAGCAAATTTACAATCCCTAAAAAAACAATTTTGAACTATTTGAGAGCTAATGTTATCTTCCCCTTCTTCAAAAGTCTGCTTTAACTCTCCCGTTGGAATTATTTATCCATTATCTATGGAAATAAAAACCTTACTTTACCAAATGTAAGCCTATGGTTTGCCCATGGCTGAGATTTCTGGCCACATTCTCTTAAACCTCCGGTTGGATGGCACGGTGTTGTGGAATCTTCCCAAATGATTTCTCTGTGTCTGGAGGGTTTTATCTGGTGCTGCTTTCTCACTTGAGATAGGATCATCTCCTACCTCAAATGTTTGAGTGTGTAATGCACTGAGTGAATGGCATGTAGGTATCTTATTACTATTGTCATAAGATAAAAAATAGGTACTGAAAAAGAGAGCATACAAGTATTACCAACGTAACTCCCCTCTTCATCCACCGAGAAAGGGAATATAAAAAGATAAAAAGTCCACCGATCTAAAGCTTATCAAGCAATGGGCTTAGTATTTCTCAGATTGTTGAGACAAAAGGGAGGTCCACCCCCATGCCGAACAGCTTGAGGCAGATGGATGTGTTTGGCGACTAGCAAAAGGCCTGTAGGAAGTATTAATATATATATTAGGAGACAGAAGCATATATATATACACACACACACACGCGCACATATATGTGTGCTTCTGTATATATATGCATATATATATGAATATTTCATATATATGTGTATATACATGTGTATATGTGTATATATACACTAATGTATATATTATATATACATTATATAGTATAGTGTGTATATATGTATATATAGTGTATATATGTATATAGTGTATATATATTAGTGAATATATACATTAGTGTATATATACATTATATATGCACTAATATACACATATATACACACATATATATACACGTATATACACACATATATATGAAAAGATTGGGTTTATAGTGTGGGGAAAAGCACAGACCAAAATGAAAGAGGGCTAGATCTAGGGAAGGCGCACCATTATCTGTGAATCAAGTAGTTAAAGAAGTTTTTAGCCCGTCAAGGCATGAGATGGTTTGCCATACCAAGACCTAATTTATAAGCACTCTTGGGGATAGTAGTTTAGTAAGAAGAGAGCACGTAATAGGAGTCCAGGGAAATAAGGGTTTCATATAACTTAGTAAATTTAATGTTCTCGCACAAACAAGGAGCATAACAAAACAAGCAAAGCAAGCAGCAGACACATACCCGTAAGAAATCAGATCTGCAGTTCTAGATGTTGTTACTCTGCATTGCCTGAAAAGGGGTGGAATGTGTGGGGGTGGAGGAAGAAACCTGAATGCCAGAACTGGCAAGCATACTCGTTTTTGCAGGAGGCTGGGGGATGGTGGGATGGCATGGGCATGATAAACTCAGATTGATGGGAAAGTAATTTTAGTATGCATTAAGAAAACAATAAAAAGGGGGCTGAAATCAAAAGGTTCAAGAGTCACTGCTTGTGAGCAATGAAAATGATTGAAATAGGGCTACACAAGTCCTCATTGCTAAATCTGAAATCAACTCTGAGGGATAAACAGAAGGTCAGAGAAGAATCAACCCAATGTCAGCCTATTATTATAAAGCTCACAAAAAAGCAAAACTAAAATACGTACATAATATTTAGGGATATCTATTACTGTGATAAATCTACAAAGATTTAGGAAAAAATGGTTATCACCAAATTAAGAAAAGTGTTACTTGTTGTGAGGGAATGATGGAAATGAGATCAAGGAGTGTCCCGTGAGGCTCTGCAAAGTACTAACTTCTTCTTTCTTTAGCAAAGTATTGATTCATGAGGTTCATTCTATTACTCTTTAACTTTATATGTGTATTACAAACACATTGTAATGCATTTTGCCCTTTTAATGCTAAATTACTGAAATTTCTCTGCTTAATGTATGTCAGCAATTATAAATTTTCATAAATAAGAAATTCCATGCTAAATAAACATTTTCATTGCTAATAATAGCAAATGGCATTCATGGAGTTGAACTGTTATTTTATTCTGACATGTTGTGTGCATTTGTAACTTATAATGGGTTTGACCAGTTTGTGCAATGCTTTTTTGATTTTTTATATATATGAACAAAAAAATTATTGTATAAGACTGCCAAACTGTGATAATACCATAGTACTTGCAAGGTGAGGCATACGAATACTTTGGAAACCAAAGTAGACTTAATTAAAATATTGTGAGTGGTAAAGACATAATAATTATGACTTGTTTGGTTCTTCTTTGAACTTTGAAACTGCCCTGTGCAATTTAATGTGTTCATAGCTAAACAGACCATCTTGAATACTTAGGAAGATGTCCTTTTATTTTAGAATGATCTTCATGAGGTTTGGTGGATGTTATTCAATCCATGTATTCATTCCACTAATATGTATTGAGTACCCTTCCTCTACAATGTGTGAGGCATTGTGCTAAGCCCTTCACATGTCATTTTAAATACAAGGTTGAAAACAAAGCTATGGGATAGGTATAATCACATGAAATTGAGGTAGATGAGATTCCTGATACACTATAGGTTGTATTAAGTATTAATTTTAAAAAATGATTTGTGATTGAAAAATAAAAGAACACATTAGAAATTGACCAATATTCCTCCAATGAATAAGCATTAAAGCTGGAATTGAACCCTCTGTTCTCTGAAGCTTTTATATATGTGCTTTCTTCAAATGAATTGTATCTGAATCCCTAGATCTGACTGCTGTTTTCAAAACATGCCTTTGCTATTTGTTTGTTTGTTTCTTCTGTTTGCATTAAGACTGTCCTACACATTAGAAGATTAGTTGAAATGAATCAACCTATTATTAGCCTACTCTAAGATTCCAAGTGATGTCACTCCTCAATGTTAGAAATAGATATTTGAGTCAGTGCAAAGTCTGTATCAACAAATGCATAAAATGGTTGGGGGTGGTTGATGGGATGTCTGAGGAAAGAGTGCATGACTAAATCTCATAACAGTATTTTTAAAAATCACATTTGAGATGCAGATTTAACTAAGAGTCTAAACTTTTCACTGATATTTGAAGTTTGCCTCAATAATATTCTGACTCATTCTGCACACCATGTTAATAAATCAGTAGGGAGATATTTTCATGATAAGAAATGTATTGAGGGACTATGAGAGCAAATTGCCTACCTTCGTTTATGCCAAAGACACTGAATGTTAAAAATGCAAATAGACACACTCTTTTCTCTGCATGCCTAACACTATGCAAATACAAACTTAGGACAAGGGCCAATACAATGTAACAGAAATAAATAAGCAAGCACAGTCTCTTGACATATTTTGTGCTTCAGTGATACTAGTCTTCTGTTTACAAAAGAATTTCAAAGTTCTGATCTTCATGTTTATCCCCTGCTGCAAGATGTCTGGTTTGGAAGTATTTTTTTTCCAGTGTGTTTTTACACAAAGCACACAGAAGATTACTGATCTAAAATAAATATAAACATTTGTGAGAGCCTACATGAATATGGGTGACCTTTATTATGTAAAGAGCCTTAGCCAGCACTGCAGGCTAATGTTTAATACACACTAAAGGAAGGCAAAATCGTCAAGAATTTAAATTTAATAAGTGATTTGTGATATTAGCATATGTTGAATTGTGATGAATATTCAGTTAGTCTGGTTGATTTTACTATTTTCTAAATGATATTATTTCATTATTTGACTATTCAAAATATCTTCTTTAGAATTTATAATGCTTATATAAAGAGCATGATACCAGAATAGTTCAGTTGTCATTATGTATGCATAAACACATGAATGTGTACAGGAAATAAAAATATTCTAGAGAAAGACATATTTAATTCAGAAGAAAGTTGTTAGCATTTTTCTAAAATGTAGTATTTGAAAAGTACAAGCCAGTATTATATAATACTATATATATAATTTATATTTTACAATGGAATCATATTTGCATAACCGGCTTAAACAAAGCACACTATTTTTGTGTCGTGTCCCAAGGTCTCTGAAGAGTATGAAAAACATTAGAAAAATGCATCCAGATAAGGAAAAAGCTTTGTACTTGAGATACATTATTTGTCAGTGGCCTTAGACTCACCCATCTCCGATATATCTTCTACACAATCCTCAGAGTCCTCTTTCTAATATGCAAACATATTCATGTCATTGTTTGTTTTTACCAAATGTGCTCAATGTCTCTTTCCTACAGGACAAACCACATTTCATTTCTTGTATATCATGATCTGGTTCTGTCCACTTACCATACTCAAGTTTTTATTTCCTCAGGTGTAAACAATTGTTTGGGTTCTGGTTTTCTTTTGTTTCTGTCCTTTTTACTGCTCATAATCCATTTTGAAGGTTATTCTTATGTAATTTTAAAATAATCTGAATTTGAATAATTCATTTTATTTGCTGAGAAGGATTTTGGCACTGCCCCTTCTATGCCTAGAGGTAAGCATGTAAAATCAAACTCAGATAGTCAGAGCGCCCCCGGAAATATAAAATGACCAAATATGAGCCAATCAATTACCTACCCAGAACTTTTCACAGGGTGTTAGGAAAAAACAATGACAATAACAATAGCAACAAAATTCTCATCCTCTAGGGTAACTAAGTTGATGGATGTGAGTCACCAGATTTGGCTACCATCTTTGTCAACTCTACTGAGAATGACGCCAACACACAAGAAAGAAGAGGCAAGGGGTGGAGACAAAAAGAGAGTCCAGATGGTGTGATTTGAATCCCTGGATATTGCTATGCCAGAAACCATAATATTTTAAGTTATATGAGTACAAGTCTTCCTCTATTTCTTCTTAAATCTAGTTGAAGCAAGTTTTCACAATTGTAACTTATAGAGTCATTATTAGTACATCCTTTCATTCTCATCTCAAATAATAATATCCTGTAATATGGAAATTCTTATGTTTTCCAAAACAACTCGTGTTATTTTGAACTTTCATGACTTGGCACAAGAGCCCTCATCTACAACTCTTTTCTGTTGTTTCTCAGCCAAAACAGCACTTTTCAACATTTTACTCACAACTAAAATGGTTTATCCACAGTCAAAATTTCCCTGACTCCATTAGAAACTTAGTTTATCCTTCTACTAATCTCCTCCTACACGCAAGGCATAATCTGGGTCCAGGAAAAGATGTCCTTTTGCTATAGTAATCGCTACATAGGTTGAGAGCAGGAATTGTGAAATGTAATGCAAATCTTTACAGTGCCTGTAAAGATACATATATAAACTGAATAAATAAATTTATTGTCTCACAGTTCTGGAGGCTTAAAGTCTGAAATAAAGTGTCACCAGAGCTCTTTCCTCTGAAACCCCTAGAAGGGAATCATTTGTTGCCTCTTCCCAGCCTCTGGTAGTTTGCCAGCAATCCCTGATGTTCCTTGGCTTGCAGCTGCCAGCATTTCAATCTCTGTCTCTGACATCACGAGATAGTTTCCCTGTGTGTCCATGTCTTTACATAGCTATTTTCCCCTCTTATAGGAACACCAGTCAAATTGGATGAGGGCCAACCTTAATGACCTTGTTGTAACTTGATTATATCTGCAAAAAAATCTGTTTTCAAATAAAGCTATGTTCACAACTACTTGAGATGAAGATTTCAACATATCTTTGGTGGAGACACAACTCATCTGAGATAATGTTTTAAATGCATGCAATAATAATTATAAATTACATTAAATGTAATATATGAAGATTTAACTTGTGACAATAACCACAATAAAGAGAAAGAAAGAACTGTAAAGGGGCAGGAGTTTTGTATATTATCATAACTAAGTTGGTATTAATTCAAACTAATTTGTTATAAATTTAAGATTTTAAAATGTTAATTGTAATCCTCAGGATAAATGCTGAGAAAATTACAAAAAAAAAAAATAAAGAAAATGAGAAAGAAATCAGAATGGTACATTGAAAACAATCAATTAAGCACAAAAGAAGAAAGTAATGGAGGAAATGAGAAACAAAAAATGAGAAATATAAAGAACAAATGGGAAAATAAATTACTATAAATGAATTTATCTTTTCAATTAAAAGGTGGAAATAGGCAGAATGGATGCATAAATTTATCCAAATATGTGCTGTCTGAAGAGACTCACTTCGTATTTCAAAACACAAGTCAATTAAAAATAAAATAATAAAAAAGATATTCAAATCAAATTGTAGCCAAAAAGGAAGGGATGTGGCTATATTAATATTTGAAAAAAAAGTAAAAAGTTGTTACAAGAGACAAAGGTGGACATTATATATTGATACAAGTGTCAGTTTCTCAGGAAATTATAACAATTGTAAACAAATGTGCACCAAATGAGAGGGTCCCAAAATATATGAAACAAATATTGATAGAATTAAAGGGAGAAATAGTTCAACAATAATAGTTGGATACATCAAGTTCCCATTTTTATTAATGGATAAACAACTGGACAAAGATCAACAAGGAACAAGAGGACTTGATCACACTATAAATCAATTAAATTTAAAAGAGATACACAGAACACTTAACCCAGCAGAATACACATTTTTCTTAAGTACACATGAAATGTTTTCCAGGATAGATCATATCTTTGACCACAAAATAAGTTTCAATATATTTAAAAACATTGATATCCCCAAAAGTATCTTCACGAAATACAATGGAATAAAATTAGAAATTAACAACATAAGAAAACATAGAAAATTTATGAATAGTTGGAAATTAAACAACCTGTCCTTAAAACACCAAAGAGTTAAATAAGAAATCACAAAGGAATTGGAAAAGGCTGTGAAATAAATGAGAATGAAAATATAATAAAATTTTGGGGATGCATCAAAAGCAGTGCACAGAAAAGAATTTAGAGCTGTAAACACCTACATTCAGATGGAAAAAAAAAATCACAAATCAATTACCTAAACTTCTACCATAAGGAACTGGAATAAGTAAAGCAAACTAAACCCAAAGCAAGTAGTAGGATGGAAATATAAGAAATAGACTGGAGATAAGTAAAATAGAGAATAAAAAATTGATAGTGACAAATCAACATTAACAAAAGCTGGTTCTTCAAAAGATCAACGAAATTGACAAACCTTCAAGTAGACTAACCTGGGAAGGAAGAGAAAAAGACTCAATTATTAAAATCAAAATGAAGGAGCTGGGCATTTTAATAAACTATACAAAAATAAAAAGAAATAAAAATTAAAATGCCAAGACCATTTAATGGGAAAACAACAATCATTTGAACAAATAGTGCTAGGAAAACTTAATAGCTAAACAAAAATGAATAAATTTGGAGCCCTACCTCACACCATAAAAATTACCTTAAAATGGATCAAAGTTCTAAATGTAAGAGCTAAAATATCAAACGCTTAGAAGAAAATATAGGTATCAATATTTGTGACCTTTTATTAAGCAACACTTTCTTAAATATGACACCAAATGCACAAGCAACAAAAGAAAAATAGATACATTGGGCTTCATCAGAACTAAAAATGTTTGTACTCCAAAGATCATTATTAAAAAAGTTAAAAAGTCATCCACAGAATGAGAGAACATATTTGCAAATAATATATCTGATAAGTTCCAAGTACCTAGATTATATAAATAATTGTGCAACTCAACAACAAAAAGACAAAAAAGCAATTTAAAAATGCATATATAATTTGAACATAGAGATTTTTCTAAAGAAGATATGCACATATCAAATATACACATTTAATAGTCTCACCACGGAAAAACAAATCAAAACCACAATGAGATACTCTTCACACTCACTAGGATGGCAATGGTTAAAACAAAAATAAAAGGCAAATTGGTGTTGGCAAAGATGTGAAGACATTGGAACCTCTCACCCTGCCATACATTGCTGGTAGGAATGTAAAACAGGGAGTTCACTTTGGAAAACCGTTTTGTTGTTTCTGAAAATGTTAAACAAAATAACCATAGGATAAGCATTTTACTCTTAGATATGTACCCAACAGAATTGGAAACAAGTACAAAAACTTGTGGGGCCAGGTGAGGTGGCTCACACCTGTAATCCCAGCACTTTGGGAGGCCGAGGCGGGCAGATCACAAAGTCAGGAGATCGTGACCATCCTGGCTAACACGGTGAAACCCCGTCTCTACTAAAAAAATACAAAAAATTAGCCAGGCGAGGTGGCAAGCACCTGTAGTTGCAGCTACTTAGGAGGCTGAGGCAGGAGAATGGAGTGAACCCAGGGCAGAGCCTGCAATAAGCCAAGATCTCGCCACTGCACTCCAGCCTGGGTGACAGAGCGAGACTCTATCTCAAAAAAAAAAAAAAAAACAACTTGTACACAAATGTTCTTAGCAGAATTATTCATAATAGCTAAAAAGTGGAATCAACTCAAATATTTATCATGTGATGAACTGATATACAAAAAGTGATATATCAATATAATGGAAATTATTTGGCCATAAAACACGTGAAGTACTGGTACATACTACAACATGGATAAACATTTAAGACAATATGCCCAGCAAAAAGGTTAGACATATTGATTATTATTCCATTTATATGAAACTCCCAGAATAGGAAAATCCATAAAATGAGAAAGCAGATTAATGGTAGCCAGGGATTAAGGGTGGGGCAAAGAATGGTGATCCCTGCTCAATGAGTACAAGGTTTCTCTTTGAAATGGCAAAAATGGTATGAAATTAGGCAGTGGTGGTAGTTGCACAACATTGTGCAAGTACTAAAAGCACTGAGCTATACACTTTAAAGTGTTTTCAGTGGTGAATTTTATGTTAGGTAAGTTTTAGCTCAATTAAAAAGAAACAGTTCAAAAGACAATGGGAGTGCAGTACAGAGGTGCTGACAAATTACGTTAATGGCTTCTTATTTACCTAATTAAATACTGATTTGAGGTGACTTCCTATATTATCTGCATCTTTTATTCCATCTACTTACCACAATAACTTACCTTTGGATATTTACATAAATGTAGCATAAATTAGTACTAAACTGTGTAATTACTTTGTCCTTTCTTGCCTACTTGAAGTATCACTTTAATATTGACAAATTACTTCAGTTTTCAGGCTTTGCAAATACATTTGTTAAGCTATAACATCTACAGTAAATATTTTTTGAAAATGAGTTTAGTTGACCTTTTATTACAGAAACTTACTAAGCAGACATACTTTTCAAAGAATACATGGCAAGAATTTTACACCTTGAAAATTGTGTTTTTTCTTTCTGTATTATCTAGATGAATGGATGAATTTTGAATATTTAGAGGATGCTAAAGAGAGACCCTGGAAAATCACTATGGGTCACAGAAATGTGTGGAAGAAAAACCACATGAGAAGATTCATTGATTTTCCAAAACAATTGACAATAATGTAACCGGAATATGTCAGGGGCACATAACAAGTAGCACAGTAGGAAGGGCAGGTTCTGGGCTTCAGAGGGATACATAGGCTTCCAATCACGCAGGAGTTCTTTTGTTTTTCTCTTTGTTTGAGTTTTAAACATATATAAAAACAAATGTTTGATTTATTTTGTGATTTTAAAGTGTCCTGACAGAGATTTTTGGAGTGAAAAGTGTTCTGGAAGCATGTGGTGGTTTGTTTCATGGATTTCTCATACCCATTCAATCCTCAGATCTGGTAGCAGGTGCCATGGGAGAAGGAGAAGTGGAATAAAACCAGTGCAAAAGACTCTAAAACCTCTGAAAGAATGTAGCTTTTATTTTTCCAGCATCAAGGTCATTTAACTAGAACGCAGTTTCGTCTTACACAGCTGACAGTCCAGGTATGGCTGTATTTAACCACTTGTGATTCTTCCACGATCAGGCAAGTGCCAGCATGAACAATGACAAGCACAGCATTCTGTCTGTACTTAACATTCTTTAAAATACTGCTCAATTATTAGTCAAAGCCCTATGGGAAAAATACATCATCCAAGAAAATAGATAGTTTGAAGACTTAGAAAGAAACATACCTATTCAATAGACGGCAGTAAGATGAAATAGCACTACTCTTTTAACTTCCATTCATTGTGCAGGTAAAGTGTTTAGGGTGCTGTTTGAGCTCTTCTCATAGTGAGTATATCGGCAGGTAAACAAAAGTAAATGTGGCTGGTTATAGTCTTCTGTTTAATACATGATTATCTATGAAATAAACTTCACAAATGCACCTTGAGATGAAGGAGCTCTTCCCCTACATACAAATATTCACCTCCATTGGAAAACGAGGCAAATAAAACAAAGATTTTCCTAAAATAATATCCTACTTTGAATGACAACCCCTCCCTTTTTAGCTCCTTTAAATATGTTATTTCCATTGTGTAACATTCAGCTAAAAAGGGAGTGTTGATGTTGTGAAAAGCAAGCTGAGTGTAGCATTGTAATATTTAGAGGACTAATGACAACAAAAGTCCTGTCTATTTTGAAATATGTGAAAACTAGGTTTTGCATCTGGTCATCAGATCCACAGTACCTCACTGGAAGAACAAGACATACTACTACTTAACATTCTCAGATATGGTTTATATATATTAATTATTAGAAGCATTCTTCATGGTCTATGACCCCAAATGTAATATGTGTTACTAATAAGTTCTAATTGCATCTAACACTGTTTATGTAAGAGAAGAAAAAACACCTATTTTGTAGCTATTATTAAAGCAGTTGACAGAGTAAATCTAAAGGATAATCCAAGTTAGGTATATAGAGTTTGCATTGTAAATTAAGGTAAATCAATTCTTAGCACTCACAGATAGCTAGGTTACATCTTAAAAGATATTTGTCTTATAAGAGATATTTCTCTCTTTCTCTAAAAGTTGTCTGTTTACTGGCAAGTTAACTCAAAGGGCCAGATGGCCAAAGCCATGTGAGATCATTAGACAGTTCCTGTTCAAATTTTGGACAACAATTAACAGAAGCCCAGCAGGAGTTCCCCACTGTTGACCCCTAAAGGGTGGCTAATCAGCAGCATATGTGTTTATTTATACCAGCAGGCCCTTTTAATTAACAGCTCTGAGGTGTGTACTTTTTGGAATTTTATACAGTGTATTAGGAAACAGTTCTGAAAAGGCCCAGTTATAAAGCTTAAGTTATATTAAAATTGAAGTCAGAATATAACAAAATGTCAAGATGTCTAGGCATCATACAGGTGGACCAAATATTAATAAGATCCCAACCAAAAAATCTCTTTGGCTGGTTCCAAGGGTTGCCAAGAGTTGATGCTGTTTTCCCTTTCCCACCCCAATCTCGATGAATTTATGTAATCTATAATCATAGCCCTGTCCTGAAACTTGGAATGTTACTGATGGTTCTGAATCCAGACTCTTCCCCTTGCTGCTTGATATGGTTTGGCTGTTTCCCAGTCAAATCTCGTGACTGGTTTTGAAATGTGAGGACATGAGATTTGGAGGGGCCAGGGACAGAATGATATGGTTTGGACCCAGTGGGAGGTAACTGAATCATGGGCGCAAGTCTTTCCCATGCTATTCTCGTGATAGTGAATAAGTGTCATGAGATATGATGGGTTTATCAGGGGTTCTGCTTTTTCTTCTTGCTCATTTTCTCTGGCCACCACCATGTAGGAAGTGCCTTTTGCCTCTTGCAATGATTCTGAGGCCTCTTCAGCCATGTGGAACTGTAAGTCCAATTAAACCTTTTCTGTTCCCAGTTTCAGGTATGTCTTTATCAGCAGCGTGAAAATGAACTAATACACTGCTCTTTGCAATTAGGCTTTTTATTTACACTGATGCAGGTATGAGCTGATCTCAGGTGGGTCTCACACTCTATGCAAAGTAAATGCTAGGCAGTGTCATACTGAAGATCTGACAGTAATACTCCTTTTTTTTTCCCCAAAAGACAGACTTAGTGTAGGTAATTTCCTTACCATCATTGGGAAAACTATAAATATTCAACAGTAAAAGATTATATAAATTTCCCTTATTGGTCCTAACCTAATATTTAATCTTTATGCACATGGGTTGTTACAGTTGAAAACTGATACATAAAGAAGCAGAAACACCAACAACATCGAATCTACTCCTGTGTAAGTCATTGAGATGATGATGATGTCACAATGTGGCCTCATGACAAGACCTCCATAAAGTCTTGATTCATATAAGCTCCTGCAAAATCATTGACTTACTTTTGAGCTCTCCATAGGCAAAAATAACCAGCAATATTAATAATACAAATACATTAATATAAATCAGTGTTCTAATTATTCATTTTACTTTAATTTGGAATATTTAATTTCATCCTTAATGAAGTAATTTTTATTCTGAAAGTACCTCTGAAATACTGGGATTGGATCTTTCTTTGTTATGCCTTTCTTTGATGTTCGAACATGCATTTCATTTCCAAACTTTCAAAATTGATTTGACAACTAATATTTCATTTGATTTTAGGAGTAGCTGTAGGAAATTGTCAAAGCAGATGTTATTGTTCTTCTTTTATAGGAAAGAAAGAAGTAGTTTTACAAAGCTCCCAGCATGTGAAAGGATTCCATCCAGCATCCCCTGGTTCCATAAGAAATGTTTTCCTCTCTTTACCGTTCTATCTCCAGAGCATCTTCTGATGTCCCAAGCCTCCTCCGGAAACTGCAGAGTATCTCTAACTTCTAGGATAAGGAAACACATTAGCTTTGAGTACTAATTATTCCCACACCCTTAAATCCTGAGGAAGTTATTCACAATACTTGTTTTAAAAATGATTTAATAATATTGTTAAAGATGCAAAAGGCATTCTGTAGGTATATTTAGTTACTGTTGTTATGTGAGATAAGAAGTTCTGCATGATGCAGCCTAAATATAGATAGATAATTCTCATGTTGTAACTACAATGTGTAATTAATGTAATTACTACTTGTAAGTGATTTAGTGAGGTTGCTGAAGAGAACTAACTCCAATGTGAATCCTCAAATTGAGTAAGGCCCATATGTTGTTGGCTTTGCTTGAGATTAAATAACTGTTAATGACTTCAGAAAATAAGGCAATAGATGATTGTATCATATTAGATAAATGGGATTTCAGTATTTTTAACACAATAATAGTGAATTTTACTTGATATTATAGTTGGCAAAGATGAAGTTTCAATTAACCATTACTATAAAACAAAATAGTATTGCTCAATTTGAATGCTGAAGACTATAATTCTCAGTGGGTTTATTTTAAAAGAATACTGTATTTATTTAAAAATAAAACAATTTTACTTCTTTGTAAACTCACCAAATCACTTATAAGCAGTAATTACATTAATCATTTGTAAAATGTTTCATTTGAGAAAGAGTACAAGCATTGGGAGGAGAGCAATTATCTACCATAATGGTGAGATATACATAAAGAAAATGACTGGGCGGTTCCAAGATGGCCAAAAGGGAACAGCTCCAGCCTCCAGTTCCCAGTGTGAGTGACACAGAAGATGGATGATTTCTGCATTTCCCACTGAGGTACCAGGTTCATCTCACTGGGGCGTGTCAGAGAGTGGGTGCAGGACAGTGGGCGCAGCCCACCTAGCAAGAGCTGAAGCAGGGTGAGGCATCGCCTCACCCAGGAAGTGCAAGGGGGAAGGGAATTCCCTTTCCTAGACAAAGGAAACAGTGACACATAACACCTGGAAAATTGGGTCACTTCAACCCTAATACTGCACTTTACCAAGGGGCTTAGCAAACAGCACACCAGGAGATTATATCCCATGCCTGGCTCAGAGGGTCCCACACCCACAGAGACTCTCTCATTGCTAGCACAGCAGCCTGAGATCTAACTGCAAGGCAGCAGCAAGACTGGGGGAGGGGCACCTGCCATTGCTGAGGCTTTAGTAGGTAAACAAAGTGGCCAGGAAGCTCGAGCTGGGAGGAGCCCACCACAGCTCAAAGAGGCCTGCCTGCCTCTGTAGACTCCAACTCTGAGGACAGGGCATAGCCAAACAAAAGGCAGCAGAAACCTCTGCAGATTTAAATGTCCCTGTCTGACAGCTTTGAAGAGAGTAGTGGCTCTCCCAGCACGGAGTTTGGGATCTGAGAACAGACAGACTACCTGCTCAAGTGGGTCCCTAACCCCCGAGTAGCAGAACTGGGAGACACCCCAACTAGAGGCAGATTGACACCTCACATCTCACACGGTCGGGTACCCCTCTGAGACGAAGCTTCCAGAGGAATGATCAGGCAGCAACAATTGCTACTCAGCAATATTCACTCTTCTGCAGCCTCCGCTGCTGATACCCAGGCAAACAGGGTCTGGTGTGGACCTCGAGCAAACTCCAACAGACCTGCAGCTGAGGGTCCCGACTGTTAGAAGGAAAACTAACAAACAGAAAGGACATCCCACCAAAACCCCATCTGTACATCACCATCATCAAAGATCAAAGTGTAGATAAAACCACAAAGATGGGGAAAAAGCAGTGCAGAAAAGCTGAAAATTCTAAAAATCAGAGCGCCTCTCCCCCACAAAGGAACGCAGCTCCTCGCCAGCAACAGAAGAAAGCTGAACAGAGAATGACTTTGACGAGTTGAGAGGAGAAGGCTTCAGACGATCAAATTTCTTCGAGTTAAAGGAGGAAGTTCAAACCCATCGCAAAGAAGCTAAAAACGTTGAAGAAAGATTTGACAAATGGCTAACTAGAATAACCAATGTAGAGAAGTCCTTAAATGACCTGACAGAGCTGAAAACCATGACACAAGGACTACGTAACAAATGTACAAGCTTCAGTAACCAACTCGATCAGCTGGAAGAAAGGGTATCAAGGATTGAAGATCAAATGAATGAAATGAAGCAAGAAGAGAAGTTTAGAGAAAAAAGAGTAAAAAGAAAGGAACAAAGCCTCCAAGAAATATGGCACTATGTGAAAAGACCAAATCTACATCTGATTGGTGTACCTGAAAGTGACAGGGAGAATGGAAGCAAATTGGAAAACACTCTGCAGGAAATTATCCAGGAGAACTTCCCCAACCTAGCAAGGCAGGCCAACATTCAAATTCAGGAAATACAGAGAATGCCACAAAGATGCTCCTTGAGAAGAGCAACTCCAAGACAAATAATTGTCAGATTCACCAAAGTTGAAATGAAGGAAAAGATATTAAGGGCAGCCAGAGAGAAAGATCGGGTTACCCACAAAGGGAAGCCCATCAGACTAACAGCAGATCTCTCGGCAGAAACTCTACAAGCCAGAAGAGAGTGGGGGCCAATATTCAACATTCTTAAAGAAAAGAATTTTCAACCCCGAATTTCATATCCAGCCAAACTAAGTTTCATAAGTGAAGGAGAAATAAAATCTTTTACAGACAAGCAAATGCTGAGAGATTTTGTCACCACCAGGCCCACCCTATAAGAGCTCCTGAAGGCAGCACTAAACATGGAAAGGAGCAACTGGTACCAGATACTGCAAAAACATGCCAAAATGCAAAGACCATTGATGCTAGGAAGAAACTGCATCAACTAATGAGCAAAATAATCAGCTAACATCATAAGGACAGGATCAAGTTCACACATAACAATATTAACCTAAAATATAAATGGGCTAACTGCTCCAATTAAAAGACATAGACTGGCAAATTGGATAAAGAGTCAAGACCCATCAGTGTGCTGTATTCAGGAGACCCATCTCACGTGCAGAGACACACATAGGCTCAAAATAAAGGGATGGAGGAAGATCTACCAAGCAAATGGAAAACAAAAAAGAGGTGGCAGTTGCAATCCTAGTCTCTGATAAAACAGACTTTCAACCAACAAAGGTCAAAAGAGACAAAGAAGGCCATTACATAATGGTAAAGGGATCAATTCAACAAGAAGAGCTAACTATCCTAAATATATGTGCACCCAATACAAGAGCACCCAGATTCATAATGCAAGTTCTCAGAGACCTACAAAGAGACTTACACTCCCACACAATAATAATGGGAGACATTAACACCCCACTATCAATATTATACAGATCAACAAGACAGTTAACAAAGATATCCAGGAATTGAACTCAGCTCTGCACCAAGCAGACCTAACAGACATCTACGGAGCTCTCCAACCCAAATCAACATAATATACATTCTTCTGAGCACAACATCACACTTATTCTTAAATTGACCACACAATTGAAAGTAAAGCACTCCTTAGCAAATGTAAAAGAACAGAAATTTTAAAAAAACTGTCTCTCAGACCACAGTGCAAACAAGAACTCAGGATTAAGAAACACCCTCAAAATCGCTCAACTACATGGAAACTGAACAACCTGCTCCTGAATGACTACTGGGTAAATAACAAAATGAAGGCAGAAATAAAGATGTTCTTTGAAACCAATGAGGACAAAGACAAAACATACCACAATCTCTGGGACACATTTAAAGCAGTGTGTAGAGGGAAATTTATAGCACTAATGCCCACAAGAGGAAGCTAGAAATATCTAAAACTGACACCCTAACATCACAATTAAAAGAACTAGAGAAGCAAGAGCAAACACATTCAAAAACTAGCAGAAGGCAAGAAATGTTGAAGATCAGAGCAGAGCTGAGGGAGATAGAGACATAAAAATCCCTTCAAAAAATCAATGAATCCTGGAGCTGATTTTTTGAAAAGTTCAACAAAATTGATAGATGGCTAGCAAGACTAATAAAGAAGAATAGAGAGAAGAATCAAATAACTGCAATAAAAAATGATAAAGGGAATATCACCACTGAGCCTACAGAAATACAAACTCCATCAGAGAATACTATGAACACCTCTACGCAAATAAATGAGAAAATCTAGAAGAAATGGATAAATTCTTGGACACACAAACCTTCCCAAGACTAAACAAGGAAGAAGTTGAATCCCTGAATAGACCAATAACAGGCTCTGAAATTGAGGCAATAATTAATAGCCTACCAACCAAAAAAAGTTCAGGACCAGAGGGATTCACAGCTGAATTCTACCAGAGGTATAAGGAGGAGCTGGTACCATTCCTTCTGAAACTATTCCAGTCAATAGAAAAAGAGGGAGTACTCCCTAACTCATTTTATGAGGCCAGTATCATTCTGATACTAAAGACTGGCAGAGACACAACAACAAAAAAAGATAATTTAAGAACAATATTCCTGATGAACTTTGATGAAAAAATCCTCAATAAAATACTGGCAAACCGAATCCAGCAGCACATCAAAAAGCTTATCCACCATGATCAAGTGGGCTTCATCCCTGGGATGCAAGGCTGGTTCAACATACACAAATCAATAAATGTAATCCACCATATAAACAGAACCAAAGACAAAAACCACACGATTATCTCAATAGATGCAGAGAAGGCCTGTGACAAAATTCAGCAGCCCTTCGTGCTAAAAACTCTCAATAAATTTGGTATTGATGGGATGTATCTCAAAATAATAAGGGCTATTTATGACAAACCCACAGCCAATATCATACTGAATGGGCAAAAACTGGAAGCATTTCCTTTGAAAACTGGCACAGGACAGGGATGCCCTCTCTCACCACTCCTATTCAACATAGTGTTGGAAGTTCTGGCCAGGGCAATCAGGCAGGAGAAAGAAATAAAGGGTATTAAATTAGGAAAAGAGGAAGACAAATTGTCCCTGTTTGCAGATGACATGATTGTATATTTAGAAAACCCCATCGTCTCAGCCCAAAATCTCCTTAAGCTGATAAGCAACTTCAGCAAAGTCTCAGGATACAAAATTAGTGTGCAAAAATCACAAGCATTTTTATACACCAATAACAGACTAACAGAGAGACAAATCATGAGTGAACTCCCATTCACAATTGCTTCAAAGAGAATAAAATACCTAGGAATCCAACTTACAAGGTATGTGAAGGACCTCTTCAAGGAGAACTACAAACAACTGCTCAACAAAATAAGAGAGGATACAAACAAATGGAAGAACATACCATGCTCATGGATAGGAAGAATTAATATCGTGAAAATGGCCATAGTGCCCAAGGTAATTTATAGATTCAATGCCATCCCCATCATGTTACCAATGACTTTCTTCACAGAATTGGAAAAAACCACTTTAAAGTTCATATGGAACCAAAATGAGCCCGCATTGCCAAGACAATCCTAAGCAAAAGGAAGAAAGCTGGAGGCATCATGCTACCTGACTTCAAACTATACTACAAGTCTACAGTAACCAATACAGCATGGTACTGGTACCAAAACAGAGATATAGACCAAAGGAACAGAACAGAGCCCTCAGCAGTAATACCATGCATCTACAACCATCTGATCTTCGACAAACCTGAAAAAAACAAGAAATAGGGAAAGGATTCGCTATTTAATAAATAGTGCTGGGAAAACTGGCTAGCCATATGTAGAAAGTTTAAACTGGATCCCTTCCTTACACCTTATACAAAAATTAATTCAAGATGGATTAAAGACTTAAATGTTAGACCTAAAACTATAAAAACCCTAGAAGAAAACCTAGGCAATACCATTCAGGACATAGGCATGGGCAAGGACTTCATGTCTAAAACACCAAAAGCAATGGCAACAAAAGCCAAAATTGACAAATGGGATCTAGTTAATCTAAAGAGCTTATCCACAGCAAAAGAAACTACCATCAGAGTGAACAGGCAACCTACAGAATGGGAGAAAATTTTAGCAATCTACTCATCCAACAAAGGGCTAATATCCAGAATCTACAAAGAACTCAAACAAATTTATAAGAAAAAAACAACAACTCCATCAAAAAGTCGGCAAAGGGTATGAACAGACACTTCTAAAAAGAAGACATTTATGCTGCCAACAGACACATGAAAAAATGCTCATCATCACTTGCCATCAGAGAAATGCAGATCAAAACCACAATGAGATACCATCTCACACCAGTTAGAATGGCAATCATTAAAAAGTCAGGAAACAACAGGTGCTGGAGAGGATGTGGAGAAACAGGAACACTTTTACACTGTTGGTGGGACTGTAAACTAGTTCGACCATTGTGGAAGACAGTGTGGCGATTCCTCAGGTATCTAGAACTAGAAATACCATTTGACCCAGCCATTCCATTACTGGATATATACCCAAAGGATTATAAATCATGCTGCTATAAAGACACATGGACACGTATGTTTATTGCGGCACTGTTCACAATAGCAAAGACTTGGAACCAACCCAAACGTCCATCAATGACAGACTGGATTAAGAAAATGTGGCACATATACACCATGGAATACTATGCAGTCATAAAAAAGGATGAGTTCATGTAATTTGTAGGAACATGGATGCAGCTGGAAACCATCATTCTTAGAAAACTATCACAAGGACAAAAAACCAAACACCACATGTTCTCACTCATAGGTGGGAATTGAACAATGAGAACACTTGGACACAGGAAGGGGAACATCACACACTGGGGCCTGTTGTGGGGTGTGGGGAGGGGGTACGATAGCATTAGGAGATATACCTACTGTAAATGATGAGTTAATGGGTGCAGCACACCAACACGGCACATGTATACATATGTAACAAATCTGCACGTTGTGCACATTTACCCTAGAACTTAAAGAACAATAATAAAAAAAAGAACCGCCTGAGACTGGGTAATTTCTAAAAAAAGGTTTAACTGACTCACAGTTCTGCAGGCTGTGCAGGAAGCATGGCTGGGAGGCCTCTGGAAACTTTCAGACACTGGTGTTAAATTACCAACACTGGCACCCACAAAATATTAGTTGTCATGATAGTCACCATAATGATAAATGTGATGATGTTGCTACATACATGCTTTTTCAATTCAAATCTCTAAGAACTCTAAGACATGCTAACATACTAATAATTAAAACACCCTTTTTGCAAACTTTTTTCACTGTTTATAAAACAGATTCACACTTAAATTTGGAGCTTGGTCCTCCAAATCCATGCTTAAATTTGGAGCTTGGTTTACTCTTTTCATTTTGTTTCCTTAGATATGAATGTGCTAGCCCAAAGGATGCACCCAGGTAAAGGAAGTTATCAGCTGTCACACCTACTTCCATTGTTAGAGTTGGTTCCTCTCATCTTAAATTTCGGATCACACATTTTCCCTATATTAAGCTAGTATGGTGGTATAGGGGCTATACCATATGGGGCAGAGTAACTGTCATATTTTTCATTCTTGTCTTGGTCACAGAATGAATGGCACATTATCATCAGCCCTCCTGTTGATTTTCGTCTGAGTATCCAGGCTTCAGTGATTGCCAGCATGGCTATTAGCCACAGAATCATTCAAATAATATGATACAGCTATTTTGCTGATGACTGCTCTTTGAATTTTAGCATTTCTTATGCTCAAGAGTCTTTCAAAAATAAAAAATGTAATGCTCTCTACTGGAATTTTGTTAAAGAAAATGTAATAAATATGCAAAATACAAAATAGAAACCAAGGTAATTACTTAAATAATAAAGGCAAAGCAATGCAATATCCAATATCTGAAATAATATTCATGAGTGTATTTTAAATTATTCAAAATATTCATTTTTATTTTATTAATTTCCTGTGGCATATTTTGTGGTTTTCTTAATAACATGACGCATGAATGTTGCCCAAATGTTTAATGTTACTACTAGTAACATGAGCAAACCTGGATTTATTTTTTAAAGGGACTTTACTCAGAAAGAATTTATAACAATACATAACACTGAAAATGTACACTAAATTATTCTGACTCACAAGCATGCCTGATAGATTTGTTGAATTTTAGTAAAGTCCAGCTGTGTTTTTAAAGTCAGAAAAAAATAAAATAAGGTAATTTTCTCTAATAAACTCATATGATCAAGTTGGAGGTTTTGATTAATATTAACAAGTCCTCCATTCATAATTTAAGGCATGTTCTTTGCTGAAACTAGGAATTATTTTAGAAATACTATATATAGATTAATGTAAATAAAATTACTAAAAAAATATGAATTAAACAATCTTCTCCAAAAAGATAAATTGAAGTCTTAAAACCTGCTATTTCAGATTGTGGCCTTATTAGGAAATAGGGTCTTGTTGACATGAATCACATTAAGATGAGGTCTTATTAGAGTGGGATGGGTCTCTAACTTAACATGACCCTGTCCTTATAAAACAGTGGCCATGTGGAGACAGGGAGAACACTATATGAAGAGAGAGAATTGGAGGGATGCATCCTTGGATGCAAAGAGTGCCAAAGAGTGCCACTGAACCACCAGAAGGTGGAAAAGACAAGAAAGTATATTCTCTTCTAGGTTTCAGAGGGAGCATGCCCTTGACAGTACCTGAATTTCACACTTCCCACCTACAGAACTGTGAGATAATACATTTCTGTTATTCTAAGTCACCCAGTTTGTGGTACTTCGTTATAATAATACTAGCAAATTACTATAAAGTCATTCATAAATAATCAGTAAACATCTACCAAATTGAAACATTATGTGTTATATTCAAGAAGATTAATCTAGAGAATATCAGTATATCGAAGTATCTTTCTGAATCTCACCAACATACTACTAATGTTTTAATACTTCTTATTAGTGCCCTGTTATCTATAATAAAGTCATATTGATAACTTAGTATCATAGGTTTTTGAGATTCATGTTAAGAGGTCAAATTAGACCCTTCTCTAATAGTCTTTTGATAAATGCATTTTCCTGAACCTTGTTATAGGTCTTATTCAGTGAGCCTCACATTGAGAATGGAAGTCAGTCTTTCATTTTGTTTCCTTAGATATGAATGTGCTAACCCAAAGGATGCACCCAGGTAAAGGAAGTTATCAGCTGTCACACCTGCTCCCATTGTTAGAGTTGGTTCCTCTCATCTTAAATTGTAGATCACACATTTTTCCCGTATTAAACAAGCACATTCTTATTGACAGTAAAAAGAGCAAAAATAAAAGCATATGGGAGGTGAATTTAGCAAAGGTAAGAGTAACGACCTGATTTGGAAAAGGCAGTGACAGCTTACTTAAGATGATTTCTGAGATAAATTTTAAGAATGAATGAAATCATTCCATGAACAAGAGTATTTCAGAGGAAGAAAACACGTGAAAAACATTTGGAGGCCTAAATATTCCTGCAATTGGCTTTTGGTTCATCATGCTATGCACTGCCCAGGGTTTCAGTGTGGGTTATAGTTTTATTTCTGTGTTTCACTTTTGGAACATCAAAAGCGTTTGTTAGTGGCTATAAAATAGCAACATGTTGTTTGAATGAGTGTTTCTCAAATGAAAACTTCTGCAAGAAATAAAAAGAATTGTGAACATGAGAGCGTTTGACTGGTTGGTAGCAGCAAAACAGATCCTCCTTTAAGATCAGCAAATGCATGAAATACCTCCCCTGAACTCCCTCCCTGTATCCCTATATCCCACCAATCGCGACAGGCTCCATCTGTGGGAAGACATCACTAACGAATCACAACTTGCTTCCTGCTAAGAAGTGAATAAGAGTTCTCATCTCAGCACTGATGCAGTTAATCAGGGGTGGCCTGCATTTGTGTGTGTGTGTGTGTGTGTGTGTGTGTGTGTGTTTATGTCAGTAAAAAGGGGATGTGCATGTCTTGCAACTAGATTCCTTCAGAAGGGGCAAAATAGAAGGAATGGGTAAAGATTTCAAGTATGTGAAAAGATGGAGAAGGAGCATTGTTTCAAATGAAGCTGAGAGAAAATAAATGTTTTACCTTTTAGAAAATACATGCTCTCTGAAATACAGTTTATTCATGTACAAGGAGCTTTTGATAGCCTTCATGCAATTCTACAGCAGCTAAGCCATCATTAGCCGATGATGCCAGCTTGCTTTCACAAGTGTGTTTAATATAGTATAATTTATGGATTTTAGTTTCAAAATAAGTACCACTTATCCTGTCTGGCACCTCTTCCTCCTTCTTCTCTGTCACAAAGTGTTGACTGTGAGCTGAGTAGCCTCCAGCCAGGAGAACTATGGACGGCTGTTCTTCCCTTTCCTACTCAGCAAAGCCACCTGCTGTTGTGTCGCTCCTGGCTGCTCTCAGCAAAGCGGATGCAGCGCTGGGTGAATGCCATGGTCAAACATTTGCTATGACAATAAATTTTTTAATAAGAAATTGATTAGTATCCTCTAATATCTGCAAAATATTCAATAAAATGAACATAATGGCAATTCTGAGCTAGAGGGCTGCACGGATTCTTTCAGCCATTTGAGTACAGCCATAGAAAGGCACACATTTTTATCTATAGTCATCTAACTCTAAGCAGAGAGAGAAACATTTCAATACAGAACAATTAAAGCAGAACTAAGCTGGTAAAGGGCCACCTTACTTCAGGTACCTACGTTCTTCCTGTAGTACTGGCTACCTAATTTGAGGGCCCACGGCAAACATGAAAATGTGGGGTTCCTGTTCAAAAGCTATTAAGAATATCAAGAAGGCAAGAGCACAGCATTAAACCAAGTAGGAGCCCTTTTGAGTATAGGCCTTCTGTGTCTGCACAAGTCCTGTGCCCAAAAAGCCAGCACTGCCTTCACGGTTTGATTCTGCCATGTTACGTGTTTATTTCATCATAATTAGATCTAACATTTTCCTTTACCAGTTATCTATTCTCTTTATTATCTTATGAGGGAAGAACTTCTCTTCTATTTTTTCAGTCTTACTTGAAAGTGACAAAATAAATGTTATACAGTTTTGATTTTATCTACAATTGAAAGATCATCAAATTCTTTCTAGGCATAAAATTCAGAATTCTGTGAGTTAGAAAAACATCACAAAGTACTTGATTATCTGGGTGTGGTGGCACACTCTTGTAGTTCCAGCTACTAAAGAGGCTAAGGGCAGAGGATCGCTGGAGCTCAGGAGGCCCAGGTTGCAGTGAGCTGAGAACATGCCAGTGTACTTAGCCTGGGTGAAATCACAAGACCTTGTCTCCAATAATTAAATAAATAATTTAATTTAATTTAAAATTACTTGAAAATTAATATTGATAACTCTTCAGTAACAGTATATTAAACAATAATTCCAAAGTTATCTTGTATTAAACACCATTTTTCATTGATTTATCATTCTGAGCTCAGCATTGCTAAGTAGAGAAATAATCAGCCCAGTTATTAAAATATTAAAAGTGTTAAGAGCACAGGAAGTAAAATTTTCCAAACCAAGTGTGTTTCAATATATCAGCTTTGTGTTCATTGATATGCAGATTTGGGTTTCTGCAGATCTAATAACACTGATCATTTGTGGCATAAAAAATTCTGATTCTATTTCTTTATTGTGAAAGAGACATCAATTAATATCAAAATTAATTAATCTACCATGCATATACCATTTTCCTTAACAATTTCACTGAGATATGTTTTTTTTTTTTTTTTTTTTTTTTTTTTTTTTTGAGACAGAGTCTGGCTCTGTCGTCCGGGCTGGAGTGCAGTGGCCGGATCTCAGCTCACTGCAAGCTCCGCCCCCCGGGTTTACGCCATTCTCCTGCCTCAGCCTCCCGAGTAGCTGGGACTACAGGCGCCCGCCGCCTCGCCCGGCTAGTTTTTTGTATTTTTTAGTAGAGACGGGGTTTCACCGTGTTCGCCAGGATGGTCTCGATCTCCTGACCTCGTGATCCGCCCGTCTCGAGATATGTTTTTATATATCAAAACATTTTAAGTGTACACAATTAAATGAACTTTAATAACTTCACCAAATGGTGAAATCATCATCAAAAGTCAGCTTTAGAATGTTTACCTAACAACACCCCTCATGCCTATTTATAATAATTCTCCATTCCCGCCTTCAGCTCAGAAAATCTCTCATCTATTTCCTGTTTCTATAAAGTTATCTATTCTGGACATTTCATGTAAATGGAATCATATACTTTGTGGTCTGTTGTGTCTATTTTTTTTTTTAACTTGGCATAACATTTTTGAGGTTCATCTACAATGCAGCATATGTGAGTAGATTGTTGTTCTTTTCCTGTTGAATAGTATTCTACTATGTATATATGTCACATCTGTCTATCCACTCCCAGATGATGAGCATATAGGTTATTTTCGCTGTGTGGGTATTAAAAATAACGCTGATATGAATATTCACATGCAAGTTCTTAACGTGGACACACGTTTTCATTTCTCTTGTGTAGATACCTAGCAGTGGAATTGCTGGGCCATATGGTAGCTTTATGTTTAACTTGTTAAGAAATTGCTAAACTGTTTTCTAAAGTGGCTACACCATTTTACATTCCCAGAAAAATATATGAGGACATTTGTTTCTCCACATTCTTGCCAATATTTATTTTAGTCTGTCTCACTTATTATAACCGCTCTTTCTTTGGTTTCTATGTTTTTATTTGTGCAAATTTATGGTGTACATGAGAAGTTATTTATGTATAATTAATGCATACTGATCAAGTCAGGATATCCATTATTGTAGCTGTGAAATTGTATCTTATTGTGGTTTTGATTTGCATTTTCCTAGTGGGTAATAACGTTGAACATCATTTCATATACTTATTAGACATTTATATACCTTCTTCTGTATGTCAGTTCACATTTTCTGCCCATTTTATTTTTGTTTATTTTTCTTCTTGATTTGTAAGTGTTCTTTGCAAATTCTCACTGCAGATCCTTTATTGGATAAATGTTTTGCAAACATTTTCCCCCAATCTGTTACTCTTGTTCTTATTTTCTTCATGGTCATTTTTAAAATGTAAAATTTGAACTTTGAAGTTTGGTGAGGTTATTTTTTTCTTTTATGAACTATGTGTTTAGTGTCATATCTAAGAAATTATTGCCTAACCCAAGCTCTCAACATTTTTTTCCTATGTTTTTTCCTACAAGTTTCACTGCTTTAGCTACTTCATTTAAGTTCATGATTCATTTGGAGTTAATTTGTGGGTGTTGTGAGGAGTAGGTCTAAGTTCATCTTTTTGGATATGGATATACAATTGTCCCTGCACCATCTGTCAGACAGACTGTCCTTTCCCCAGCAAATATTTTTGGCAACTTGGTCAAAAATAAATTGACTACAAATACAAATATGTATTTCTGGATTTTCTACTCTTTTCCATTTTTGATATGTCTATCCTTACCAGCTTGATAATTGGAGATTTATATTAAGTTGTGAAATTGTTACATAAAGCCCTCTAACTTTTTCATTTTCCAAATACTTTGGCTATTCTATGTTTTTCATCTGCATATAAATTTTTAGATTTGTTTGTGCATAGCTGGTGGGGGAAGCCTGTTGGAATTTTGAAAGTGATTGAATTGAAACTTCAGGTGAATTTGGGAAGAATTGCCACTTAACAATATTGAATCTTTCAAGTAATGAGCATGGAATATATCTTCACTTATTTATATCTTCTTTGATTTCTCACAGCAAAGTTTTGTGATTTTTAATGTAGAAGTCTTCACTTCCTTCTGTTAGACTTAATTATTAGCATTTGTTTTGATGCTGTTATGAATGGAATTTTATTCTAAATTTCTTTGGATTGTTCATTGCTTGTATGCATATATCACTTTTTAAATGTACAGTTGTACAATGCATAATGACTTTTTGGTCAGTGATGGACTGCATATACAACAGTGGTCCCATAAGTTTATAATGTAGCAGAAAAATTCCTATCTCCTAGTGATGTCTTGGCCATCCTAACATCCTAGTGCAATGCATTACTCTTGTGTTTGTGGTGATGCTGGTGTAAACAAACCTACTGCACCGCCAGTCATGTGAAAATCTACCGTGATGTCCTACGCCTTCACATTTACTCATCAGTCACTCACTGACTCAACTAGAGCAATTTCCAGTCTTGCACGCTCCATTTGTGCTAAGTGCCTGATACAGGTGTATCATTTCTAAATCTTTTATACTGTATTTTTATTGCACCTTTTCAATGTGTAGATAGGTTTACATACACAAATACTTATCACTGTATTGCAATTGCCTACAGTATTTGTTACAGTAGCATGCTGCATAGGTTCATGTCCTAGGAACAATAGGCTGTGTACCCTACATGTGTAGTAGGCAATACCATCTAGGCTTGTGTAGGTACATTCTGTGATACTCACATGATGACGATATCACCTAATGATGCATTTCTCAGAATGTATCCCCATCAAGAAGCAATGCATGACTGTATTTCAACAGGAGCAGAAATTCTTTTAAACCCTGTATTTCTCTTTTGTACTTTTTTGAGCAACAAATATTCACTGTGGAAAACATGGTTAAAATACAAAAGTCACTGGAAGCTACCATATCAGGCAGTTGAGTCATGTCTGCATCCACTGTAGTTCTCTGGTTCCATCTCGCAATACACATGCAAGTCAGCCAAGGCTGTGATGCTCAACTATTACACAGTTTTACTTTTTGCCATCTTTTCTACAAATGTTTTCTGGGTAGGCTAAAGAGCTTAGTGGTTAAGCGCATGGGTTCTAGATTCCAATCCTAGTTCATCACACACTATTTGTGAGACCATGAGTAGGTTGCTTACTCTCTAATTACTCCCATTTCTTCACTTGTAAAGGGCATGATGTTACATTTCTTTCCTGGTTCCTTTTTTCTTTCCTTGACTCCATCCTTCCTTCTTTTTCTTTACTCCCTTTCCAACTCAATTTCATCACCCTGGTAAGTTCACATCAGGCTCTCTGTCTAAACTAACTGCTCTTGAACAGAACATCCTCTCAAAAACTGGGACGCCAACCTCATATTTCACATCTTCCCTCTGATTTGGGAACAGTATTCCAAGGATCAATACTACCTCCTCTGAGTCCGTCTCTAGTCATCCCAATATGCCTTCTAGTGTTCCTCTCCTCTGACCTCCAGATATCACCAAGATGCAATTTGGGGCACCCTAACTCCTTGGAGTGAAAGGTTAAAGCTCAATTTCCCAGTTTTTGTGACTTCAGCATTTTCCCCCAGTGTTTTCTCCGAGTACTTGGTCTTGGTCACCACTTCTGCATCTGTGTACAATGATTTAATTCCGCTTCGTGCTGATTGATATGCGGATCCGGGCTCTGTTAGTATTCTACTATGTTAAAAATCCAATCACACTCATGTTTTCATGAATTTAATAACTTCCATGAAGATTCAGGAAGATTCAGGGAAAGCTTGACTCACAGATCACAAAAACATCTGCAGTTTTGCTGTCTCCTTGCCTTGGGGAGCCCACATTTCCCAATGTGAGCAACACAGAGAGGCAGCCCATCTCCCCCAACACCCCTCTTGTGGGGAGAAGCTCTGGCAAACACACTGGCCTTCCCAAGCTCTTATGATTTTCTGAAAGATGACAGCTAGGTATGTAAAAGTCCAGAAAAGAACCAAAAAGAAAAGAAAAGCACCTGCATTTTTATTATTCAGAATTCAACACCATTTTAAAAATATTGTACATGCTTTTCCTTTTATATAGCTTTTGAACTTTTCAGTTATAACCCAGTGTTTTAAGATAATTGAGGCTCTACCTATATTTTGCCTAAAGCAATCAGATGATTAAATCACATTATTGTAACACCCAACAAATCAGTCAATACATTAAACAAGTGACTTCAACGTATTATTACTATCATTATTTTGCATGATATCAAGATGGCACTATATTATACTAATTACTTAAAGTCCGAAATCCTAATACTTTGCCAGGTACCAATTGCATGCTCTTGAGTAGGTTACTTCAATTTGGGAGCTTCACTTTCTCTCATCATAAAAAGAGGAGGTATTTCTAGTTAGACTTAAAGACTTAAAGCCATCAGTCTAATAATTGACAGATATACGAAATATGTGTGCTTGTACTAATTTCATATGAACCTAAGCTGAAAATGATGTCTTCGTTTTGAAAAAGAATAGACGCATTTGCCTTACTCAGTCTGAGTTGAAATGTGGAACCATGGATAAAGAAAATTTTATCACAGTATTTTATCATTCTATGACATTTATATCATAGTATTTATCATTGTATTATCCTAATATACACAAAAAGTTTAGACAACGTCATTATAAAAGTAAACTCAAAACTAAACTTGCAAATTTTTAAAATATCATAGATAATTTCTATTGCAGATATCGAGGAGGCCTATGTGGCACTTAGAACACTGGTACTTGATTTTGGATGTAGAGAGAGGATTTAATGGGTTTATACCACAATTTCTCTATCTTTGTCAATGGAAGAGTAATTGCTAGTTATTTCCATAAGCAGTTTCATATGTTTAATGATTTAAAATGATTTTAGGCCGGGCGCGGTGGCTCACGCCCGTAATCCCAGCACTCTGGGAGGCCGAGGCGGGCGGATCATGAGGTCAGGAGATCGAGACCATCCTGGCTAACACGGTGAAACCCCGTCTCTACTAAAAATACAAAAAATTAGCCGGGCATGGTGACGGGCGCCTGTAGTCCCAGCTACTCGGGAGGCTGAGTCAGGAGAACGGCAGGAACCTGGGAGGCGGAGCTTGCAGTGAGCTGAGATCGCGCCACTGCACTCCAGCCTGGGCGACAGAGTGAGACTCCGTCTCAAAAAATTAAATAAATAAATAAATAAATAAAATAAAATGATTTTAGAGTCCAAATGACAATTATTTATCAAGGACAACCTGTTCTAACACGACTCAAAGTAAAAACGAGGCTTAATTGGTTCAGAGGGCTTAGAATTGTTAAATGAAAGTATTTAAAGTCAGTGTTTTTCAGTGACACCAATCTTGATGTACAGTCTTTAGATACTGCATGGTGGACATTTATGCAATGGTTCTGCATAATAAATAAGAACCTAGTCGGCAAAAATTTGCTAACTAGTAATAAACCACTACCCTCCTTGTAAAATGCCATTCGAAGCCAGCCATTTTTGCAGAAACAAACAATATAATTTTGCCATTTTTGTAGTAGTTCCCATTCTGTAGCCCATGGGTTAAGTGCTGTTCTTAAGCGTGCCCCTAAAACACACCTGCCCTTTTCTACTTACTGGTTTTAAACTATTAATGTGACTGGAAATCTTCGTTCTTACTTTGTAAGAACATCTATGTGGTAATTTTTTGAATGATAGCTAGTGCCAAAACTGAGATCCATATGGTATGAAAACAACTTAATTGTAGAGATTGTATAAACAACTCAAGTGGGGAAGAGAACATAAGCATCTTTGGAGTTCATGCAGCATGAAGAACAGAGCGGCTGCTGAACAGTCTTCCCCAAATGTACAAGCAAGCCAATCAGGGATGTGTGGCAAACTGAGAGTGAGGCAAAAACAAAATTAGACACAGCAGGCCCAAGATTATAATGTGAATCTAGAACGTTTAGGACTATTGTCAATTGCCCTGGTCACCCACCCCCATCTCCCACCCCACCTAATGTACCAAAACAAGACATTTTGAAAGTATAACCTAAGATAACTTATTTATTTCAAACTTCTATGAAGTCAAGGTTAATCTCTGAGGCCCCTTTGGCCTGTCACATCTTGTGGTTTTATAACAGAGATGTGTAGGGTGGCCAGTGATGGCTTCACAGGTGTATAACCTGAGAAATCACACAAGGCCCTCCACTTAGAAGAGCCCCATGCTTAGTATAATGCTCTGGTGTTGTCGTTTCAAAATTTCTAATAATGTTCAAACAACGCTCCTTCCATACACATATTTTCATTTTGCACTGGATCTTAACAAATTTTGTAGCCAATCCTGGGTACAGTATTTTTGTTGCAAGTTTTAGAACAAATTCTGTGACTGTGTACTTGGAGAAGAAACTAACTTTTCTTGCGTATAAGATTAGATGAGGGTGAACCAGTTATAATCAAAGGGTCTTCACAAAACTTGATCTTCAATATTGAATTTCCTTTAATATTTGTAATGTGAAAATTATCTGTTTTTAATTGATTTCAGTGAGACATTATGTGTCTTACAGCAGAATAGCAAGTTTCTAGAAACAATAATATTCAGAAATTAATAGCCCTCATTAACACAAAAAAAAACTTTTTGAAGACAAAAGTCAAGATAAGGTCTTTTTTAAAATAGCAAACAACAACAAAAACAAGGAATGAACTTAAAAATAATGAAGAAAATTTAAAAATATAAAGAAAAATTTTAATGTTTTGAACAGATACAACAGGGTTAATGTTCCTAACACAAAAAAAGTGCTGATAAATCAATAAAAATACCAACATCCTCATAGAAACATGGATAAGGGCTGAAAATCTAGAGAGTTTTTGAAAAAGGGAGACACATTATTCTTTAACATAGGAAGACTTCAATTTTCCTTGTTATATAAGAAATGTAAAATGAAACCAGAGTGAGATACTGTTTTTTTTTTTAACATTCAAATTAGCAAGTTTTTGAAGTTTGATGTATTTTTCCCCAAATTTGGAAGTACTGTTTATAAAATGATACTCACTTAAACTATTGTTTTTAATAGCAAAAACCCAGGAACTTGCCCATTAGAGTCTAAAGAACTTTCTTGTTTGTCTTACTGCTGTATAATAAATCATTGTATGAATTTCAAAACATTTAATTTAAAGTATCTTGTCATGTTGAAAGAAACTAGTCATTGATTCTTATTTCATTGAGTTTTTCTTTAATCAAAAATTGTTGGAAAATTGGTGAAATGCTTGTATATTTGATTTCTTTCTATTTTTTTAATATCCTGTATTGAAATCATCTTGCTTTGAAAGAGATGTTGACAGAAATCTTTTTTTTTTTTTTTTTTTTTTTTTTTGAGACGGAGTCTCGCTCTGTCGCCCAGGCTAGGGTGCAGTGGCCGGATCTCAGCTCACTGCAAGCTCCGCCTCCCGGGTTTATGCCATTCTCCTGCCTTTTCTTGTCTTGGCCAGGTGCTTTGTATTAAGGTAAAACATTGACATTTTCTCATATAAAATGAAGTTGGTTAGATTTTCTATCATTACCAGGATCATTTTAGAAACTTAAATTTTTCTAATAATGTATTAAATATTTATTTCACCCATTATAAACATATATTAGTAACATATTAAGAAAGTTATTCTACTATGATTTTTAAAACTCATTCTAGGGTTTTTCCTGCTATCCTATTTTTTTTCTTCAGTACTTAATAGTTTAAACCTGATTTTTTCAAATTAAATTAGGTAGAAATGCTATGTTTTGTGGATTAATTTTTCAAAAATTCAGCTTTTGGATTTATTTATTCTTCCCATTTATTCTCCATTAGAATAGAGATAATTCACTAGATAACTCTATAAATTTTATCAATATCTATTCTTGCATTCTGATCTCCTTTCCTTTATTTTATTGCTCATTCTCCAAAATTTTGAGTCAAATATAGAATTTAAGGTCACATATGTTTGTGTTATATAAAATGTTATGTAAAATATATGCATATTACAATTGTGTGTGATTATATATTATATATAGGCATTTTCATACAAACTTTTCAAAGAATACTTGTGCTATTTCACTAAGGTCTCCATATATAATGGTAATTTTATTATTAAGGTAAACAACTCTCATACCACAATAGTTTTTTCTTTTTAAAATTTTCTCACAGAATGATTTTCTTATTTTATTGCTACTTTTTCACACTAGAGAATATTGTCAGTACTACTTCTATTTTACAAGAGTTTGTGGTTTTCTTTTAGTTAAGTTTATGGTGAATGTTGTTTTGGCTAAAGAAAATCACAAGAACAGTCTAGATTTAAGCTGTGAAAATCATATATTTCAAACATTTTGTCCACTTTTTGGCTCTGTCAATTAGGAGGATAAATCTTGTTTTCATTACTCCGTTATTGCCAGAAGTGGAAACCTCATCAGAATACTTCAATTTAAGAGAATTAGCTAATTGATTACAGTATCTCCAGCAAGAAAAAAATAAATCAACATGCTTCTAAAATTAAGTTGATAAATATAACAGCAAAATGTTTAAATCTGGAGACCAAAAACCTGGATCTTGATGTAAGTTACAATTTTGGAGAGTCATAGCTTCTAATCGTTACCAGATTGATTCTCAGAACAGAGCTCCTGATTGAAATGTAGGCCATATCCCCTTGTGAAAGAATCATGTGACACAGCCGAAGTATACTTTATAAATATTCTTTTAAGCATTGCTCAAAAGAGGTGTGGATTCACTTAGTCAGCTTACTGTGCTGTGGGGAAGGGAACTATCTGGGCATTCCAGAGACACACAGCACTGGCTGTAAGTGCACTGGCTCCAGGTAAACAAAGGCACCCCTGTGGTGGGACAGTCACAGTGGAGCACAAAAGTGGTGTGTTACTCCATTTTCATACGGCTGTAAAAACTGCCTGAGACTGGGCAGTTTATAAAGGAAAAAGGCTTCATTGCCTCACAGTTCAGCATTGCTGGGGAGGCCTCAGGAAACTTAAAATCATGGCAGAAGATGAAGGGGAAGCAAGGCACCTTCCTCACAAGGTGGCAGGGGGAAATGCCGAGCGAAGGGGGAAGAGCCTCTAATAAACCATCAGATCTCATGAGCACTCACTCACTATCATGAGAACAGTATAGGGAAACCACCCCCATGATTCAGTTACCTCTACCTGGTCTCTCCCTTGACACCTGGGAATTATGGGGATTACAAATCAAGATAAGATTTGGGTGAGGGCACAAAGCCTAACCATACCAGGTGGTCAGGTGATGAGTGGAGTTTTGGCAGAGGTTTGGATCACGGTGGTTATTTCCTCAGTTCCTAAATATAATTTGAGCAGCTGTACTTGGTGATTGACAGAACCCCCATATTGACTCTCTAAACCAAGGAGTGAGGACTGTCACAGCAGGGAGAGAAAAGTCAATGCCATGAAATAACTCTGCTCTAAGGATTGTACACAGAGAGCGGTACTGTGTCTCTGGACAAACCACAGAGATTGTGACCACAATCAAGGGTTAAAAATGCAAGAATGGTGATTCATCTCAGACTTCTACTTAACTTTCCTGCTTTCCTTTGCAGTAAATAATGATTTTAGAGATTCTAACTACACATATAATTAAAGTAACCAGAGATTATTCCAATATTAGTTGTTGTTTCAGATGTGGTAGCTTAATGGAGAAACTCAGTATAGGTCCTTAACCCTGCACTTAATCTGGAAAATATTCATTTTTCCCCCGACCAATTTACAAGAATCCATAGAAACAGCCCTAGGCTAGGCTGTAAAAGTTTTCACCACAGAGCATTTCACTGCTCTACTTCATTAATGATGCCACGTTAATTGAACCCGATGAGCAGGAAGTAAAGAAGGCTTAAAATGCCTTAGTAGAAAACATAAATGCCAATGTGGTGGTGGGGATAAACCCTGTGAAAATTCAAAAGCCCAGCAGCTTGTAGAAATGTGAGTTTCCAGGCATCTGAAGTATGTTTAATCTACCCCTCTGTCTTACTCCATTTGGACTGCTATAACAAAGTACTGTAAACTGAGAAGCTTACCAACAATAGAAATTTATTTCTCCAAGTTCTGGAGGCTGCGAAGTCCAAGATAAAGACACTGGCAGCATCAGCACCTGATTAGGGCTTGGTTTCTGATTCATAGGTAGCATTGTCTGGCTGTGTTTTTACATAGCAAAAAGACAACAGCATGCTCCCTTAGGCCTCTTTTTTAAGGACGCTAATTCCATTTATGAGGGTTATGCCCTCATGACCTAATCAATTCCCAAAGACTCATCTCCCAGTACATCACACTGGGGGTTAATATTTCGACATACGCATTTTGGGGGTGAAAGGCACAAACATTCAGATCATAGCACCCTCCAAAGTGGAAGATAAGGTACTGCATGTTGCATCTCCTGTTACTAAAATGTGGCACATTACAGGTTTAAAAAAATTTGTAGGTACCATATAACATGTTCTTGAAGCCCACCCAATCAATTTACCATTTATCTCCTTAGGCCACAATTTTGAGTGAGACATAGAACAAGAAAAGGCTCTGCATGAGGCCCAGGTTGGTAAAGCTTCTTTTATATCTGGGCCTTGAAATCCAGAATATCCCATGGTAACCGAAGCACTTATGGCAATTGGGATTCTCTTCAGAGCCTCCAGAAAACTCCAATAGGATAGGATCATACCAGTACAGGCCCCTAGATGTTTGGCAAAACAGTCATCTGCTTTTGTGCATATACCCATGTTCCTGAGTTCCACTAGAGATTCAATGTATGTCCTATAGGACTTTAAGTAACTCTTGCCTATCATGAGAGGATGATACCATGAGACTGGGTGTACTCAACAGCAATCCATCATGGTGTGGAAATAATATCAAGGAGACCAGGCTTGAGCAGATCTGGGAGTTCCAAATAAGTGTGCATGAACTTCTGGCTTGAATGTATTTCTCCTCCCTTTCAATCTATACACGTGGCCTTGTGTGGATTTCCATACGAGCATCTGACTGAGGAATAAAAACATGGGCCTCTGCAGAATAGTGAACACTCAATGTGATGTAGACTGCTGCACGTTATAGCCCTCTCAATAATGTGCCTGAAAAGTAATGGCAAGGGCAAATCTTCCCAGGAGGCAGAATTTCTAGTTGCAAAGTTAATTGTTCATTTTACTTGGATTGAAAAGTGGCAAGAGTTATGACTCCATATTGATTCATGGTCAACAGCTATTGGCTGAATAGTTAGGAATTTAGGAAGAACAAAATTTCATGATTGTCATGAGGAAATATGAGAAAGGTGTATGTCAATGGACCTGCCAGATGAAGTACTGAGTGGGAAGACTGTTCGTCAAAGGGCATTTGTCTACTCAGGTGTAAAAAAAAAAAAAAAAAATGCCCAGCAGCTCTCACCAGCTTCTGTCCCCAGCCACCCAATATGTAATCAATGGGCCAAAGTACAAAATGTCTTTGATGGCAGAAATGGGTACTATTTATAGACTCCATACATTGACTCACCCTTACTGAGGCTGCTCTGAAGACTGCCACTGTTCTGTTCAATAGTTAATAAGCCAAGAGCAGAGACAAATTTTCTTGGTCCCCAATATAACATCATGCCTAGAAGGGCTAGCCACTCATTTTTCAGCAGGTTGATTATTTTGGACTTTCCATTAGTGAGAAGGTAGCATTTTGTCCTCATTGGAATAAACTTGTATTGTGGAGATGGGTTAACTTTCCCTATGTTTAATGCTTATGCCAAGACCAACATCCAGTGGACGTACAAAAGGCCTTATTAATTGCCCTGGTATAGCATCAACTGTTGCTTCTGATGAAGGAACACATTTTATAGCAAAGAAGTATGGCAATAGGTTCAGGCCCTAAAATTATCCAGTCTTACCTTGTATCCCATTATTAGGAGGAGCTATTGTGATGGGTTTATTTAATTGCCCACTGAGAACTCTGTTTTAACACGAGTTGAGAAATCACATCTGAAAAGTTTGAATTACTGTCTTACAAAATGTGATACATGATTAATAAGAGATTAATAATAAGAGATTAATATATGGTGCCATACTCTCTTTCTTGTTTAATCACAAAAAAACTATGTAATTATTTCCCTCTATTACATTTCCATTCACTAAATAACTGTGCATTCCATTCCATTATTGAAATATCTATGCATTTTATGCTTTTCTTTTTTTTTTTTTGAGACGGAGTCTCGCTGTGTCACCCAGGCTGGAGTGCAGTGGCGCGATCTGGGCTCACTGCAAGCTCCGCCTCCCGGGTTTACGCCATTCTCCTGCCTCAGCCTCCGAGTAGCTGGGACTACAGGCGCCGCCACCACGCCCGGCTAGTTTTTTGTATTTTTAGTAGAGACGGGTTTCACCATGTTAGCCAGGATGGTCTCGATCTCCTGACCTCGTGATCCACCCGCCTCGGCCTCCCAAAGTGCTGGGATTACAGGCTTGAGCCACCGCGCCCGGCCGCATTTTATGCTTTTCTGACTATACTCCGAGTAAGACAATATTTCCCCCTGTAATTTTGATTTTCATTTCTCATAATCAATAATGTTGACCAATTTTTATATACCTGCTTGTCATTTGTATATCTTCTTTTGATAAATGTCTAGTCAGATCTCTTGCCCATTTTTAAACAGAATTATTAGATTTATTCCTTTACAGTTGTTTGTGCTTCATATATATTTCAATTTCTAATCTCTTGTCAGATGAGTAGCTTGAAAATATTTTCTCCCATTCTGTGAGTTATCTCTTCACTTCGTTGATTGTTTTCTTTGCTGTGCAGGTTTTTTGTTGTTGTTTGTTTTGTTTTGTTTTTGAGACAGGGTCTCACTCTTTTTGCCCAGACTGGAGTGCAATGGCACAATATTGGCTCCCTGAAACCTTTGCCTCTCAGGTTCAAGCAATGCTCCCGCACCAGCCTTCCAAGTGGCTGGAATTACAGGTGCCCGCCACCACCTGGACTAATTTTTGTGTTTTTAATAGACACTGGGTTTCACCATATAGGCCAGGCTAATCTCAAACTCTTGACCTCAGGTGATCTGCCCACATCAGCCTCCCAAAGTGCTGGGATTACAGGTGTGAGCCACCGCACCCGGCCTGCTGTGCAGAAGCTTTTTAACTTGATGTGACTTCATTTTTTCATTTGTCATTTTTTGCTTTGGTTGCCTGTGCTTGTGGGGTATTACTCAAGAACTCTTTGCCTGCTCCAGTGTTCTAGAGAGTTTTCTCAATATTTTATTTTGTAAGTTTCACACTGTCAGGTCTTAGATCTTAGTCCTTAATCCATTTTAATTTGATTTTTGTGTATGGTGAGAGGTAGGGGTCTAGTTTCATTCTTCTGCCTATGGAAATCCAGGTTTTCTAGTACCATTTATTGAAGAGACTGTCCTCCTCCCAATGCATGTTCTTGGCACCTTTGTCTAAAATAAGATCACTCTAGATGTATGGACTTGTTTCTGGGTTCTCTGTGCTATTCCACTGCTCTCTGTGTCTGATTTTATGCCAGTACTCTGCTATTTTGGTTACTATAGCTTTGTAGTATAATTTGAAGTCAAGTAATATAATTTCTCCAATTTTGTTCCTTTTGCTCAGGGTGGCTTTGACTATTCTGTATTTTTTGTGGTTCCGTATAAATTTTAGGAATTTTTTTTTCTATTTCTTTGAAGAATGTCAATGGTATTTTTACAGGGATTGCATTAAATCTGTACATTTCTTTGGGTAGTAAGCATATTTTAACAATATTAATTATTCTAATTTATGAACATAGAATATCTTTCCATTTTTTGTATCCTCTTCAGTTTGTTGCATCAAGGTTTTATAGTAGAGATCTTTCACTTCTTTTCCTTGTAGAGATCTTTCACTTCTTTGGTTAAGATTATTAATAGATGTTTTATTTTATTTATAGCAGTTGTAAACAAATATTATTTTTATTTCTTTCTCAAATTGTTTGCTGTTGGCATATAAAAATTTACTAATTTTTGTATGTCAATTTGGTATCCTGCAACTTTACTGATTTTTTTCCTCAGTTCCTATAGTTTTTTAATTGAGTCCTTAGGTTTATGCAAATATAAAATCCTATCCTTTGGAAGCAAGGATAATTTGACTACTTCCTATCCAATCTGGATGCCCTTTGTCTGATTGCTCTAGCATCTTATCTTATTGCTCTACTAGGGACTTTCAGTACTTTGTAGAGTAACAGAGGTAACTGTAGGCATCACTGTCATGTTTTAGATCCTAGAAGAAAGGCTTTCAGATTTCAACTATTCAGTATGATACTCACTGTGGGTCTGTCATACAAAGCTTTTATTATGTTGAGGTGTGTTTCTTCTATATCCAGTATTTTTAGGATATTTTATCATGAAGGGATGTTGAATTTTATCCAATGCTTTTTCAGCATCAATTGAAAAGATCAGTTTTTGCCCTTCATTCTGTTGATATAATGTATCACATCGATTGATTTGCATATGTTGAGCCATACTTGCATACGTGAGATAAATTCCACTTGATGAAGGATCTTTCTAATGTATTGTTGAATTCAGTTTGCTATTATTTTGTTGAGAATTTTTGCATCAATGTTTATTATAGATATTGGCATGTAGTTTTCTTTTGTTTTTGATGTGTCTTTGTCTGGTTTTGTTATCAGGGTAATACTGGCCTCAGAGAATGAGTTTGGAAATATGCTCTCCTCTTATACTTTTCAGAATAGTTGCAGTAGGATTGGTATTAGTGCTTCTTCAAATGTGTGCTAGGATTCAGCAGTAAAACCATAAGGTTCTTGGATTTTCTTTACTGGGAGCCTTTTTATTACAGCTTTGATCATGTTAATTGTTATTGGTCTGTTTAGGTTTTAAATTTCTTCATGTTCCATTGTGGTAGGTTGTATGCATCTAGCAATTTATCCATTTCTTCTAGATTTTCTAATTTATTGGCATATGGTTACTCATATTAGCCACTAACGATCTCTTGAACTTCTGTGGTATCAGTTGTGATGTCTCTTTTTCATCTCTGATTTTGTTTATTTGGGCCTTATCTCTTTTCTTCATAGTTTCTCTAGGTAGAAGCTGTCAATATTGTTTAACTTTTCAAAACACAAACTTTTCATTTTGTTGATCTTTAGTATTATTTATTTGTTTCACTTTTATTTATTTTTGCCCTAATCTTTATTATTTCTTTTCTTCTACTAACTTTGGGTTTGGTTTGTTCTTGCTTTTCTAGTTCTTTAAGATGCATCATTAGGTTGTTTATATGAAGTTTTTCTTCTTTTTTGATGTAGGCTCTTACCATAATACATTTCCCTTTTAGTACTTCTTTTGCTGTTTCCCTCCCTTAGGTTTTGTTATGTTGTGTTTCCATATTCATTTGTTTCAAGAAATTTTTCAATTTTCTTCTTATTTTTTTCATTGACCCACTGGTCATTCAAGAGCATATTGTTTAATTTCCATGTGTTTGTATAGTTTCCAAACTTCCTCTTCTTATTGATTTCAAGTTTTATCCCATGTGGTCAGAAAAAATGCTTGATATTATTTCAAATGTTTTAAATGTTTTAAAACTTGTTTTGCGACCTAACATATGGTCTATCCTTGAGAATGACTATGTTCTGAGGAAAATAATGTGTGTTCTGCAGTGGTTGGATGAAATTATTCTGTAAACATCTGCTAGATCCATTTGGTCTATAGTGCAGATTAAGTCTGATGTTTCTTTGTTGATTTTCTGTCTAGATGATCTATCCAATGCTAAAAGTGTGATGTTAAAGTCTCCAGATATTATTGTACTGAGGTCTATCTGTCTCTTTAGCTTTAGTGTTGGGTGCATATATATTTATAATTGTTACATCATTTTGCTGAATTGACTCCATTAATATACAGTGACCTACTTCATCTCTAATGATTTCTGTCTTGAGATCTATTCTGTCTGATATACGTGTACCCACTCCTGGCCTTTTAGGGTTTCATTGGAATAGAATACCTTTTTTCATCCCTTTATTTTCAGCCCGTTTGTCTTTATAGGTGAAGTGTATTTCTTATAGGCAATGGATTATTGGATTACTGCATCTTTTGATTGAGGAATTTAGCTCATTTACTTTCAATGCTATTTTTAAGTAAGGACTTACTTCTGTCATTTTGTTATTTGTTTTCTGGTTGTTTGTGGTCTTCTCTTACTTTTTTCTTCCTTCCTGTCTTCCTGTAAGTGAAGCTGCTGTTCTCTGGTGGTAGGATTTAATTTCTAACTTTAGTTTTTGTGTGTAAATGTTTTTGGATTTGACCTTACTGTGAAACTTGCAAATACTGTCTCACAACCCATTATCTTAAGCTGATAACAACTTAACACTGTTTGTATAAAGATACAAACAAGCAAAAAGAAAACTAATAAAAACTATGCACTTGACTTCTTCTGCTTTTTAACCTTTTGTTGTTTCTATTTATATCTTATTACACTGTCTATGTCTTGAACAGTTGTTGTAGTTGTTAATTTTTATTGGATCATATTTTAATTTTTCTGTGTGAGATAAGTTATAACAATCTGTGATTTTCTGTGTACTTAATATTATCAGTGAGTTTTGTACCTTCAGATGATTTCTCATTGCTCATTAACATTCTTTTCTTTATTAAAATACTCCCTTTAGCATTTCTTGTATGACAGGTCTGCTGTTGACAAAATCCCTCAGCTTTTGTTTGTCTGGGAAACTATTTCCTCATGTTTGAAAGATATTTTTCATTAAATATACTATTCTAGGTAAAAGTTACTTTCCTTCCACACGTTAAATATGTCATGCCATTCTCTCCTGGCTTATAAGGTTTCCACTAGGAAGTGTGCTGCCAGACATATTGGAGCTTCTTTGTTTATTATTTGTTTCTCTTCTCTTGCTGCTTTTAGGATCTTTTATCTTTGACCTTTAGGGGTTGGATTATTAAATGTCTTAAGATAGTCTTATTGGGGTTAAATCTGCTTGGGGTTCTATAACTCTCTTATACTTGAAATTTGATATATTTCTCTAGATATGGAAAGTTCTCGGTTACTATCTTTTTGAATAAATTTCCTACCCCACACTCTTTCTCTACCTCCTCTATAAGACCAACAACTTAAGATATGCCCTTTTGAGGCTATTTTCTAGATCTTGTAGATGTGTTTCATTCTTTTTTATTCTTTTTTCTTTTGTCTCCTCTGACTGTATACTTTCAAATAGCCTGTCTTCAAGCTCACTAATTCTTTCTTCTGCTTGATCAATTTTGCAATTAACAGATGGATTCCTTCTTTAGTACGTCAATCGTATGTTTCAACTCCAGAATTTTTGCTTGACTCTTTTTAATAATTCCTGTCTTCAATTTATCTGATAGAATTCTGAATTTATTCTCTGTTTTATCTTGAAATTCTTTGAGTTTCCTCAAAACAGTTATTTTGAATTTACTGTCTGAAAGCTTACACATTTCTGTTTCTGAAGGATTGGCCCCTGATATATTTAGTTTGCTTGGTGAGGTCATGCTTTTCTGGATGGTCTTGACGCTTGTGAATGTTCATTGGTGTCTAGGCATTGGAAGGTTAGGGTTTTATTTTATTTTATTTTTAGACCAGGTCCATTCTTTCACCTAGGCTGGAATGCAATGGTGTGATCATGGCTCACTGTACCCTCGGTGTCCTGGGCTTTAGCAATCCTCTCACCTCAGCCTCCTGAGTAGCTGACACTGCAGGCATACACCAACATGCCCAGCTAACTTTTATATTTTTTGTAAAGCAGGGTTTTGCCATTTTGTCCAGCCTGGTCTCAAATTCCTGAGCTCAAGCAATCTGCCCTTCCTCAGCCTCCCAAACTGCTGGGATTATAGGCATGAGTCACCACACCTTATTTTATTCTTTGCATTCTGGACTTATTTGTACCTATCATTCTTCAGATGGCTTCTTAGGTATTTCAAAGAATGTGCGTGTTATGATCTAATCAATACCTGCATTAGGGAACATCCCAAGACCAGTAACACTGGTTCTTGCCGATCCATAGAGACACCACCTTGGTGGTATATCGTTTTGCTGTGTCTCCACCCAAATCTCATCTTGAATTGTAGCTCCCACGATTCCCACATGTTGTGGGAGGGACCTGGTGGGAGATAATTGAATCACGGGAACTGGTCTTTCCCTTGCTATTCTTGTGATAGTGAATAAGTGTCAGAAAATCTGATGGTTTTATAAAGGCGAGTTTCCCCGCACAACTTCTCTTCTCTTGTCTGTCACCCTGTAAGACGTCCTTTGGTCTTCCATCATGACTGTAAGGCCTCCCCAGCCACGTGGAACTGTGAGTCCATTAAACCTCTTTCTTTTGTAAATTGCCCAATCTTGGGTATGTCTTTATTAGCAGGATGAAAATGGACTAATAAAGTAAATTGGTATGGTAGAGTGGGGTGCAGCTGTAAAGATATCCAAGCAACTTTGGAACTTGGTAACATGTAGAAGTTGGAACAGTTTGAAGGGCTCAGAAGAAGACAAGAGAATGTGGGAAAGTTTGGAACTTCCTAGGGATATGTTGAATGGCTTTGAACAAAATGCTGTTAGTGACATGAACAATAAGGTCCAGGCTGAGGTGGTCTCAGATGTAGATGAAGAACATGGAAAATTGAGCAAAGATGACTCTTATTATGTTTTAACAAAGGGACTGGCAGCATTTTGCTCCTGCCCTAGAGATTTGTGGAACTTTAAAATTGAGAGAGATGATTTAGGGTATCTGGCAGAAGAAATTTCTAAGCAGCAAAGCATTCAAGAGATGATTTGGGTGCTGTTAAAGGCATTCTGTTTTAAAAGAGAAACAGCATAAAAATTTGGAAAATTTGCAACCTGGCAATGTGAAGAAAAGAAAATACCATTTTCTGAGGAGAAATTCAAGCCAACTACAGGAATTCGCATACATAAACAAGGAGCCAAATGTTAATTTCCAAGAAAATAGGGCAAATGTCTCCAGGCATGTCAGAGACCCTTGTGAAAGCCCCTCCCATCACAGGAAAAAAATGGTTTCATGGGCCAGGCCCAGGGTCCCTCTACTGTATGCAGTCTAGAGACTTGGTGCCCTGTGTTCCAGTTGAGCTAACCATGACTAAAAGAGACCAACGTACAGCTCTAGCCATGGCTTCAGAATGTACAAGCTCCAAGTCCACGTAGTGTTGGGTCTGCAGGTGCACAGAAGTCAAGAATTGAGGTTTGGGGCTGGGCACAGTGGCTCACATCTGTAATCCCAACAGTTTGGGATGCTGAAGCAGGCAGATCACCTGAGGTTAGGAGTTTGAGACCAGCCTGGCCAACATGGTGAAACCCCATCTCTACTAAAAATATAAAAATCAACTGGGTATGGTGACAGTACCCTGTAATCCCAGCTACTCAGGAGGCTAGGGCAGGAGAATCACTTGAACATGGGAGGTGGAGGTTGCAGTGAGCTGAGATTGCACCACTGCACTCCAGCCTGGACAACAGAATGAGACTTCGTTCCAAAAAAAAAAAAAAAAAAACCTGAGGTTTGTGAACTTCTGCCTAGATTTCAGAGAATGAATGGAAATGCCTGGATGTCCAACCAGAAGTTTGCTGAAGGGGCGGGGCACTCATGGGGAACCTCTGTTAGGGAAGTGAGGAAGGGAAACGTGGGAATGGCAACCCCACGGAGAGTCCCCACTTGGGTGCTGTCTAGTATGAGAACAGGGCCACCATCCTCCAGACTCCAGAATGGTAGATCCACTGACAGCTTGCACCATGTGCCTGGAAAAGCCACAAACACCCAAGGCCAGCTTGTGAAAGCAGCCAGGAGGGAGGCCATACCCTGCAAAGCCACAGGGGTGGAGCTGACCAAGACCATGGGAACCCACCTTTTGCATCAGTGTGACCTGGATGTGAGACATGGAGTCAAAGAAATCATTTTGAAGCTTTCATATTTGACTGTCCCATTGGATTTCAGACTTGCATGGGGCCTTTAGGCCCTTCTTTTTGGCCAACTTTTCTCCATTTGGAATGGGTGTATTTATCTAATGCCTGTACCCCTGTTGTATCTAGGAAGTAACTAACTTGCTTTTGATTTTACAGGCTCATAGGTGGAAGGCACTTGACTTGTCTCAGATGAGACTTTGGATTGTGGACTTTTGAGTTAATGCTGAAATGACTCAAGACTTTAGTGGTCTGTTGCGACGGCATGGTTGGTTTTAAAATATGAGAACATGAGATTTGGGAGGGGCCAGGAGTGGAATGATATGGTTTGGCTCTGTCCCCACCCAAATATCATCTTGAATTGTAGCTCCCATAATTCCCATGTGTTGTGGGGGTGACCTAGTAAGAAGTGATTGAATCTTGGGGGTGGGTCTTTCCTGTGCTATTCTCGTGACAGTGAATAAGTCCCACAAGAGCTGATGGCTTTATAAAGGGAGTTTCCCTGCACAAGTTGTCTTCTCTTGTCTGCTGCCATGTGACATGTGCCTCTCACCTTTGGCCATAATTTTGAGTCTTCCCTAGGCAGGTGGAATTGCCAGTCCACAAAACTTCTTTCTTTTGTAAATTGCCCAGTCTCAGATGTGTCTTTATCAGCAGTGTGAAAATGGACTAATACAGTGGTCTTGGTTAAGAAACAAAAGAATTTTCTAGATTACCAGACAGAGACTTTTATTCTCTTCCTCCACTTTCTCCCAAACAGAGTCTACCTGTCTGTGCTAAACTACCTGGAGCTAGGGGTAGAGTAACATAAGCACCCCTGTGGCCACCAATAGTGGGAGTTTACTGGGTCAGAACCAAAACCAGGAGAGTCCTGGTTCTCATCCTCAGCCTGCAGTGACTACTGGCTGACTACCACCTATGTTCACTGAAAGCTCAAGGGCTTTACAATCTGCAGGTGGCAAAGCCAGCCATACACGTGTCCTTCCCTTCAGGTAACAAGTTGGTCCAGGTAAGGCTGGTTCAGAGCTAAATACTAGAGTCAAAAGCCTTAGAAATCTGCCTGTGGTTCCGCTCTACTGAGGCTGAGCTGGCACTCACACCATGAGATAAAGTCCTTCCCGCTCTTTCCTTCCCTTTCCACAGCCAGAGGATCCTCACCCCATGGCCACTGCCACCACAGACCCACAGGGAGTACTACCAGGCTACCACTGATGTTGCAAGCTCTCTTCAGTTAGCTTGTGGAGACTATTGCCTGGTCTGGGACTCACCCTTCAGTGCAGTGGGGCTCCCTTTTGGCCCAGGGAAGGTTCAGAAATGCTATCTAAGAGCCGAAACCTAGAATTGGGGACACCGGAAGCCCACTCGGTGCTCTAAACCACCGTGGCCAAACTGGTGCCTAAAGTGCAATACAAAGTCTACTTTACTTTTCCCTTCACTCTTCTCAGACAGAAGTCTCTCCCCATAGCCAGCACAGCTCATGATGGTCTAGGTCTCACCTGAAGCCAGTATGTCAGAGTTACACCCTTCTCTCCAAGGCAGCAGGTTCCCTTCTGGCCCAGGGTATGTATAGAAATTTTATCTGGTAGCTGGAACCTGGAATGGGGCCCTCACAACTTTGACTGGTATCTTCTTTCACTGTGGATGAGCTAGTATCCAAGATGTAAGACAAAGTCTTCTTTAATCTTTCCTTTCTTCTCAAGTGGATGCAAGGGGTCTCTTTTGAAGCCATGAGCTGTGCTGCCTGGAGCTGTGGAAGCGGGTGTGCAAGCACTCCCTTAGCCCGCAGGCTAGTGTCTCAGTAGGTCATGTGCCCTCCAAGTTCACTGGCTCTGAGCCCTGCTCAGCACAAGGATTTGTCTGGGAATTGCAGTCCTTGTGTCCCAGATTGCCTTTCAGGTTTATTTATGGCCCCAGGGCATGTTAGCACACAGCGGCAAGGCTTGCCAGAACTCAAGTTCCCACTGCTGGGATCAGCAATTTCCTTCTAGTTAGGGCTGCTCTACATGCTCTCTCTGTGGACAGGTGTCTGCTGAGTTCAACCTAGTTTTGCTTTTTGCTGTGACAGGGCAGCCCTGAGCTCAATGTAAAGTCTCACAATCACCGCAATCTTCCTCTCCCAAGTGTACAGATTCTCTCTTTGTGCCATGCAGCTGCTGCTGTGGATTGAGGGAGGGGTGGCATCAGTAACCAAAGACTATCTTTCCTACCCCTCAGTGCCTCTTTCCACGATATGAAGTTAAAACAAGGTACGGTGAGTGCCCACTTCAGTTTTGGTTCTTCTGAAGGTGCTTGTTTGGGTGTAGATTGTTGTTAAATCTGGTGTTCCTGCCTGCGGGATGATCAGCAGAGCCTTCTATTCAGCCATCTTGCTCCACCTTCTCTGCTCCGAATTCCCAATCCAGGATTTATCAGCAATCATATGACCATAGGTTATTGACTATATACTCAAATTATCTCCTATTGTTGCCACTATGCTTTTGGTGTTAAGCTAAATAGTTTTTTCCTGCTTTCTTAGTGATATATTTTCAACTAATTTATTGTTAGTCTTAGAGTTTTTTTCCAATTATTGGCTTTCATACAGCAGAGTCACTGCAAAATAGAATTTTATAAATAAAACTGTGTCTATCATCTAAAGTGTGCTTATATCATGGAAGGGCAAGATTGTTGCTTACTGGTTTCTGCACCTTAGCACACATGCAAATACTTGTTAGTATATCGTTTGAGTACAAAGGACAATATTATAGAATAACCTATAATTTTGAAGGTAAATAAGGAGGACACAGCCTGTTAAGTGCACTGAAATTTGTAAATTGGGTAATTATTCACAATGGGCAGGAACACATTTAAACACTAGTGTAGGCTTTTTAGTCTGAAGGGCAAGGCAAAGTAATATCACCTGCTGTTAGTTTACAAAAAACAGAGAGCTTTGAGAAGTTGAAATATTTGCATCATGAAATAGTTGAAGTCAAGTACTGTAGAAGACAAAAAGAGAAAAGTGAAAAGTCACAGAAATTAGGAAAAAAATTATTTTATTGTATAAGAATACCTATTTAATATCTAGCGACTCAAAGTTTAAAGTGTTTGCCCCCTTATATGACAATGTATTAAGAAATATTATCTTTACCTTCTGTAAGTGAACAGAATCTAATTTTTATATTTTGCTTTGGCAAAGCCTATGCATCTATTTAATTTTATTTCAAGCATTTAAAGAACAGATTGCTATAGATATGTGGTAGAAATATTAAGAAAGGCGGTTCGGACTTTAAAAGACTGCTTCTAAGGTCTTAATTTAGGGGCCACTGTGAGGCAAATTGCCCAAAAGACTAAATTTCCATCTAAATTAAATTCCTTTCAAAATAACAAGAACAACAAAGCTTAAATTACTGCAAAGGGAACAATAGTTTGATTACAAAGTCTTTGGGAGTACTATTTTGGAAGTGGTGTCTAGAGCCAATATCTGCCATGCAGCACCCACCTCCGCCTCAGCTGTTCAGTACTGTTCATAAAACCCAGGCACTAGGAAGGAAGTTAACCCTTCAGGATTTTTCATCAGTGTGCTGCCAAGCCTGATTTCTTTATGTTAAATTTTTTAACAAAATAGGATTATTAGAAAACAAAAGTGTTTTAGTTGACTATTTCCTACTCACTGAACTTCCTCCCAGGAATTATTGGCAGAATTAACGAAAGTGGAAAAAATTAACATTTCTCTAGGGACTATAGATTTTTTTCCAGTAATTCTTTACATATTGAATTAAATATACTTTTCATTAAGAAATTTGGAAAAAAGAACTCACAATGGTTAATAAAGGCCCAAGATTACGTACCTGAAATGTAAGAGTTGAAATTCAAATTCAGATTTGTAATAATTTGAAGTCTGTAATCTTTATGTTAATATTTTTTGATGTTATAAAGTATATATGTATTTACAAAATATCATACATGTGTTATATTTGTATGACATGTCCATAACATGTATATACATATACTTAAAGAATAATATTAAATGATACATTTGTACCTACCACTCGGTTTAAGAAATTAAAATTATCAGTGTTTTTGAAGACTCCTGAATATTGAAATTGCATTCACTCTTTCTTCATTCAGTGTAACAAATAGCTTCAGTTTTTAGCCATTTTTTCCTATTTTATATTTCACCAAATGTTTAATCCTTAAACTGCATATTCTACACCTAGATCTGTTTTTAAGTAATATAAGTGCTTTATCTATTTTCATTGTCATATTGTACTCCATTTTCTGAAGATATAATTTTTGCATTCTTGAACATTTGGACTGTTTACTTTTTTCTTTCCATTTTTACTGTAAACCATGCTGCCAAGAACATTCTAGTAGATGTCACTTTGTACACATCTGTAACAGTGCTTTGGTGAATATACATATTATTGGAATTGCAAGGTCAGAGAATATGTAGAACTTTAACCACACACACAATGATTCAGTTATATCAATGCAAAACTGAAAATTTGGAAGAAGCAGTATACAATCTCAGAAACAGAAAAATAGTTTTATTTATTTCGTATCCTCACACTTGGCTTTAAAGGACTTTTTATAATTTAGTAATTTGGTAGGTGTGAAAAAAATGTGTCACTGTTTTTCATTTTTATATTATTGGAATTAAATATTTTTAAAAATCTTTTCATATAATTTTCTTTTTTTTCTTTTACATTTGAGGATAGCCAAATGCTTATTTACATTTTTACCCATTTTTCTATTGAGTTGTTAATTTTTTCCTCAATGATTATCGTAATTCTCTCTCTTTTTTTTTTTTTCTGAAACAGAGCCTAGCTCTGTCACCCAGGCTGGAGTACAGTGGCGTGATCTCAGCTCACTGCAAGCTCCTTCTCCTGGGTTCACACCATTCTCCTGCCTCAGCCTCCTGAGTAGCTGGGACTAGAGGTGCCCGCCACCACGCCCGGCTAATTTTTTGTATTTTTAGTAGAGACAGGGTTTCACTGTGTTAGCTAGGATGGTCTCAGTCTCCTGACCTCGTGATCCTGGCCTTGGCCTCCCAAAGTGCTGGGCTTAGGGGTGTGAGCCGCTGCGCCTGGCTGATTATTATAATTCTTTATATCATAGATATTAAACTTTCTGCAGTCCCATATGCAGCAGGCTCTTCTCAGGCGTGAGTAGTGTTTTGTCTTGTTTTCTTAATTAAATTTTAATTTCAACTCAGTGTGGATTGACCTTCACCTGAGGGAAATAATACAGAGAAATCTTGCATACCCTTTACCTAATTTCCCTCTGTGGTAACATCTTGCAAAAATATACTACAATATTGTAACCAAGATATTGACATTGATACAGCCAAGATACAGAACATTTCCATAAAGGCATGGATTCTTCATGGTGTTTTTTGTAACCACATCCAATTCCTACTTGCCCCATCCCCTTTTTAAGCCCTGGCAACTAGTGGTCTTTTCCCAATTCCTACCATTTTGTCATTTCAAGAATGTTATATGAAGAGGACAGTGCTGCATGTAGCCTTTTGAATTGGCTTTTGTCACTCAGCATAATTACCTGTAGGTTCATTAAGTTTTTGTGTGTATCAGGAGCTCCTTCTGTCTTATTACTGAGTAGTGTTCTGTCGAATGGATGTATCTTATTTGTTTAACCATTTATCCATTGAAGGTCCTCTGGGTTTTTTTTCTAGTTTTTGATTAATATAAAGAAACCTACTATTAACATTTGAGTACAGGTTATTGTGTGAACCTGAGAACCTGTGTTTTTACTGCTCTGGGATAAACGATAAATGTCCAAGAATGTGATAACTGGGTTTTATGATAGCAGCATATTTATTTATTTATTTATTTTTTGAGATGGAGTTTTGTTCATCACTCAGGCTGTAGTGCAGTGGCACAGTGTAAGATGTGCCTTTCACCTTCCACCATGATTGTGAGGTCTCCCCAGCCAAGTGGAACTGTGACTCCATTAAGCCTCTTTCCTTGATAAATTACCCAGTCTCAGGTATGCATTTCTCAGCAGCGTGCAAATGGAATAATACAACATGACGTGTAGATCGTTTGAAATGTTTAAGACATAATTTATGTCATAGCATGTGGTCATTTTTTTATACTTGTTTCTTTTTGTAATTCTTATAAGTGTTCTGAAGAGAAAGTTTACTCATTTTTTTGTGAACTGATTTACTATAGTCTATAGTCTCAACTACTGTGAGAAATGAATTTAAAATATACCAATATAACGATGGATTTGATCATTCCTCTATTTTGTTTTATACAGCCAATTTTATTTGACTGAATCACAGTTTGCTTCTTTCTTGGTTTGTGTTGTGCTTTCTTGCATGTCAGCCCTTGTTTCTTGCACCTTTTCCTCTTTTTGAAACTATTTTTTTGGTGTTCCTTTAACGACAGCCTTATGGCAATTAAGGTTTTATTTTTCTGATTATTTCGCTGTTTTCTCCATATTCTGGAAATAAGAGTTTCCTTGGTATGAAATTCTAGGACAACAGTTGTTTTATATTGAAGTTGTAATTTCACTGGTTTTGAACTGGCTTCCAATATTGCTTTGAAAATCCTGTGTCTACTTGTAGGCTGTTATTCTCCGTATGATTTGTTAGGGTATCTGAATTACAAGTTTGGTATCTTCAGTAGGCAGAATAATGGTCTCCAAAAGATGCCCCTGTCTTAATTTCCAGAAACTGTAAATGTTTTATACGGCATGACAAAAGAAAACTGAAGTTCCAGATGGAATTAAGGTTGCTAATCCTTGAAATGTGAAGGTTATCCTGGGTTAATTGTGTGGGCCCAAGGTAAAGGCCAGGATCTTTTAAATGGGAAGATGAAGGCAGGAGAGTCCATATCAGGGTGGAAGAGAACTATGCTGCTGGTGTTGAAGATGGAAAAGGAAACAGTGAGTCAAGGAACGTGGGCAATCTCTGAAAGCTGGGAGAAGGAAGGAAACGTTCTTTCCTACAGCCTCCAGAAAGAACGCAGCCCTGCAGACAGCTCAGTTTCAGCCCCATGAAGCCCCGTGAAGCCCTGTGAAGCCTCGTGAAGCCCGTGAAATCTTGTGAAGCCCCGTGAAACCCCCTTGAAGCCCCGTGAAGCCCCGTGAAATCCCGTGAAGCCCCGTGAAATCCCGTGAAGTCCCGAGAAACCTCGTGAAGCCCCGTGAAACCCCTTTTTGGCTTCTAACCTCCAGAACTCAAAGATAATAAATGCCTGTTAAGTTTCTAAGTTTGTGGTAATTTGGAAATGGAAATAGTCATTCAGAAACAAAGAAAATCAATACAGTATACTTCATCAGTTCTGGAAAATCTCAACTATTTTCTCTGCAAAGTTTTCCTACCTGATTCTCTCCATGCTTTATTCTTGAAATTGGTTTAATAAATTTTATGTCTTCAGCTTTGTCCTATATTTTGCTAAAATCTGTTATTTAATGTTTTTGTATCTTTGTTATTAGTTCTGTATAGTTTATTCAGATACGTTTTTACTAATGTTCTCTTTATAGGTATCTAATGTGCTCTTTAAAATATTCACCCAATTTTTTGTCTGCTTACGTTTTCTAGAGTTCTAATCTTTTTTCTTTTATCTCTATAGAATCCATTATATGTGTGTGGATAGATAGATTAGATATACATATCTACATAGGTAAAGATAGATAGATAGATTAGATATACATATCTACATAGGTAAAGATAGATAGATTAGATATACATATCTACATAGGTATAGATAGATAAATAGATAGATAGATAGATAGATAGATAGAGATGTGGAGGGAGAGAGAGAGAGTATTACTCTGTTGTCCAGACTGGAGGAGCATAGCTCATTGCACCCCTGACCTTCTGCACTTAAGCAAGCCTCCCACCTCAGTTTGCTGAGTAGCAGGGACTACAGGCACAAGCCACCATACCTGGTTAATTTCTGTATTTATTGTTGAGACAGCGGTTTCGCTATGTTGCCTAGGGTAGTCTCAAACCCCTAGGCATAAGAAATTCTGCTGCCTTGGCCTCCCAAAGTGCTAGGATTACAGGCATGAGCCACCACAGCTGGCCTTCATGGTCATTTTCATAATCTCTTCCTCTCTCTCTCTCTTTTTTTGAAATACTACTGACAATTTTATTTTTTGGTTCTTCAAACATACTAAGTAAATGAATTTTCATTTAATTCAATGTTAATTCTAACACTGTAGCCTGAAAATCTGGTTATCCAGTTTGTGTTTCAAAACAGTCCCACTTATGATTTCCCATTTATTCTAGCATTTTGCTATTTTGTTATTTTCTTGAAGCCTCTGATTTTTGGAACCTTATCTGTGTCAATGTTTTGAAACCTGGGCTTGAATTTAGCTATGCCTCACAGGAATTATATTTGCTTCTTTTCAATATTTATGAGTACAAATCAATCTAGCATTAGCTTATATTTTAGTTTGGGTTTTTCTAGAGTGGAATCCACGAAGATTTTTTTTTGATTGACATTTCAAACCTTCACAAAAGTGGGCTTGGACTGTAGTTAGAAACTTTGAGAAAGACATTTTCCTTCAGAACTCTGATTGAGAAAGGTAGCTATCTCCACCATCTACAAAGACGGTGTTTTGGTTGTGGTGGTTTTGTTGTTTTCATGTTGCTGTTGTTAACAGTGTTGACTGTGTCTTTTCTCATGTGGCTCAGCTTTCTGTGAGAATGTGTGATCAAGCTGCCCGCTTTGTGCTGGCACTAGGTTCTACATCACACGTGTTTCATGGAATCCTATGAAGACAAAAGTTCTGGGTCATTAGGTTGGGAGATGCCATCACAAGCAAACAGCAGTTTTAGTGTCTGTTTTTCTTACTAAATTCTCACTTTTATGTTGTTTATGACCCCAGAATATTTCTTTATTTTCTTGACACATCTATGCTTACAGAAGGACATTCTTCAATATTTTGCCCTGATGTTTTATTATTCTAAACAGGAATATTTTATGGAATGTAGTCCACTGAGCTGCTAGAAATATCTCCAAGTTTATGTGTTTCAAGCCAAAGTAGAATGAGAAACATTCTGAACTAGTTTCTGAAGTCTTTCTCTTCTAATTATAAAACTTAACAATTGTGATTGTGGATGCTGAGTCCTCTGTATTTAGTTTTTTCCCCCTACATCAAAAATTTTATTGGATGAAATTATGTAACCTCTGAGATTTGTCTCAAAATTATTTGAGTGTGGAGAGAGTGGGTGAAGTGTGGATGAAACCAGAGTGGACAGAGTGAATGGGTCAATGTCGAAGGTGGGTAATGGGTACATGGGGATTCGTTGCATTTTTCTTTCTCCTTCATGAAATAAATTCGAAACTTCCATAATAAATGGTTACAAATAAATGACACTTCTGAAATCCTACTATGAGTTCATGCTTTGGAATATACAGAATGGAATTCCTTTTCAATTTAGTAAATAGAATGAATCATCTTCAATCTATTCATCATCTAATATAGTATCTGACAGAGTGCTTAGTGATTATTGATGAAAATGAACATTCTAAATAGCTAAAAACATTTGATAAACATGACCTTTTACAGACAAATATGAAAAAAGCTTGAATATAAAACACATTAAAAACTGTAATCATCCAAGATTAAGCCCTGAAAAGTAGAGCTGGACTGTTCCTTAGCTTTTTAATCTTTTGATCTTAGACTTTACTGAAGACAAGGTGAAGTCATTACCAATTAGATAGAGGATTTTAGTGAAAATATCACTTATGCAACTTATAAAAATGACTAGACATCAATTTTTCTATGGCAATAATTATCCTTAAACTTAGTAGAAAATGAGTAGGTTATCAAACATAACGAACATTGAGTAGATTATGTTCTGGTCTAAGTAGGTATTCTGTATTACTGGATGTAGATTGAGCTGCTCAGGAATGAAATGTATCTCAACGAAGCCTCGGTAATTGGTCCTATATTACATTATTCCCTTGGTACACATTGACTAGTAACAGTGTTCTATAGGAATTATCACACTTTATTTCCTATAATTATATTTTACTTTATATCTTGCTATTTAATTATAGTTCATAAGTGCTTTTCTGCCTGTTTGTTAAAACTTGCAGAATAGGGCATTTTACACTTAAAAAATAGCCAAACATTTGTAGCTCATACCTTTTCTTCAGCACATTTCACATTATATGATTATTGTTTCATCAAATCATTCATATCTTTTACTATTTGTTCAAGTACAAAATTAACTCTCATTACAAAAGTAATAGACAGAAGAACTACCTTGAATTTTTATTTCACTAACCTGGCTTTCCTTCTGAGCAGGCAAAACATAATTAAAGGTCAAACCTGGTTTAAAGTATGTTCTCACCTGATTGTTAGGCAGATCGTCTCCAGTGGATGAACATTCTTGCACTCTGAATATTTCCTGTAGGTGGTAGCTGGTTGCAAGAAAGGAGGTGGGTGGCTGATATGACTGGTGGATTTGGATTTTATGACACTTCCTCATTTCCAGGTAGCATTCTTTTCTTACATGTTGTTAACTGAGTATAATCCTCCTCCTGCCTCATGGGTGTGGCTTGTGCAGGAGTCATTGGTGACAGTTATCTATGTTTGGTGCCACTTGTGAGCTGCCTCCTTTCAATTTGGAGAATGCTCCAGATGTGCTCCTTGGCTTCCCTGGTGTTGTGGGAATTCAGGGACCCCGAATGGAGGGACCAACTGGAGCTGCAGCAGAGGAACATAAATTGTGAAGATTTCATGGACATTTATCAGTTCTGAAATAATACATTTATAATTTCTTATGCCTGTCTTACTTTAATCTCTGAATCCTGTTATCTTCGTAAGCTGAGGATATATGTCACCTCAGGACAACTGTGATAATCGTGTTAACTGTACACATTGATTGTAAAACATGTGTGTTTGAACAATATGAAATGAGTTCACCTTGAGAAACAGAAAAACAGCGATTTTTAGGGAACAAGGGAAGACAACCATAAGGTCTGACTGCCTGCAGGGTCGGGCAAAAAGAGCCATAATTTTCTTCTTGCAGAGAGCCTATAAATGAATGTGCAAGTAGGGAAGATAACACTAAATTCTTTTCCTAGCAAGGAATATTAATACCCTGGGAAAGGAATGCACTCCTCGGGGGAGGTCTATAAACAGCTGCTCTGGGAATGTCTGTCTTATACAGTTGAGATAAAGACTGAGATACTCCCTGGTCTCCTGCAGTACCCTCAGCCTTACTAGGGTGGGAAAAAATTCGTCCTGGTAAAGTTGTGGTCAGACCGGTTCTCTGCTCTCGAACCCTGTTTTCTGTTATTTAAGATGTTTATCAAGACAATACGTGCACCACTGAACATAGAGCCTTATCAGTAGTTCTGCTTCTGCCCTTTGCCTTGTGATCTTTGTTGGACCCTTATCAGTAGTTCTGCTTTTGCCCTTTGTCCCGTTCCCTCAGAAGCATGTGATCTTTGTTAGACGCTTATTAGTAGCTCTGCTTTTTGCCCTTTGAAGCTGTGATCTTTGTAACTACTCTGTTCTTTCAGCCCCTCCCCTTTTGAAACCCTTAATAAAAACTTGCTGGTTTTGAGGCTCAGGTGGGTATCATGGTCCTACTGATATGTGATGTCACCCCCTGGTGGCCCAGCTGTAAAATTCCTCTTTGTACTGTCTCTCTTTATTTCTCAGCTGGCTGACACCTATGGAAAATAGAAATAACCTACTTTGAAATACTGGGGGTAGATTCCCCCAATACCCTGCCTCACACCTGACTTCACACAGGTGTTGTGCCTTCCTCTGAATTCTGGCTGTGGCTGTGGCTCCCATTCTGTCCTTGTCCAAGCAGCACAGTTCTCATCCCTAACTACGGTCACCTTACTGCAGTTAGTAAAGTGTAACCCCAGTACGTTCCACATAGGAACTCAGGGCAATATGGAAAGATGTACCCCAAATCTCCCTCTCCTTGTCCATTTTACAGTGCCTCATGTACTTTGCAGAGATTGCTCCCCAGCTTGGTATATGATTGCCATTGAAGAAGCCACTAACCCAAGGTCTAAAATGTAAACCTCAGTTGTACAACATATTTCCCTCTCTCTGGGCATCAGGAAATTGAACTTCCTCCATCTGCTCCCTTTCTTATTCTCTTTCATGGCCTCTCAGTTTAAAAAAAAATTCTATCCATGTTATATCCTTACTTCTATGCTGTCTCTCTACACTATGGGAGTATTCTAAGGGCATGTATCATTTAGCATGGTTATTGATTCCCAAAGTTGATGAATAGGCAAAGAAAAATGCCAGTCTTTATCCACACGATACATGAGCTTGCACAGCTAATTGTTTTGCTGCAAAATCCATTTTGCACAGCAGAAACTTTTTATTTGTATTCCTTCTATAACGTTACTAATCTTCTCTTCAGGCAGATGAACTGCCTGGGGCAACTAGGCTTAAAGTGATGCATTAGTAAAGACATTTCGCAAAGGCACATTAATACTTCTCAATCTTTTTCTTTGTTGAATAACACGTGTTGCAAATCTGTTGTGGATCAGTTTTTGTTAAGAAAGTTCATACTCAAGAACAGAAAATAAGAATGGAATAAAAAATGTAGAATAAGATAAACACTAAAATGCAGCAGAAATTTTTGTGTAACTTAGGCATTGTTATGCTCTCAGACGAAAAATGGAAGCAAGAGCTCTAAAGCTTCTGTAAAGACATCTGCCCAGCAACTGTCTATCCAACCTTGGACTCACATCTCCCTTATTACTGATCCTTGTGGCCAAGGATAATTGTTTCACTTAAAAACCTTTCTCTTGCTTTACTTCCCTGAATACATTCAGCATATTTCATTGCAATGTTCAATACCGAATAAACATTATTTTCTTTTCAAGAGCCTTTCTGTTCATTATTTAGGTTTGACACATATATGCAGTGTGTCACTGAACAGAAAACAAGTCTCTATTACTCTATATTTCATGAACCATTCACTTTACTACAGTAACTTTTTAAAATCAGCCGAAATTTTTTTCAATTTTCTAGTGCTACTCTGTCCAATACAGTAGCAGCTGAACACTATTATGTGGCCAATAAAACTGAGAAGTGCTGAAGATGTGAAATATGCACTGGCTTTCAAAGGCTTAGTATAAAAAAGTCATGTGGAATATTTCAATACTTTTTATAGTATCTATTTGTTGGCATAATAATGTTTTAGATATTTGGGGCTAAATGAAGTATGGTACTAAAATTATTTTTATCTTTTTCTTTTACTGTCTTAAATATAGCTATCAAAAAATTTCAAATTACATATATAGCACTCATTTACAACTTGCATTATTATTCTACTAGATAGTTCTGTTCTAATGTATTAATTATTCCAACCATGTTACCTAAATAAAACCATGACTTTGCTGGGATGTGTTGGATAATCCTTTATGCAAACAAGACAAAGCATAACTGACACTTAAATAAAGCAATTAAGCAAAATCCTAAAAGAATAATCTTATTTGGGTGTTTTAAAGGAGAAATGGAATTAAACTTTTGATTAGTATTTTTCCCCAGATGGCAGATTAGAGGCTTTTAGCATGCTTCATCCACTTGGATGTAGCAAGATAATGCATAAAGATCAACTCTGTGAGGTTCAATTCAAGAAGAAAAATGGGAATAAAGAGGAACCATGAAACACACCCAGATGCTATGGAGGAGAACACTGGCAAACAACCCCCATGATGGTGCCTGGCTGATAAAAGCAGAAATCTGGGTATATGAATTTGCTTTCCTGGGCCAGCAGCCTGAGCCACCCTAGATCACGGAGCCACCACATAGATCATTGTGCAGCAGGGCTATCTCTGCTCCACATCCAGGCAGCTCTCAAAGGATTTGGAGGACCCATTCACCTGGTTCAGCAGCCTGAGGCATCCCACCTTTCCTGGACATAAATCATGGTGCAGCGAGACCTGTTCTGCTCCACACCCAGGCTGATCTCCAGGCATTCAGAGTACTTGCTTGGCTGGTTCAGCAGCCTGAGTTTCCCCATACCTCCTGTGCAGGGATCTCGGTGCAGGGGAGCCCTTTCTGCTCCGAGAGTTATCCAGCTATTGTTTTCAAGAAACCCATCTCACACATAATGGCACCCATAGGCTCAAAGTAAAGAGTTGTAGAAAGATCTATCACACAAACAGAAAACAGAAGAGAGCAGGGGTCACTATTCTTGTATCAGATAAAACAGACTTCAAACCAACAACAGAAAAAAACGGACAAAGAAGGGCATTATATAATGATAAAGGGTTCAATTCAGCAAGAAGACATAACTATTTTAAATATATATGCACTCAACATTGGAGAACCCAGATTCATAAAACAAGTGCTTCTGGAACTACATAAGACTTAGACAGTCACAAAATTAGAGTGGAAAATGTTAATATCGCACTGTCAGCATTAGACAGATCATTGAGGCATAAAACTAACAAATTCTGGACTTAAACTTGACTCTTGACCAACTGCACCTAATATACGTATACAAATAGTCCACCCATCAACCACAGAATATACATTCTTCTCATCTGCCCATAGAACATACTCCAAGATTGACCACTTACTTGCACATAAAGCAAGGATCAGTAAATTTTTTAAAAATCAAAATTATATCAACCATACGCTTGGACCACGATGGAATAAAATAGAAATCAATATCATGATCTCTCTAAACCACACAATTACATGGAAATTAAACAACTTCCTCCTGAATGACTTTTGGAAAAATAAAAAAATTAAGGCAGAAATCAAAAAATTATTTGAAATAAAAACAGAGATAAAACATTCCATTATCTCTGGGATTCAGCAAAAGCAATGTTAAGAGAAAAGGTTATAGTGCTAAACACCTACCACAAAAAATCAGGAAGTTCTCAGATTAACAATCTAACATCACATATGGAAGAACTGGAAAAACAAGAAAAAGCTAACTCCAAAGCTACAAGAAACAAAGAAATAACAAAATTAGAAAACAAATGAATGAAATCTAGACCCCAAACTTTACAGAAAAATAAATAAGACCAAAAGTTTGTTTTTGAAAGCTTAAATAAGATTGATAGACCACTAGCTAGATTAAGAAAAAGATAAAATCTAAATAAACACAATCAGAAATGACAAAAATAACATTAGATCCCACAGAAATACTAGAGATTTTCAGAGACTGTTATGATATCTCTACACACACAAATTAGAAAATCTAGAGGAAATGGATAAATTCCTGGAAACGCACAATTTCCCAAGATTCAGTCAGGAAGAAATTGAAACTCTGAGCCAACTAATATTGAGTTCAAAATTGAATCAGCAATAAAAATCTACCAATCAAAACAAGCCTTGGACCAGATGGATTTATAGCCAAATGCTACCAGATGTACAAAGAGGAACTGGTACCATTTCTACTGAGACTGTATCAAAAAAACAAGGAGAGACTGCTCCCTAATTCATTCTATGAAGCCAGCAGCATTTTGACTCCAAAACCTAGCTAAGACACAATGAAAACAAAAAACTATAGGCCAATATTTGTAATGAACAAAGATATAAAAATCCTCAACAAAATACTAGCAAACTGAATTCAATGGCACATCAAAAAGCTAATTCGCCACAATGAAGTAGGCTTAATTCCTGGAATTCAAGCTTGTTTCACCACACGTAAATCAATAAATGTGCTTCACCACATAAACAGAATGAAAAACAAAAACCATGTGCATGTGGTCATCTCAATAGATGAGGAAAAATCTTTTGATAAAAGTAACAGAAAGGTACAGTGCTTCTACAACCTTATTGGGTTTATGAATCACTTGGGGGTCTTGTAAAAATGTAGACTCTTATTCAACGCAGTTTGTCTTGAGTGGGGCCTGAGATTCTTTATTTCTAGCAAGCTGTAGATGATGCCAACAGTGCTGGTGCTCAGTGTTTATGGATGATACTGTATGGGTCACATGGCTTGAGAAATAAAAGTCACTTGAGAGCATTTTGTACACATCGTTGTAGTGACATTAAGCCATGACTACTGTACTTAATCTGCAAAAACTACCATAAATTATTCCCCTCCCATCAAGAGATGGAGCCTGTATTCCATTCCTTGAGACGAGTTCACCATGTGATTGGTTTTAATAAAAAAACAACAGCAATTTGCCAAATGATGAGATTTGAAAGGTTGTTTGTGCACTGGGACTTCTTCTCTCTTTGTGCTCTTACCTTCCATCACCCCCTAACTGCACTGGAGCTAGCCTGTTGGAGGATGAGAGGCCATGGGGAAGAGAACCCATGTACCCCAACCTAAAGTTAGTCAGTCAAGTGCCAGTCAACAGGCTGCTAGCTGCCATCATCGTGAGTGAAGATATCCTGGCTTCACTCCAGCTAATTTTCCAGTTGACCGTAGATACCTGAGCAAGCACAGCAGCTCTCAGTCAACCTGATTCATACAGAAGATCTCCTCCACCAACACACAGAACCATGAACTAAATAAAATAATTGTTGTTTTAAAAATAAATAATAAATTTTTGATTAGAGAAAATTAAATCTGAAAATTTAAATTCAATTTTCTTTTAAATTATTTTAATGTCATTATACATATTTGTCTTTAAACAGGTATATATAATTGTACATAATTGCATGAATAATCAAATTATTTATCTTTTAAGTGCTTTTATGCTTCACTCTTCCTATCTTCATCAGCCTATCTTTAACTTCATCTTCACAGCATGTCAGCAAAATGGACAATCTAATACGTAATTAGATTGTATTTTCATGCTCAACTAATTATATATGTATATGCATATATTTTCATATAATGTATGTATATATTTGTTTATATATGTGCATATAACTTGCCATTTTGCTTTGCAATAAATGGGTTTTTATCATGCATACTTTTCTGAATCTTTCACTTTCCACTCATACTTTCTTGTTGACATCATTCCAAGTCAACTTGAAATACTATAATTTATTGTTTTTAATGGTTGCAGAGTATTCCAAGGTGTGAGTACATTGTAATGGTAATATATTCAAGTGTCCCTCTGTTGATAGGTAATTATATTGTTTCTGGAGGTTTGTTGGGAGGGATCCTTTTTTTCTTTTCTTTCATCTTTATTTTATTTTTTGCTATTACAACCTTTTGTACTTCGACTTTTATTCCTATGGGAGATGTTTCCAGGAATGATATCACTGTCAACAGATTTATAGCTAAGGCATACATGCAGACATGTTGTAAAATGGTATTAAATAAAGAGTGTTGTTTTGCATTTAAAAATAGTACGATGATTTGTAGTTCTGTGGTAAGGCTGAGGATACAGTAATCTGATACATATATGTGAATAAATGTGAAAAGAAAATAATACTGTTTTCAAGTTTCTTATTTGCCCACTTTAGTAGTTTTCATCTGGTTACATTTACTAAAAATATAAGCATTAATAACTTGTTAGGATTTTAGATGAAGCAATATAACTATGATATAAAGAGTCAATGTTTATTTTCTCCTTCAAATGTTTTCTTGGCAGTTATATTCCTTATTAGGATACATAGGATATAAAAAACAACTTGTGGCCTGGCACGGTGGCTCATACCTATAATACCAGGACTTTGGGAGGCCAAGGCAGGTGGATCATCTGAGGTCAAGAGACCAGCCTGGCCAACATGGTGAAACCCCGTCTCCACTAAAAGTACAAAAATTAGCTGGGTGTGGTGGCAGGCATCTGCAATCCCAGCTACTCAGGAGGCAGAGGCAGGAGAATCACTTGAACCTGGGAGGCGGAGGTTGCGGTGAGCGGAGACCGCGCCATTGCACTCCAGCCTGGGCGACAAGAACGAAACTCCGTGTCAAAACAAAAAACAAAAAACAAAAACCTGTGATTGTATTTCTTGACAAATCAAACCACCATATAAACTAGAAACTCATGTAACAGATTGCTAGTACTAAGTTGAGGTTATATAGTGTAAAAAATATATTTTCAAATTTATACAACTGATTGGAAATCTTTTCTGTGGCATCATGTAACTGGAAGTTTATGCAATGAAGGCAGAATGGATTCTGATTTACTCTCTTCTAACATGCAGTGAATTAACATGATGTAGTCAGTTACAGAGAAGTCATATGTTTATTACAAAGAAGAAGCAATAAAAATAGGGCAGTTGTAATTTTGTTCACATCAAGAATGGGAAATGGGTTCACATATATAAATTCTTTCACATATGCTATCAAGATTTTATGTGTGCAGAAGACACGATATCACATTCTTTCGAGGTTGTAATTCACTGTTGATTTGACCATATAGTCTAGTTATATCATTTCACCAAAATAATTGTTCTTCACTTATTTTGAGTTAATGGATTTGAACATTTATCTCACATTTCACTGTTGTTTCTATAACAAGATAAACTTCCTACTTATAAAATTAATGCTTGCTTATGGTAGAACATTTAGAAAATGTTAAAAAAAAGTAAAAATTAAATACTAGAAAGTAAAAAATGTGGAAAAAAACACAATGAAATAAGCCTCAACTGTTATCATCAAATAAATATGGAGACACATTTTTTATTTATAGAAATTACATAGCATAAACTATTTTAAAATGTTTAATAAATTGTCACGTAACTCATACCTTTGGCAACATAGTTTTGTTTTGCTACATTGTATTTCATACACTGACAAGCCAAGAATGCCAAATCACCATTCCATTGGTACTGTCATGCACAGGTGACAAACGTGATTCTATCCATGTCAGCAGATTGGAGATTGCAGTTCTTTAAACCTAAGTGTTAGGTATCTCAGAGCAATATGGATTGCAGACAAAGGTAGATTAAAGTGCTATTTGCCTAGAAACAAAAGATTTTGTTGGAATAAAGCATAGTCTTTAAATTGTCTGAGTCAAAGGTTAATGTGTGCAAGTTTCTGGGCCACACACTTATTCAGATTCCTTTCAAGTCCCTTTACCCAGGCTGGAGTGCAATGGCGTGGTCTCCGCTCACCACAACCTCCGCCTCCTGGGTTCAAGTGATTCTCCTGCCTCTGCCTCCTGAGTAGCTGGGATTGCAGATGCCTGCCACCACACCCAGCTAATTTTTGTATTTTTAGTGGAGACGGGGTTTCACCATGTTGGCCAGGCTGTGTTATTACTATTACTTTTTTTTTTCTTAAAGTTGGTTATATAAATTAATTAAGCTGCAGGCCCCATAAAACCAGAATCTACCTCTGGTATCAGTTAAATATTTCTATTTTTCCAACATTTTAGCCTTAGAAAACAATGCTGTCAATCAAAAGTATCTTGCAAACTATGAAAATATTAGTCTTCTCTGATACAAGCTGCATAAAGCATCATAAAATGCGTAAATAAATTTTGTAGGAGATCTTCTATTATATAAAACCAATAATTCATTTAAACATACTATTTGTATTTTATCTACTTTGTTCCTTTTTGCTTAAAATTTTCCTTGAAAAGAGGACATTTAAAAATTAAATAGGTAAAGCATTTGCGTTTAATATGCAAGCCCCACTTTTGTATTCATTTTCTCATTCATGTGTTAATTATGGACATCTATGCTATGTGAAACAAAATGCTAGACACTGTGCTTGTCAGTTGACCTATTACATTACATCCCCCACTTGAGGGATCAGGAAATACTATTTTTCTAGCTCTATTTCTCCTATGTAGATTCCCTGAACTGTCTACTTGAGTTTCATTTTTATTTTAGTGATTCTTACATGCCCTCACTCAGTTTTTTAAAATTTCCTTCCTAACCCTGAGTTCATTCTCTGGAATGAAAAAATTACATTAAACTCCTCCATAGTTTACAACTACCGCTTTACAAAATCATGAGAGAAATCTGAAAAAGAAGGTGAAGTAAAAGTTGATTTGTGGCAACTAGAATGGCTGCTTTACGCATGCAGTCATTCACTAACCAATAAATAAGCAAGGCATTGTAATCTTTAGGAACGTGAGCTTTCAAGTTACATGGGAGGCAAAATCCTGGCTTTATTGATAACTAAAAATTTGATCCTGGACAAGTTAAGTCCTTTAAATTAAGTTGCCACATCTGTAAAATAACATTTTGTGTGTGTGTGTGTGTGTGTAAAGTTGTAGAGAAAATATTTCTATGTTTTGGCACAACTATGCCTTTCTATACAGGTTTTACTGAAACTTGAGGTCTGAATTAAAAACCAGCCTTAGAAGTTAATCCACGACTCTAAAGATAATGAGAACTCCCAAGAGGCTCACCCACCTCCTGAGTTAATGCATGGACTTTTTGAGAGAGGTGGCAGGGGGTGCAGTGCTGAGACCCAGGACCATGGAGGCATCTCTTAATTGTGAAACTGAAGACATAGGACTTACCATGTTTCCAAAACAGACTTTCTCAGAAGGGAGAAGAGAGACAGTTGCCTTAGTCCCCACTATAAGCAGACACAATTCCTTTTTTCCATTCCTTAATTACCAGATAGACTTGGTGTGTTTAAGATATTTGACCTGGCTTTCATCACAATGTCCCTGGGAGAACAACAAAAGCACAGGGGAATCACACGCTTGTTTTTTGCTGCAAGTCATAAAAAAAAATTGTCGCTGGTCCAAATACCTTGTGGGTGCATTTAGGATAGAATCAATAAAGATGAATATGAAAAACCTAACGGTTGTGATGATTAAATATTTTGATATAGGACAATGTTATCACACTGGTACACACTAAGTTCTCAGTTATGGTTTTCTACTCTTACAACTGGCTTCTTTTAAGCTCCTGTGAGTGAAAGGCCATCTTCCGGGTGCCGTGTCACAGTACAACTGATAGAAAATTGAAAAAAATGACAGGATTATTAATAGTTGTCCACATTCTTTATATCATTTCATAATGCATTCGTGAGGATTTATAGAAAAATGGCTATCCGTCTGTCATTGATCGAGACAGTAATTTTTATCTACTTATTTTCACAAACCTGGGTGTTTCTCTGTGAGACTGTAACGTGGGTCATTTAATTGCCGGTTTTAATATTTACAGGTATAGAGATATCGAAAGCAAGTTAACTTAATTTCAGACCTTCATGTTACAATTGTTTATATCAATAACATATGCCAGCAAGAATAGTACCAACCTTTTCTTAAGATGTAACTCAAATCATTAAAGTACAAAGGGGAAATATGGGACAGTCATGCACAGCTGTTGTTTAAACACAGAAAGAAATCACATTAGCAATCAGAACATTTTAACATCTAAAAATGGTTCCACGATAAATTTAAACACTTCTTTAAATACCCCATGCCTTTCAAAGTGATAAAAGATAACTTAAACAAATGAACAGTTAAAAGAACTTTGGTTCTGAATATAGATAATCACAGCTACACCAAGAAAAAAAATCCTCAATTTTTATTTGTAAATAAAATATTCAGTACAGTTCTAACTTAGGCATATGAAGTAAAATAAAACTCAATCTTCAATTCGACAACTGAGCGTCTAAATGTAATCTCAGTCCTATGGGGAATACCATGTGTTTTTCCTCGAGGATTCAATCTCGGCTGGTGGAGAGGTCAAACCTGATGCTAGCACAACACAGGTAGAAGTGGGAGGGTTTCTTGTCCTTGATGTCACAGGGCCCAGCTGGCCTCCACTGAGACAGTCATTGGCTTCTTTTAGGTTTTGGCCATTTATCATTTGGAGTGGAATTAGGATCTCTTGAGGATCTGTGACCCTTTCTGCCTCTGAGGAAAGAGTGTTGTTTCATAATTCCATGCCACACTGCAACCAGGAAATTCTGTCCATCTTTCTGACTCTTACTTAATTGGACTCTAAGCTATGAAAACTATTTTGTTGCTCTTGTACACTGCTGGGTAAAGGTGGAATATTTCAGGCCTGCTTTTGGTCCCTCTTTCTGAATATAAGCCCATGCCATTCCTCTGTAAGCTGTTCACCTCCCCAGGACTCTATCTAAGGCGTTACACACATAAACACCCTCCATTCTCAGACCCCACAAACCTTTTTGTCCATTTCAGCTCTCCTTCCTCCCCACCTCCATTTTAGGGCTCTGTTTTCTATGACTCCACCCGGTCTACACAATTCCCATTGGCCGCTGATTCTCTTCCTTCCATCAGTTTGGATTTTAAATCAAAATTAAAGTTGTTGACACGGTCAGAAGGGGTCCCTTTTAAGAGTTTGTAGGTGTGTTATTCCTTTTTCACGTTGCTGATAAAGACCTACCCAAGACAGGGAAATTTACAAAAGAAAGAGGTTTCATGGACTTACAGGTGCACAGGGCTGGGGAGGCCTGGAAATCATGGTAGAAGGCAAGGAGGAGCATGTCACATCTTAAATGGATGGTAGCAGGTGAAAAGAGAAAGACCTTGTGCAGGGGAACTCCTCTTTTTAAAACCATCAGATCCCATGAGACTTACTCACTATCACAAGAACAGCACGGGAAACACTATCCCCATGATTCAATTATTTCCCACCTGGTCCCTCCCACAACGCGTAGGAATTCAATATGAGATTTGGGTGGGGACACAGCCAAACCATATCAGTAATTATCTTTTTCTATTTTATTTCTCTCATATTAAAGGAAAAATTCCATTGTCCTATTTTGTTTATATTAGTCTATACAATCCTTTTCCTTTTTCCCATGCATTATAATATACGGGCTTTTAAATATGAACAACAGTTGAGAGAAATCGTCCTCAGGTGAACCCTGAGCCTCCCAAATGACGTGTCAAGTATCAGATGCCTGCTGTCAACCCTAGACTCAGGGGACCCTTCCCTTGAAGTCTCTTCTGGTTTTTCTGTGATACCTTCCCAGAAAGCATTCATTTATTTCTCCTGTCAGCTAGAATCACTAGAGTTTTAAATCTGTGAATTAAACATGACTGATGCTTCTTTTCAGAAAAGATAAAAACTATGCTAAATAACTCTGCCATATTTCATCTCTGAGACTTTAACAGGATCAAGTCCTGGGGAGGGAAATGAATTATAAGTTTGGTAAAATGCCATTTGTTTTGGAATCTCTAATTTACTTCATTTGATTGTGGGGTTTCTTTCCTCCCTTAATTAAGTAAATGAACAGAAAATTACACCTTTTAAAATGTATTTTTCAGAGTTTTGTCCTTTAGGAGAAACTGGAAATAAAATAAAATAGTTGTCCGCAACCTCTAGTTTTACTAATGAAAATGAATCAATTTTCTGGTTTTTGGTAGTTTTTTTCTACCAGAAAAATTGTTGAAAATTGTTGTTTGATTATCCATTAATTTTTGATGAATAAAATAATTAAGAAATTTCACTTTGTTTTAACCAGAAATGTTCACATCTACCTTACTCGAGTGGTGAATTGACGTGGTAAACAGAAAACTTTACATTGCAATTTTCTATTAGTAGCTTCACAGTATTTGTGCTTTCCAGACAGTTATTTTCAGGGGAACTTTTGTAACGGCAGTATCTTGACTTGTTTCAAAATAGTTGGTTTGACCAACATTGACTGATACTAACTAAAGAAAGAAAAGAAGGAAGAAAGGTGGAGAGAAGAGAGAGAGTATGAATAAACAAACAAACAAGATAATACACTTTAAGAAACAGCAGCTGGAGATTTGGTAGTTCTTCTGCTACATATTCAATAATTTATAAAGAATTTATCAAGACCTGCATTTCAGGTCAGAATACAGTAACTGTTTTCAACACATCAGACAGCAGGTGAAAAGGACATTAACTCTGAGAGAAAAGAAACAAACAAAAGAAATCTTATGAGTCCTTCAGATTTGTGTTTTGAGAAAGCTTCCAGGCAGTGGTATAGGAAGCAGAAGCCCAGCGGACACACTGAGTTGAGGAGAGAGAACTGAGAGACCAAGGAGACCACAGTGTCTAGGTGTTACAGAAAACAATGTGGAGGAAGAAAGAGCCAGAGGGGCGAATTCCAGAGAGCTGCAGAGGATTCCGCTGAGTATTCATCTGACCAGCAAATGCATGTGGGGAAAGGACTTGTGGCCAGGGAAGGAAGTCACTAGGAAGAGAATTAGCAAAGGTGATAGAGCCCTGCACTTACACAGCACCATCAATAGTGCCTGTTCCTGCCAGCCAGAACGGAAATCCCATGATTCATGGGACACTGCATTGAGTTTGCAGAAAGGTCTTGCCTCACTAATGGAAAAAAGTTGGCTTTAGACTCAGCACTGTTCTGTTCCTGCCTAACAGGTATTAAAACCAATATCTGAAAGGATCAAACTGTTTATAAGCAACTTAAGTCCCAGAACACAGGTCAATAATAGTAGTTTAAAATCCTCCAGCCCTGAATAAGGTAAAACTCACAACTTCTGGGACCCAGTAAAAAATTACTAAACATGTAAAGAAGCAGAAAATTAACAGCCATTAAAACAGTTATTGTAACTGAATTCTATGTTACGAAAGTTAAGTGCAGACAGAAAAGATGTGAAAAAAGCCAAAGTAATATTTGTACAAACTGCAATGTCTAAGATACAAAATGCATTGCATTATAACAGATTAGACACTGTAAACAAAAAGATTAAAGAACTTAACAGCTAGTGACAGAAATTAACTGAAATGAAACACAGAGAGAAAAGACAACTATTTTTCCCATTTTAATCCTTTTTAAGTATACAGTGGGGTGTCATCATTTACACATTGTTGTGCAACTGTGACCTCTGTTTATCTCCATAACTTTTTCAGCATCCCAAACTGAAGCTCTGTATCTGTTAAACAGGAATAGTTCATTCTTCTGATCTCCCTACCCCCTGTTAACCACTATTCTACTTTCTGTCTCTGTGAATTTGACTATTATAGGCATCTCAGGTAAGTGTAATCATGTAATAGCTATCCTTTTGTTTCTGGCTTATTTTACTTGGCAGAGTGTCTTCAAGGTTCACACATATTGTAACCTGCATCAGAATGTCATTCATTTTTTAGGAATGAATATCATTCCAGTGTTTGTACATAGCACATTTGGGTTCTCTATTCATCTGTTCGTGGACGTGTGGGTTGTTTCTACCTTTTGGTTTTGGTGCACAATGCTGCTATGAACATGAGTATACAAATGTTTGTTTGAGTCCCTGCTTTCAACTTTTTGGTGGCATATGCCCCACAGTGAAATTGCAGGGTTATGTGGTAATTCTATGTTTAAATTTTTTAGGACCTGCCATATTGTCTTCTATAGAGGCTACACCATTTTACATTCCCACCATATATACACAAGAATTTCAATTTCTCCACACCTTCATCAAGACTTGGTGTTTCACATCTATTTGATTTCTTTTCAATGAATGGCACTGGAACAATTCAATATCCACATAAATAAAAATTTCAATCAATACTTCAGACCAGGAGCAAAATTAACTAAAATTAATCATAGATCAAAACATAAAATCTAAAGCTATAATACTGTATCTGGTATAATAATTCCCTCACAAGCCAGGAAATGCTTCTAGAAGCTGGGAATGACCCTCAGCTGTCAGCCAGAAAGGACTTGGGGATCTCAGTCACATAATTGCAAGGAATTGAGTTCTGCCCACAATTCAATAAACAAGGAAACAGATTCTCCCCTACAGTCTCCAGAAAGAAACACAGTCCTGCTGACTCCTTGACTTAGCTCAGTAAGATCCATGTTGGACTTCTAACTTAGAGAACTGTAAGATGCTTAAACTACCAAATTTGTGTTCATGTGTTATGGCAACAGAAGAAAACTAACACACCATACTAGTCAGCACTCTTACTCCTGTATATTTATTTACCCAAGAAAGATGAAACATGATTTTTCACAAATAGCCTATACATGAATGTCTATAGTGGCTTCATTCATAATTGCCAACAACTGGAAACAAATGTCCTTGAGCTGGTGAATGGGTAATAACTGGGGCATAGCCAAACAATAGAATACCATTCAGCAATGGAAAGCAGCAAAGAAACAGAAGGTGTGATTGTAAGATACCTTAGTTCATTTAAAAGACAGAAAGCTAATTAGTTTTTTTTCCTTTTAATGATTGGTGACACAAAAAAGTCAACGCTAAACAGATGAAATATTCTGGTGAGATATGAAATCTCTGCTACCTATTACATGAAAGGTAATTAATAACCTTTATTACTCATTGTTAAGAACTCTGAGCTCAGTTTACAGTTTTAACAACGCAAAACAAAAAAGCTAAATTCTGGTTTTGCATTAGTCACATATTTGGTAACAAAGTTTCACAAACATTTTAATTCTTATGAATAACTGAGCCAACTTTGGCAGCATTTAACACGTGTCATTTCTTTTCAGTTTCATTATTTAAAGTTGTTATAAAGGAAAGCAAATAAACATTTCCTGTCTGTGTACCTTCTGCAACTTCTTTATCAATTTGGTCCTTGTCACCACCCTGCTTTATTCTGGGAACACCAAACCTTATGACAAAAGTACTTTTTCTCTTTTGAAGAACAAAACCCATCTTAATAGATTGCATACATGGCCATATGTCTCTGTCACTATAGCTTCTAATATAGTCTCAACCATCAATAATAATTATAACTTTTACCAAAAACAAGTCTTTTACAGTTTACAATATAAAACTAGTACTTAGATACTTGACCACTTTCTGTAATATACAGTTACCAACAAAGCTGGTCCCCCAAAAGTTGGGGGCACCTGTTTTGTGTCACAAAACCAATACACAAAACCAGAAGTGAGTGTCAAGAAGTATAGGCTTTATTTGATGGCCATGGAAATGAGAAGGGAGCCATGACTCACAAATTAGCGTCTCGACTAGTGAGGAGTTTGGGGTTTCACTAATGAAGGAGCTGGATATTAAAAGCAAGAGAAAGCATATTCATGTCTTTTCTGGAAATGGGTGGGGAGCTTCTCAGAACTGCAGTGCTGCCTTCCTTTTTGCCCTTTTATGGCTTCTTCCAGTCATTGTCATGGTGATTGCCAACTGTGATGGCACCAGTGGGGGTGCTATTAAGCATGGAAATGAGATTACCATGAATCCTGACGTCTTCTTGAAGTTGTCTGGGTGGCTATCATGATTCTAGTGTGTCTCAGCTAGTTTGGTTACAAAGGGAACTTTTTAATCACAGGTGTCCTGTTTCTTAAAGACAGGCAGGGTAAAAATTCAACTATGTCGCATAGGCATAACATCGGGCAACAACGCTATCATTTTACAGACTAGCAAAACTTCTGACACTGATTATGCAACCCTCTACACCTAGGGATATCACATTTACACCACATTTAGTTACAGGGCCCAAAGATAGAGTCACTTTTTAGTGGGTGTAAGAAAAAATGTGCGTGAGCTTCATGAGAAGCATTTTCTAAGAAATGTGATTTACTTAGTTCCATCAGATGAGTCCAATGGGCTTCTTCGTTAAAATTCTAAAATTATTAATGTGTAATTTTAAAATATGCTTTAAAAATGACATTTATAAAAATAAGATGATCCAATAGAATATGATGTGAGAAAAAAAAAGAGATAAATATATGTCGAAAATTTATTAAACTCATTAATTAAGGGCACTAGTAAGATATTATGACCAGTTCAAAAAGTAGTTGAGAAACTAGGTATAAATAGGCAATGATAGGATAAAATTATTGGGTCAGATACAGAACTGATTAATGCCCCTAAAAGGCCATATATATAACCTTCAAAGTTATCTCCAGAGAGAAATCATTATCTCTACCAGACAAAACTCTACAAGTTGAGATGTAACTTAGTGCAAGACCTTTAGTCAATAAACAACAGGGAATTTAACTGTGCACATTCCCCTGGCATTCAGCTTTCATGTGACGTTAAACAAATGTACGACACACATTTTTTTTTTTTTATTTTTGCTGTATTTCCACATTTTGGACAACACTTATGCATATTCATACCACTACCCCAGCAGCTGCTGAAAATTTACTTTCTTTGGAACCCTAATGGAATTTCTAAATATTTAAATAGCACAATCAAAAGATGCCTGAACCTGTGAATCACCACAGCTCCTTCCCATACCTTTCCCCATTCCACACCCACACACAAGTCTAGATCTTCCTATCAGCATCAATGTTTCCTCTCTTCCAGGAAAACACATCCTAGTACAGTGATAGACACTGAATTAGATCAGCTCAAGTCCTAGATTCACTACCAAATAACCTCATAATCCTTGGCAAATTATTTTATTCTCTAAATTTCAATGAACTTCTTTTCAATATAAGCATGATAATTCCTATCATATAGAGACTGTGAGGATAAATAAAGTTCACATCTGCTGTTCTTTCTGCAGGGAAAGCTTTCCCCCAGTTTTTGCATTGCTGACCTCTCATTACTCTGTCTTTAGCCAAGTCATTTCTTGGTGAAATTAGATAAGTCTTGTCCAGTAGAATTTGCTGAAATGACAAAAGCATTCTATATCTCTGTTGCCTAATACTGTAGCCACCAAACTGATTTTTACATGTTACTGCATTTTAATCTACTTCAGTACCACACATGGTTAGTGGATAACACACTGTACAGTGCGCGTTTTGAAAAGGGGCGGCAACTAAGAAGAACAAGAAAGCACAATGATTTAAATACCAGGCTATCAAATGAATAGTTAATTTGTAAAGTTCAGAGTTAAATAATTGAGGTAGAAAAAAAGGCAGCAATCAGGTCACCCGATATACATAGTTGAATCTATAGAGTGTAAGATCACATTTACTTATTGAGTAGAAACTTTTAAAAAATCTGAAGTCAAGTTCCACAGTTGGGGAGGGGGCACTCCTGGTTCCTGGGAATTTGGTGAATTCAGTCTTCCAAAACACTTGACTTGTCTATATTTATGATTTCCCCTCTCTATCTCTTTGTTTCTTTCTCTCTCTCTTTTTCAGTTCCTTTGCCTGACTGCTTTTTAAAAAAAATGTTTAGTCCCAAAATAACTTAAATGAATTCTTTGGACTTTGTTTTGTCATTCTCATTTTGCAGCTGCTAAGTATTAAATTGTCTCAGCCAGCTGAGGATGTCTAAGCTGAAGGTTATACACAGTATTATTTAACTTGAATGTGTTAACAGTTCAGCTAAAATACTAAATTTACATTAGGGATAATTAGCACAAACACAAAAAATAAGTCTCTTAAGAGTATGACAAATAGGTTTGGCATAGTGGTTCCTTCCTGTAATACTAGCACTTTGGAAGGCCGAGACGGGAGGATGACTTGAGCCTAGATGTTCAGGATCAGGCTGGGCAACACAGGGAGACCTCATCTCTACAAAAAATAAAATTATTAGCCAGGCTTGGTGGTGCACACTTGTAGTCCCAGCTATTCAGCTGGCTGAGGTGGAAGGATTGTTTGGGCCTAGGAGGTTGAGGGTGTAGTGAGCTATGATTGTACCACTTCATTCCAGCTTGAGTAACAGACTGAGATCCTGTTTCAATTTAAAAAAAAATAAAATAAAAGACATATAAAAATCTTGGTTTTCAGAGGAAACCTTTATTTCAAACATTTTGTTTGTTTTCCTCCATAAAACATTCAAATGTGGGATCAAATATTTTAATTGTTGATTTTTGGTTTGAAAAAATGCAGACCCCTTATCCGTAGGTGTGGTGTGGTTATATGTCAGTTTACACAGTTAGTAAAGTATAAGATTTATAATTCATTTTATTTTAGACATTTACATACAGAAGTAGATTATGAAGATTGGTATTATCAGAATTCAAAAATTTCAGGGAAACACACTTAACCAGTATTTACAACAATTTAAAAGCATTGATAAAAAAAGAAAAATTCAGCTGCCTGTCATTTGAGAAAACGTAGCATCATGTAGATACAGCTTAAAATGTGTTTAAAGTAGTGCCACAGTCATTTCTTTATTCACCATCTACTGATTGGGAGATCACCAGGCATCAGGGACCTGTTACATGTTAGGGATGCTGCAAATGACAAAATAGTATTTATTTCAACTCCCATTTAATTCATTTTATTATTTTAAAAAATCACCTGAAATTCATTAGATGAATCATGTGCCTTAGAAACTACCTCTAGAGCCTATTGCAAACTCTAGCTGTTGAAGTATTTGCTAATTTCAGTTATTCTTTAACTTAACAACTAAATTATAAAATTACCTATGAATAAGTTACCTGTAACCCTTATGTAAATTGATAAGGGGAAAGAAGTAGAAAAACTTAATGTATAGATGACAAGTAGATAGATGATAGATGATATAGATAGATGATAGGTAGATAGATAGATTGATATAGAGATAAATGACAGATATGCACACATGTACTCAGGCACATACATAAAGAGAAAACAAGAAAATGGTACACACAAAACACGCATGTATCGAGCAAGAAATGATTCATAGTAGGTGCTTCACTCCTAGTCTCTGTAACTGCACTTATAACTTCATTCTTCCTCTACCCATTCCATGTGTCCTCTGCCCCCTCCTGGCACCTCAGATCATGGGTTTCTATACCTAGTGCAATGACTGGAGAGTCTGAATCCTAAGAGGCTCTGCCTTGCTTTGCCTGCTGTAGCTTTCCATGAACTTTTCCTACATGACATGGTAGTTTGAGAGGTGTTCCAGAGAGTCCTTGAATCTTAGACACATTCCTCCTTCTTGTCCACATTGTGTAGCAGCAACGTGTATTGTTTTTTTTTTTCTACCCACCCCCCACTTTTCTTTTTTCTTTTTTTTTTGAGAGAGGGGAAGAAAATGTTCATTTGTACAAAAGATACTTTCATCTTATTAGGCAAAAGAATGCAATTGTTTTAATTGTTGCATGGAGTTGAAAATACATATGGAAAGTTAAATATGGATGCTGAGTGTGCAAAATGGTGGATTGTACTGGGTATTTGGATATTATGCTATTATCCTTGAAACCATGTTTGCAAAATCACAAGAGAAACCTGACATAGTTGGCTTCATCTTGCTTCTAACCTCCACACTTTCCTTGGTCATTCCTGGGCATGGGCCAAGCAAACTTTGAAAGAAATTTAGTCTATAGTTTAAATAGTAACAGCCCTTCCCCAAAACTAAACCATTCTTTTAAAGCTAATGAAAGGCCACTAGGTAGGAAGATGAGGGGGAAACAACTGCTGCCGTTGTTCCAGAGGTCACAAGATTTGCAACTTCCCCAGTTACACTTGTCAAAAACATCACTATTGTAGAACCTAAGATTGGCCATTTGAGATGTCTTTTCAGGCCTTTGCATTTCTGACTACCAGATGGCCCCACTGGGACCAGCAACTCTTCTGGTGGTTCCTACTTAGGAGCTACTTAGGAGCTCACTCACAAGGACTGCTTTTCACATCCCTACGATTGCATCCCCAACCAATCAGCATTCTCCCTTCCCTAGTTTCCTACCCATCAAACTATCCTTGACAAACCTTAGCCTCTGAATTTTCAGTGCGATTGAAGTTAATACTTCACATTCCAGGTAACGTGGCAGGCCGTGCATCAATTAAACTCTTCCTTTACTGCAATGCCATAGTCTCAGTGAATTGACTTTGTGTAGCAGGCACGAAGGACCTGACGGGTAATTACATCCTCCCCCTCAAACTACCTCGCTGTTCTCCACTCTGCTGGGGGTGAACTGCAAACTACACTTGGTTGCCAGCAAGCTTTCTGTCGATTTATGCCGATAGCGGGTGCTACGGAGAGAGTGGAAGGCAGGAGGCATAGGAGGGCTTGTTGCTTCCTAGATCTTATTTGTCCTACCAGGTTTGCCCCAGTAAGGACCCTTCCATTCAGGAGGATTTTTGGGTTTTAATAGCAGCTGGTTCTATTTCCAGATATCTTCCTTAATACCAGGATTGGTTCCTACATGATTTTCAGAAATACCAGTACCAGCCTAGAGACCCCTCTCTTTCCTCAGAGTTCTGGGTCCCAATTCTGTGATCCCTTGTCTGAGAGACTGAGGCTCCAAAAGCTGTTCAGAAGCACTTTTTCTCAGAGGTCTAGGTCCCAGCTCAGCAAAGCCTTCTCCAGGCTCAAAACGTTCCAGCCCCAGCCAGGCAGTATCTCACCTAGGACATCTCAGACTCAGTTCATAGGACTCCTCAGCCAATGCTGTAGGTTCTAATTCCAACCTCACCCCTCTTTTCCCAGCTCTTGGATTAATGTTTCTGTGGCACCTCACCAGTGCCTTTAAGTCTTCTGGTCCTCTCTGACCTGTTTAACCAATATCCTGTGTTAAATTCTCTCTGGTAAAAAATGAAAACAAACCGTATTTTGCTTTCTGTGGAAAACAGAAACTTGATCTTGAATCTAAGCTCCCTGTTTGAAAGTTCATCTGTTAAAGCAATATTCAATCAGAAACATAGCTCAGTTATACTGAATTGTCCTTACTGACACTAAAATGCATCATAATTTTTTCCAGTATTATCTTTGGAAATTAAACTGAGTCCTGTGATATTCCCTATTCCGTGGGCAATTATGTCAGTAGAAATTATGGGTCAGCAGATGAACTTTTTCTTGGATTGTGAACAGCAGATGGATGATTAACTTTTTTTCTTAGAATCAAATAGATTTCTAACAATAAAGTAAGCTTGATATTATATTGAGTTTTTAAAAAGGAAAAACAGTGAGATGTTACCTAAATTCAGTTCCATCTGAATTTACTTTTTTTTTTTCATCAACTTTTATTTTAAGTTCCAGGATATATGTGCAGGATGTACTGATTTGTTACATGGGTAAATGTGTGTCATGGTGATTTGCTGCACAGATCAACCCATCACCTAGGTGTTAAGCCCAGCATCCATTAGCTATTATTCCTGAGGCTCTCCCTCCCCACACACGCCCAACAGGCCCAAGTGTGTTGTTCCCACCACTCCCGATGTGTCCATGTGTTCTTATCATTCAGCTCCCACTTATAAGTGAGAACATGCAGTGTTTGGTTTTCTGTTCCTGTATTAGTTTGCTGAGGATAATGGCTTCCAGCATCATCCATGTCCCTGCAAAAGACATGAATCTCATTCAATTTTATGGCTGCATAGTATTCCATGTTGTATATGTGCCACATTTTCTTTATTCCATCTTTCATTGATAGTTATTTGAGTTGATTCCATGTTTTGCTATTTATGGATAGAGTTGCAGTGAACATGTGTACATATATCTTTATAATAGAATGATTTATATATTTTTTGGGATATATACTCAGTATGGGATTGTTGGGTCAAATGGTATTTCTGCTTCTAAATCTTTGAGGAATTGTCACACTGTCTCCCACAATGGTTTAACTAATTTACATTCCCACCAACAGTGTAAAAGTGTTCCTTTTTCTCCACAACCTTGCCAGCATCTCTTGTTTCTTGACTTTTAAATAATCACCATTTTTGCTGGTGTGAAATGTTATAGCATTGTGGTTTCGATTTGCATTTCTCTAATGATCAGTGATGTTGAGCTTTTTTTCATGTTTGTTGGCTGCATGAATGTCTTCTTTTGAGAAGTGTCTATTCATTAGAACATTACTTTAAAGAATAATGAAAGCTAGGAGTGCTGAACTCAGGGATCTACAAGAATAGAATCATGAGATGACCAAGTTGAGTTTCCTGGAAATGAATGAGTGTGCTCTAAGTTAATGACTCGCTGAAATGAATCTGTGTTACTGTGAAAGGAAACTAAATTTTGGGACCCCAAACTCATTTAGCCAAAGGGAAAAGTCAAGCTGGAAACTGGGTCATGCAAACCTGCCTCCCGCTTTTAGTTCCTAAATAAGATGACTACAAGATGAAAAGCTACATGCCTCCCCCATATTTTGCCCACAAAGAAATGCCTATTGAGTTGTTAAAATTTCACCATGGCAATGCAAATTGACAGCTCATCTTTACAGGTGCAGTCACCCCTGGACCACTAGACACAAATGCATATGTGATTATTCCCCTACCCCATTTTGTCTATGTTATCTTATGTAAAAATGCAGATTGACTGAGCCAGACAAAGGCATGAATGACTATTTTCTCTACCCCCATCCCACATAAAACTTCTGTACTTTTCAATGTCCCACCCTTTCCTCTTTAAATTTGGAGCCCTCAAAATCATCTTAGGAGAAAGGCATAGACCTGTTTCCCAGCTGCGTCCTTAACTTTGTCAAATAAATCTCCCAAAATGATTGAGAATTGTCTTATCATTTTTCTTGATTGACATTACTGTACTGGTTGTCCCATCCCTCCAAGTTCCTTTATATTCTGAGGAGAATATTTAGACAGCTTTGTATTGATAATATTTGTTGCAGGAAGTCAGGGACCCCGAATGGAGGGAACAGCTGGAGCTGTGGCAGAGGAGCATAAATTGTGAAGATTTTATTTTAATGTGGACATTTATCAGTTCCCAAATAATACTTTTATAATTTCTTACACCTGTTTTACTTTAATCTCTTAATCCTGTTATCTTCATAAGCTGAGGATGTATGCCACCTCAGGACCACTGTGATGATTGTGTTAACTGTACAAATTGATTGTAAAACATGTGTGTTTGAACAATATGAAATCAGTGCACCTTGAAAAAGAACAGAATAACAGCGATTTTTAGGGAACAAGGGAAGACAACCATAAGGTCTGTCTGCCTGCAGGGTCGGGCGAAAAGAGGCATATTTTTCTTCTTGCAGAGAGAATATACATGGATGTGCAAGTAGTGAAGATATCGCTAAATTCTTTTCCTAGCAAGGAATATTAATACCCTGGGTAAGGAATGCATTCCTAGGGGGGAGGTCTATAAACGGCTGCTCTGGGAATGTCTGCCTTATGTGGTTGAGATATGCCCTGAGATATGCCCTGGTCTCCTGCCGTACCTTCAGGCTTACTAGGGTGAAGAAAAACTCTTCTCTGGTAAATTTGTGGTCAGACTAGTTCTCTGCTCTCGAACCCTGTTTTCTGTTGTTTAAGATGTTTATCAAGACAATGCATGCACTGCTGAACATAGACCCTTATCAATAGTTCTGCTTTTGCCCTTTGCCTTGTGATCTTTGTTGGACCCTTATCAGTGGTTCTGCTTTTGCCCTTTGTCCTGTTCCTTCAGAAGCATGTGATCTTTGTTCTGCTTTTTGCCCTTTGAAGCACGTAATCTTTGTATCTACTCTCTGTTATTACAGCCCCTCCCCTTTTGAAACCCTTAATAAAAAACTTGCTGGTTTGAGGCTCAGGTGGGCATCACAGTCCTACCGATATGCAATGTCACCCCTGGTAGTCCAGCTGTAACATTCCTCTCTTTGTACTATCTCTCTTTATTTCTCAGCTGGCTGACACTTATGGAAAATAGAAAGAACCTACATTGAAATATTGGGGCAGGTTCCCCCAATAAATATTATGTCTACAGCACACAGAGCTTTATTTTCTATCATTCAACTTAATTTCTGTCTCTACCTTCAGTTGTTCCTGTTTCTTACCCCCTAAGATTGTGACACATTCCAAATAACTTATGTTAACGCCAAGCGTCTTAGTCCATTTTGTGTTGATATAGAGGACGGCCTGAAGCTGGATAACTTATAAAGAAAACGTTTATTTGGCTCACAATTCTGATGTCTGGAGAAGTTCAATACTGGCCATCTCATGAGGGCCTGAGGCTACTTCCACTCATGGTGAAAAGCAAAAGGGCGTTAGTGTGTAGAGAAAGAGAGAAAGAGCGAGTGAGAAAAAGTGGGGGAGGAACAATGGAGATGCCAAGCTCTTTATAACAAGAAGCTCTCTCGTGAGAACTCATAGAGTGAGAATTAACTCACTTTGCCCCAGGGAGGGCATTAATCTATTCATGAGAGATCCACTCCCAGGACCCAAACACCTCCCATAAGGCACCACCTTCAACAATGAGGATCCAATTTCAACATGAGGTTTGCAGGGGACAAACATCTAAACTCTAGCACCAAAACATGAGTCAGAAAATGTGCTCAATCATTGGTCCACAGATTACCTAACAGGTCTGTAGTGCCTGGTGGTGTGGCCCATTGAAGCACCCTGCAGTGCTCTTGGGCCACAGAAGTCTCTAATGAGGCAGCCAGGGAGGGCCATGGACCTACCACTGGGGCACTTCTCTCAGGGCTGGCTCTCCATGGCTCTACAGGACACACAGAGATACCGTTCATGTCTCCTCCCTAGCCTCAGAGAATGACTTTATGTTGTGTGTGTGCAGTCTTTAAACTTTTCTTTTTTGTGTGAAGAGTCCTCAAAAATTTATCAGTTCTCTCTATCCTAGATTATCAGAGTTATAAGAGCCAGTAAAGTTGAATCCCATCCTTCATTACGTTCTTCAATTGTATGCATTATACTAATACAAACATTGAAAAATAAATCTCTGATGTGAGAACCTTGTGACACCTTTGAGGTGTTTCTCTAACTGGAGTGATTCAACATCAGTGATTTAGGATTTTTTTTTTAACTATTACTTAAGTGAACACTAAAAATGTTAATCTGAATTTCAAATGTGTTTCTGAGAACCACATGAGACTTCAGGGTCCGAGTTTGCGTTTGTTTTTATTAATCATATTTGCCACCATTGCTTTTTTAAATTTTTAATAAACGTGATTTTGTTAATGTTGCTTAATTTTGGAGCGTTTAAGAGGGAGAATATTTCATAAAGTGAGTTTATAAAGAAAGATAAATTTTGTTTCTAATATTTAAATGATTAGAAAATGAGTTTAAGATATCTTATCTAACAATGCATAATATTTTAACCAAGTAATCTCCACTCTCTGCCAACTGAAACAAGTTTTACAATGTTTATAGTAACAGATCACTGGTCTTCTTGAAAACCCCAAAACTGATTTCTATCACATCTTTAGGGGCTTGGTTTTAAAACCATGACTCATATAACAATTTATAATTACAAAAATAATTATGAGAAATCTACAAGAATTTTACAAGATTTTTTGTATTTTGCAATACACCCGTCACCAACAAGCATTAAGGTGAGACTTTCTACATTCTCTGAGACTTACGTAGTCATACAGGGTTGCAGCCAGTGTGAAACTAAAACCAAAAACTTAAGGAATCCATTCTCAGCATTTATCTGACTTTCTGCTTTGGATTTTGCAGTTGTCTGAAGCAGCACTGCATCTTGTGGATATGGAGAAGCGGGGAACACAGAAGAGGAGGTCACAGTGCTCCCTCATGTTTTGTTTATCACTGTAGCTCTGAGCTGTTAACAGCTGTCAGCCCAGGGAGGGGCCTGGCAGCAGCCAGGACACCTCTCAGATTCACTGCAAGGTGCAGTAAATTGGTGGTGAAGTAGCGTCTTCAGCAGAGACTGGGTCATCTGAACTGGAATAATTGGTACAAATAGGCTTTTGGTGAAAAGCTAGTCCACTTTGAGGAATAAACTACCTGCCTTTCACACTGGATGAAGTTATTTTTCTCTCTGGCTGACACATCTCTAATCCCATTTCCAGACTCTGCCAATCTAATTATTTTTAGCGTAAATACATACAAGTGTATCAGAACTCTGGTTAGGTTCTGATACTAAATTTTTGTGGTATTTCATTCCTAAATCTTGTATCAGAGGGTTTCTTGGATCAGCTGTTCCAATATAATCTATGAATCAATGTTTTCTCTTAACTTTTATTAACATTTTAATGATTTTATTCTTGTACAAGAATGTGCTTCAATTTCCTCCTTCCACTCCTTTTTTTCTTCTGTTAATGACAAATTTCCAATTCTTTACGTGAAAAATATAGGTAGTTGGATTAAATACTAATGCATTTTATGACCTCGTCAATAACAAAAAATCATTCAATAGGAATTTGGTTTTCTAGTATCTTAAAGTGATTTACTTTAAGAATCGGTTTAAGACACCAGATTTAAACTTAATGAAAATAATCCTTGGGAAAATATTCTCATATGTTTACTATACAAAAAGTTCTAAAGCTTGAGTTGTCGTAGCTGTGTTCTCTTGCCTGCTAACTCATATGCAATTTAGGCCTCAGAAAATATATAATTAATTTTACTTCCCAAAATACAATTTTGAATAGTTTTGAATTAGTGTCTTGATACATGATATAGGTACTTTTTATTATATAGGATAGGTTACATCAATAGGGTAGAAAATTAGGAGCCATGTACCTATGTAAGGGGAAAATCAAAGCAAGTTGAAAATATATACATTTACAAGATTTGAAACTGATCTCAAATTTCCAGGCCATTTAATTTATTTTTCTTCTTCCAGGGCAATTTTTTTAGCAATTCCCTCTTACCATGACAATATAAGTTCGTCTCGGGTAAAGCTCAGGGCCATCCTAAGTGTGTTTGCTGCTTTAGTAAGCAACTAGGGATAATGCAGGGCCAGCTTGCTTGTGTTCACATCTTCCTTGCATGCTGCCTGGGTCCTGGCTGCGTGGACTGTGTGGCCTAACATGTGTCTCCCATTGCACGCAGGTTGCCCCTGGTTGCTCACCTGTGAGCAGATGGTGGGCAGCTGGATGGCTCCCAATGTCCTTTCTCTTTTATTGGATTTGACACTGTTTAACGTTTTCCTTTTTCCCTCCTAAACATTTCTCACCTGCTGTAAGCAGATACCTCTCTCCATTCTACATCACCCCTGCCAGAAGCTGTCATAAAGATTTAGAGAAAGATGGAATTTCAATGTTGTGAGACCACAAGCACCCTGCTGCACCTTCTTCCGTGGGAACGCTCCTGCCCAGTGATTTCACAGACCTGCTTTGACACAGTGCAAGCCTAACAAGGGGATGCTATTGCTTTCTGAAAAGCTGGTGATTTTCTCCTAGAGAGATCTCAGCAGTCCTATACAAATTAAAAGACAAACATCTTCTTCTTTAGAACATTACAGAGTGATTACTATACATTTATATGCAAACACAAAAGTCATTTTAATTTTTAACATAACATCTCAGCCCCAGTGTTTGGGAAATGACCCATGCTTTACTAAATAACAAGTGTCAGTGCGTTTAGGTAAAGGATAATTACGTTTAATTTTAGAGTGTCCACATTTTGAACTAAGTTTTAATAATATAACCAAAATTGAGATAGGGCTTCTTAATATCAACCAGTTTGCGAGTTAAAGGTTAATTTTCAATATGATCTGAGCTAAAACATTTCCATTCTAAATGCCATGTAAATACAACATATTTTGATCTTCATTCTATAACCACCTTATAATATGCTACAGGAATTATTAGTGCTATTTCCAGGCACATTACTAAATCAATCACAGCAGTACACACAGTGAGAGACAACAACCCAGAACCTTAATATACACAACAGAAAATAAATATTTTAATATTCATAAAAATATGAGGGCATGTATCAAGCAATATTTCTGAATATTTTATGTTAATGGAATGCCTGCTTCTAACTTACTATGACATCATAATTTTAAATGTTTAATTTCATATCAGATAAATAAAATATTTATTTGTGATATACAGAAATAAAGCATACAATAAAAGTGCTAGTATCTGCTTTCATTTTGAATTTAACATAATCATTTTTCTGAAATGGTCAAGTCAGCTTCAACGTCATTTTCATAGGTTTCAAATACTTAATAATCATAATTATCCTGCTTAAAAGATATATCGTATTGTCTGTATGGAAAATGCTCAAATAAAATTTTTCCTTATGTGTTTTCATTTGAATGGACAGCCAATAAAGCCAAAACCATAAAAATGTCATGTCCCTAATATGAGGTTTTCTAATACAGAGATGTATCTTCAAAAACATATGAAAATGGCATTCATGGTCTTAATGACAATCGTTTACATAACAAGTATCCTGGAAGCTGAGTCTTAGTATAGCTTTTCCCTGACACACAACAAGTGACACACATCAATCAAAATGATATTAGAAGCACTTTGATCTTTTATTCATTTTCTCTACGTAAGACGACCAAGGAGGGAGGGGTATGTGCTTGTTGCTGGAAGTGTTTAAATCTCTTCTTTTGCAGCCCAGCTCACCATCTTTCCACAGGCGACAGTTGCTTCAGGTGCTCTTACTGCCACCCTCATCTCAAACCTCACTACGCTTTGCTACTTTTTATAATCATTCCCTAAGCCTCCCTTTAGCCTGTCTATCTTCCTTGGATTCTATCTGTAGACTCCTGCATGGCTCCTTCACATCAGCCTACAGTTCCAGATCCAAAATGTCATTCAGAATTTGAATCTCTTAGCTTGAAATGAGGAAGGGATATGAGAATGCTTTATATCATATATGTATGTTTTCTATAATACAAATAGTTTGCTTTTGACCGTGTGTCACACAAACATGTATTCCTTCCCTGAAGCCCTTCCTTTCCCCCAAAATAGATCACCTGTTCCTCAGCTCCCAGACTGGTACACACACATGACAGCCACCCCTTACATTGGGCAATGATGCTCCCCGATATAAGGTAATTGTAATACATTTTACCCGAGTAATTCTCCACTCGTGATGGTATTAACCTCAAAGAGCATTTGGTAATCTTTGTGTCTGGTTTGTCCGTTGGTAGGTTTTTATCCACAAAAGTTAAAAATTAAAAAAAATATATATTTAAAAAGATATAAGCAAAATAAAATACTGTCACTCTGGGTTTTCTTTCCAGTAGTCTAAACATGGTCATCTTTTAACAGAAAATTCTGCCCACCTCATTGAAGGTAATATAACACATAAAACCAACCCCATGAAATACTACACAGAGAATTTCCAAACAGGGCTGGGGATGAGGGAATCTTAATCACTAAATGTATTAGTTCCTCAGGGCTGCTGTAGCAGAGTATCAAACACCAGGTGGCTTAAAAGAGTAACTGTATTTTCTCATAGTTCTGGAGACCAGGTGTCTGAATTCAAAGTGTCAACAAGGCCATGCTCTCTCTGAAGCCTCAAAAAGAGAATCCTTCCTCACCTCCCCTAACTCCCGGTGGTGGCCATCAACCTTGGCTTATAGATGCAGCTCTCTAGTCGCATAGCCACCTTTTCCTTCTGTGTCTTACTTTGTCTTCCCTGTGTGTGTCCGTGTGTCCGTCTCTGTGTCTAAATTTTCCCTCTTCGTTGGACATCAGTTATAGTGGATTAGGGCCCAACCTAATGACCTCATTTTAATGTGATGGCCTCTGGAAAGACCCCATTTCCAAATAAGATTGCATTGTGAGATACTGAGGGTCAGAAATTCAATATATCATTTTTGGATACTTTTTATCTTAAAAAAAAAACAGGTTTCTATTTTTAAATGGAAAATCTTATATATTTTTCAATCACATTTTAAATTATTTTACTTATTATTGGAAGGTCAATAATTTTTAACTGATCTCAGAAGACAAAACGTATGAAATATTCTTTTGTCCTATCTGACTTCATTGTGTACAGCGATTGAGGGAATCCCTGTAAAGTAAAAACCAAAAATTACAAAAAATAAATAAATAAAGTCACATTCCAACTGTGAGATTTAATCTTCTGTTTCAACTTGTCTAGGCTAAGGGTGTCTGATTGCTGGTAAAACATGATTTCCGGATGTGTCTGTGAGAGTGCTTCTGGAAGAGATTTAGAAACCGTCACGAATGTGGGTGGAACTGTCCAGTCCACTGAGGGGCCAGATAGAACAAAAAGGGAGAAGAAAGGTAAATTTTCTCTCTTCTTGAGCTGAGACATCATCTTCTCCTGCCCTGGGATATTGTCTCCTCTGGTTCTCAGGCTTTTAAACTTGAACTAAATTATACTACCAGCTTTCCAAGGTTTCTAGCTTGCAGACAGCATATTATGAGATTTAGCCTCCATTATTGCATGAGCTAATTCCTATAAAGCCATCCTCTCAAATCTCTTTCTATCTCTCACTCTCTGTGTTTCTCTCTCACTCTCAATTATATTTTAGTTATGTAAATATAATTAACATATAAATATATATTGTCATACATAATTAATTCTATAATTTTATATATATAAAATTGAGACTTTTCCAGATCTTTGGAATAAACAAATCCACAGGTTCAAAAAGCCCAATGAATTACAGAGAGAATAGTAAAAATTATGACATATTTTTAATACAACACAAAGGAGGAACTCACATATATTTTCTTGTTTTATCCATCTGTTTAATATTTTTTGCTCTTTAGCTCATTGATTTTCTCCTTAAAGATAATGTATTTAGTTTGCTAATTGAATGTCTTCATTTCAGCATTCTGAAGAATTATTGAATCAAAAATTTTATGCGGTCAATTTGGATATTTACCTGTACCTCAATTCTTCCTTCTCTTGTAGCGGCAAAATCACAAAAACATACAATTCATTCATTTCAATTATTGCATCATTTTCACATTTAAAAGTATCTTGTTAAGTGAGTCTTTTCCAACATATCTAATGATTCAGGTATTCTATTTTTACAAACAAAATGTACTATGCACTTATATCCCTAAATATTCATAGAAAAGGAATGGTTTATCTTACTCTACCTTCATTTTCTAAACCTACATCTAAGATGACATTGTTGATTTTATCTAGAATTGTAAACTATACAATTGTGATAACAACATGAATGATTTTGTTAAGATTGTTGCCTTTTGCCATCCTATTTTGTCATTATAATTGATGAGAAAAACTGTGATATTTATGATTTACACAGCCATGACTGATCTGTTTTCTTGTATTATATTAGTAATTTTGATACCTTTCAAATGGCTCAGACTTCAAGTACTATTTTCAGGAGCTACCCCTAGAAGCTAAGTTTTATGAATCCTAAATATCTGTGATGGGCATGGACATTTGGGGTCAAATATTTTCCACTCAGCAATTGTGGATGCTATCATTCTGGTCTGTTACATAACTATGAAGAAACCTAGAGTCACTTTAAATCTGTACTACTCTATTGGTTCTATTTTTTAAATGTGAATGTCAGTAAAATGATCCAATTACAACCAGGTGCAAATAATTTATGTATTTTGTCTTCAACCTTGATAAGCCCCCCTGCTTCTGAAAAGTCAGAAGGTAATGTTTTTCTCATCATAAAATCCTTTGGTTCCTCTATATACTTGATTACATCTTTTCCTTCAGTTGTTTCATTTTTTCCTTATATATCATAGAAGGATAAATTATACATCAATATCTTTTCTCCTATCTTACAACTTTCATCTACTTATTCTTCTCTCTCCTCTTTGTGATTGGTTCACAAATATGTTCTTTAGATAACTAATTCAATTTTTGATATGTCAGACCTGTTCTTTAAAGCTTTCCACTTTTTTTTTTTTGGCTTTGTTTTTTACCATTGCCAACATTTTTCATGCCAGCTATTCTCAGTTTTGCTTTTACAGTCTTTATAATGACCTACACTTTTATCACAGATAATTTTCCTTACTGTGAACATGAAGAAACTACATTAAAGTCAGTTTCAGAAATACGCATTTCTCCTCTGTTCTTGACATATGCTCTTACTTCTTTTTGTGGCCAATTAGATTTTTCTGTTTACTCAACAAGATATAAAGATAAGTATTTTGATGGTTAACTCTCTTGTCCTTCTCCCACAGCATCTTTCCAGACAACAGCAGCATGCTATACAGAGAACAGCAGAGTCAAGGTGATGCATAAGTATTTTGATTCTTTACAATGATCTCTTTGCTGGGACCATGAAGCAAGAAAAAAAAAAAAAAATGACCAGCAAAAGCAGGGCCCAAGATAATCTTAAGAAATATCTAAGTTTAATACATTTCTGTTTATCTGTCTTACAGACCATTTCCTCATTAGTTCGGGTATTATTCTCTACATGAATCCTCCAGAATCTCAACTCTTACTTCTCTTGTGACTGCAAAATCATGAAAACTTACAATTCATTCCTTTCAATCACTGCATCATTTTCATGTGTAAAAGTATCTTGTTGAGTGAGTCTTTTCCACCATATCTAATGATTCAGGTATTCTATTTTTACAAACACAATGTAGTATGCACTTATATCCTCAAATATGCAAGACCAAATGGTGTGCCTCTCACATCTATATGGCTTGACATAACAATATTTTTTACCGGATATTACAATAAGATTTCTAATGTGACCAGGATGACCCAGCAACGGTTTTGTCCTCGGAATTGTTAGGATGCCTGGATTACCGTAGGCATTGGAAAAGTTGAAAAAACATTGAGTAGTGCAAATCTCTTTGAGATAACTGAAATGAATTTATTAGTTTGAAAGATAGGCAAGATGTTTGAAAGACAAAAATAAATTAGGTTTTAATTTCAGAAATAAATTATGAGACCTGAAAATAAGAAAGATTAATTTCTTAAATTAAAATAGAACATGTATTATGTGCCTACATCATAATAAGTGCAACTTTTGGATGCTGATGTAGCTGTGGTTATTGTTTTCTTGTCTACTGAGAGGGTACGCTGACCTTAAGACAAATGGGATTTTGAGAAAAGGTTTTCTCCAATAATTTATAAATAAAAAATGTTATTCAAGCCAAACATTTTACTATTTTCCTTAACCTACATTCAATATGGCTGGCTATAGATTAAAAAACAAAGTGACCCTAGAAATTGACTCACAAGCATTTGATAACTTTCTCATCAAGGAAAATGTAAGCATCTATGGTGAGGCACCTAAAAATCCCCAGTTTCGAATCTCTTTCTGTTCTTTCCATTAGATCTTTTGGTTTCACTCTAATAACTGAAACCACAGGAGGGTTTTGAGGAGAGGTGTGGTGTGAATAGGTCTGTTCTGAAGACAGGCAATGGAATTTGCTGCTGAACAGTTCAGAGGCTGTTGCAATAACAGAGCTGCAAAATGATCGTGGCTTTGACTAGGATGGTGGCAGTGAATATAGAATTAAATAGACAGGTTTTGTATGTACGTTGAAGGTTGTTTACTGATAGCATTACATGGAAGAGGTTTGTCAGGGATGAGTCCAATAACTTTTCTTGAGCAACAGAAAGAACATAGTTATCATTTACTGAGATGAAGAAGGCCATGTGAAGGACGGGTTGGGAAGAAAAATCAGGATTTTAGTTTTGAGTTGTTTAGGTTCAAGATGTCCATTTAATATCAAGGGGAAATGTTGAGCAGTCAGTTAGATATAATGTTTGGAGTTTAGAGGAAAGCTCTGGACCAGAGATATACATTTGGGTATCAATTATAGACAGAATTCGAAGTTCAAAGATTGGATGAGATGAGCCAGGATATGAGTCTAGTGAGAGAAAAGAAGTCTGAAAATTGGGCCCTTAGATTCTACAACTTTAAGATGTTAGATAATGAGAAAGAAATCCAAGGGAGACTGATCATCTGAAAGTCCAGTGAGAAGAGGTTTGCAAGAAGTGATTAATGGTCATATGCTGTTGATTGCTTAAATAATAAAAATAAAAACAGACCAAGAATTGATCATTGGCTTTGGCACAATTGATAATATCTGTAACAACTGTTTGAGTGAAGCTATGGAAGTGAAAGCATACTTGGAAGGGAACTGGAGGCATGTAGTATTGACAAGTCTTTTGAGAGACATCACTAACGAGATGGAATAGAAAGACAAAGTTATAGCTGTAGATGGACCGAGGAGTTAATTATAGTTACTAAAGTGTACAAATGAAAGGCTGTCCTTAGAGGGGCGCCGACAGTCAGTCCTTGATATGTGCAGTGTATTTGCCTACCTGCAGAGATATTGGTATAGATGGTGGTGAGAATGAATGGAGGATTTATTCTGATATTTTCTATTTTCTGCAGCAGCTGAGAATAAAGATTGGGAAGGATGTATGAGAGATTTGACTAAAACTGGAATAAGTATGAAATAGTGTGCAGTGCATCAGTCATCTATTGTCGCCTAAAAAACCACCTTAAAATCCAATGGCTTTAAAAAGATGATGAATTCCACTTTAGTTAACAAGCTCATTGTCTCTGTTTCACATGCTATGAGCTGGGGATGCTAGATTGGAGACTGGAGGACCCACTGTCAAGGTGGCTTGCTCACATGGTGCATAAGTGGGTATCAGAGCTGTCAATGCATCAGGTGCCCAGCTAAGATGTGTGCCCCAGGCCTTAGCTCTGATGCACATGAGCCTCTCCATAAGCTGCTTGGGCTTCTCTGAGTCATAACAGCTAGATGCTAAGAGCAAGCATCCCAAGAAGAGCAGGCAGAACCTGCATCACCTTTAATGGCTTAGTCTGGGATGTCACATGACATAAATTTGTCCACAGTCTATTGATTAAGGCAGTCATAAAGTTTCACTTAGGTTCAAAGGAAGGAGATATATCCCTCCACCCCCAATCCTATTGGAAGGGTATAAAGTTCACATTTCAAGAAGAAAATATGATGGGATATATTGTTGCTGCCATCTTTGAATAAAATGATCTGTCACCAAAAAGTCATCTAGAAGAGTAGGAGAATAAATAGACCTGGGAAATGAGATATGACTGCTAGATGGTTCTAAGAATCCACCTAAGATTGTCACAAATTGAAAGAATTTAAATGTAGGCATGTGTTTTCCTATCCACAGTCAGGTATGAGAATACTCATTTGTAGTAGATAAAGATGCAAAATTTAAGTAGGCTTTAGATTTTCATAGGCAAAGTGATGAAAGATGGTCATACAAGTAGAACATCCAAGCTCAAAAAAAAGAGGGAAGTAAGAACGTAAAGAAGATGAGGAACAAGGAATTGTGAACAATGGATGATAGATCTCACAGAGACAAAAAGTTGTGTTTGAGATATTAGAATTAGCTGGCAGTGCTGATTTGAGAGTAAGATGCTTAAAATTGAAATTAAAAAGGGACAAATAGTAATGATAATGACAGTATGTATGTAAGCTATGACTATGATAGTGAGTAATTTAAACTGAGAGGAAGTCAAGAGAATAAGAGGCCTGGATTTTACTGGGATAATATACATGAGTATAGAAAACACCAAAAATAATACAGGATAGAATAACCATGAGTCAAATGTTAGAATCTTTATGTAATAAGGAGTAAACCAGAAGTCTGTAGGTGACTCTTATTAACCTCAGCTTGCACGAAGAGTGATGGAAGCACGGAGACATTAGTAACTTGCCCTAAAAGAAGTAGAGCCTAAATTGGAGTCCAGTAAGTAGCTCAGCTCCAGCACCTACACTCTTAGCTTTCAGCTCCCCAAGAACAAGAGAACAAAGTGTGATATAAACCCAATCACCACTTTCTTTCAAGAGTAGCTTTTATCAAATGAAAAAGGGAGGATACTATTGGCGATGACAACCTATAAGCTATGACCACGATCGTGAGTAGTTTCATAGGGAACTCTATAATATGCTTTTTACACCTGAGTCTATACAAACTGACTTTTTAAAACACATTAGTTTGATGCTGTGGCACAATATTTACATTCTAAAGTATTAAATGACTTAGAGATTATTTTAGTCTTTTAACAGAACTATTCCACAAGGTCAGTAAATTTACTCATAACCATATTAGTCAATTGTGTTGTAGAGGGTACCATATAAGTGATTGCACATATCCACCTGTGTTGTTGTGAAGGAATGTCTGAGACTGGGAAATTTATAAAGCAAAACATTTATTTGGCTCACAACTCTGCTGTTTGGAAGATTAGGCCTCTGGTGAAGGCCCCAGGCTGCTTCCATTTATGGTGCAAGGAGAAGAGGGTCTGGCACATGCAGAGATCACATGATGAGAGAGGAAGCTAAACAGACAGAGAAGCTGCCACACTCAATAACCAGCTCTGGGGGGAATTAACATAGCGAGAACTTGCTCACCTGTGCTTCCCAGAGAGGGGATTAATTTATTCATGAGGGATCCTTCCACATGACCCAGACACCTCCCATTAGACTCCACCTCCAACACTGGGGATCCAATTTCAACATGAGATTTGAAGAAGTCAAACCAACCATGTCCACAGTATAGCCAAACCCATTTGTATATAGAAATGGCTGTGTTTACATTTATAGGTGTGTTTATGTGCCCGAAACTTATGTATCCCTGCAAATAGTGAAAATGTTGGGTTTCCTCAAGTAATGATAGGGTCAACAAAGGGCACGTGGCCCTAGCTGGGGGCCTGGACATGCTCCTGTGGCAGTAAGACCCAGGTTTCCGACTGCCCATTATGTGGTTCTGTGTTTTCTTATCACAAGCCAGACTCTTCTCACATTTATTTGACTCAAAGTGCTGTGTAGATCTGGAAAAACAGAAATATGAAGGTAGTAAAGTAAAGACTGCAGGTATAATTTTTAAAAATCTCTCTGGGTATAAAGTTCTGAGTATTTAGTTGATTTAATCCAAATAGCAAAGACCTTTTTCCTTATAATAGTTAACCTTTCAAAGCCCTGCACATTTCTAAGAATAAGAAGTGTTTGGTGAATGCTATAAGTAGCTCAAAAATAGATGGAAACACAGAAACCAGCTCACCTGGCAGAATATTACATTTTTTCCCCAAAAAACTTTATAGAAATACCATGTGTTTTTTGCCTTGTGTTTTTCTGTTGAAACCAAAGATTTCAAGATGTCATGTTTGCACCCAATTTTAGAGCACTATAATGTCAAGTAGACTCCATTTTACATGAGATTCCAAAACTGTGCTGTTTTTTATATTCATCTTTCTTCTAACACAATTAAAAGCATCCTGCTTTCTTCACAGTAATCAGAACATGAAATATTACCTTGTGCTCCAAATGCAACCCCTGGGGGTGCTTAGCATGTCTGTACAAGACTCTCGGGAATTCTGCACAAATGTTGGAAAAATGCATGCTGGCAATGTCATTAAAAAGGAAGAAAACAGATGGTTCTTTGGCTTGAATTTATGCAGGCAATTTTATGTGTTCAGGACAAGTTTGATTAAACAATAATTTCAATAGGATTTTAGCTAACAAGTAACTGTCTGACCATTTTCTGTTTCAGAAAGAGTCATTCTGGCTTTTTTCTACATCCCCCTTTTCCCCTAGCCTGGTGAAAAGTATTGACATTTTCAGTCCTAAGATAGCAAAACTTGAGGAGTTTGCTTTTCTCTGTCATAATGTCATAAATTCTAATCATCTTTGACATAGGAAAGCAGTATAGCACGGTGGTTAGAAGTGTGTGCTTTGGGATAGGCAGGGTGAGTTTAAATCCTTGGACAATTAACCCTTCTGTTGCCTCAGTTGCCTTATTGTTTAGCATGAGGCATAATAACAGTATCTACTCCAAAAACCTTTTGTGAGAAGACAATGTTTGAAAAATAGCACCCAGTACCTAGGAAGTACTCAACCAAATATCAATGTCTTTACAAATATTTATGTGTTTGGAGATACAGGCACAGAGCAATGCTATATTTTCCCTAGATTTTCTGTTTCTCTAATAATGTGGTTTAGAGTAAAGAGATGTAAAGAGATGACTAGTTTAACGTCATCTATCGGAATTTTACTCTGAATGGTTCTCCACTCTGAGACCCAGTGTCTTGTCTATAACTAAAAGCAAATGTGTCCAATGAAAACATGAGATGATAGTGCATTGAACTTTCTCATCAGAAATGAGCTTTTTAAGCTCTCCTGGTGCTTTCTTGGCCCATCTTTTGTCTCACCAGAGTATCACTATTTGAGAGGGAGAAATATAATAGAGTTAATAATTTGCTAATTATGAGTAAGGTGACGTTTTGTGCAGCTGCATGTTTGTCTATACCCATGTAGTGTTATCAATGACCAGCTTTGTGAGTGCATGTTAGTTTACAGTTTCAATGGCTTGCCTTATCAAAACATGCTAATAAAATATGAGTAGCACCAAAAAGGGCTGTTTTCCCCTCCTTTTCCTACAACAAATAAAGGGTCATCCTGAAAATCTGTAGATCCTTCATACAAAGTGACTGTCTCTGCCATATTTCTAATGGAGTCTGATTAGGAGGATGAAGGAGATTATCTGCATTGTAGTAAAAAAAAATTGATTTTCCTGGGTCTTTCCCAATTTGGGTTTAGGGAAAAACCTATGTTTTTAGCTGAGTAAAATAACAGGCCAGTTTTTTCCACTCTATTTTTCCATTTTCTAAAAACTGAGGAGGATCAGGGGCTGGTGCTAGGTGAAAAGCATAATGATTTTATACAGCGCCTCAAGGCCACTAAACATGAACCCTGTTTCGAGAGCTCGAGTTAATCTTTTGTACTTACTTCTGTTGAAAGGAAATATACAACCATAAATTCGGTTCTTACCATACCAAAATAAGAGTTACACTGAAAGATTTTATATTTGCAATGCTTCCCAGTTTTCAAAATGTTCTCAGCCATAATGCAATAGAAAAGCACATTTCTTGGAATAGTTTATGTCTGGGTGTTAGAGTAAGCCATTGCATTAAGCTATTATATTTAAAATCCTGTAAAACTGACATCTTCAGAAATATAGCTAGAAATGTAGTAACGAAAACCAATATAATGGTGCAACAGGCCAGGCATAGTGGCTGATGCCTATAATCCCAACACTTTGGGATGTCAAGGCGGGTGGATCACCTGAGGTCAGGAGTTCGAGACCAGCCTGACAAACATGGTGAAACCCCGTCTCTATTAAAAATACAAAAATTAGCCCTGCATGTTGGAGGGTGCCTGTAATCTCAGCTACGTGGGAGGCTGAGGCAGGAGAATGGCTTGAACCCGGAAGGCGGAGGTTGCATTGAGCCAAGATCATGGCATTGCACTCCAGTCTGGGTGACAGAGCAAGACTCCATCTCAAAAAATAAATAAAATAAAATAAAATAAAATAAAAATAGTGCAATTATTGATGCCAGAACTTGGATTTAACAGTAAGATATTTAGTATTAGCCTAAGGACAGACACCAGTGGAAAAGAGTTGAAAGTCTAGAAATATCCCTAAAAATATATTGCTTTTTTTTTTTGACAAAGGCTCTAAATTCAATGCCAGAAAGGATAGTCTTTTCAACAAATGGTGCTATAAGAAAAGTTGAGAAGAAAAGATAAAGGAAGGAAGGGAGAAAGAAAGGGAGGCAGGGAGGAAAGAAGGAAGGAAACAAAGAAGGAATGAAGTCAATCAAGGCTCAAACTAGAAAATAAAAAATAAAAGATAATCCACACAAATAGTTCTGAAAACAGTCCTGAGAGAACATTTTTGTGGCCTCGTGATAGGCAAAGATTTCTCAGGATTCAAGTAGCACTATAAAACGAAGGAAAAAATAAATAAATAAATTGGACTTCATCAAAATGGAAAATTCTTCAGGAAAGACAATTAATAAAATAAAAAGACAAGCCAAAGCAAAGAGAAAATATTTATAACATATGTGTCTAACAAAGCACAGTGTCCAGATCGTATTTTATAAAGTCTTACAACTCAATAATAAAAAGACAAATAACCAAACTGAAGACTGGGCATGAAGGAACTTAACTGGAATGATAGTCATATAGGTGTATATTTTTGTCAAAACTCACCAAACTACACAGTTAAAAGCTTTGTCTTTTATTGTATGTAAATTATATATGCATAAAATATAAAATATATAAATCTCACTAATATTCTTCAGTTTACTAACCTCTATTTCTAATGTGAAATTGAAGTTCTAGGAGTGAATTGGGTTAAATATTTTAACAAAAACACATTTCAAAAATTAATTTTTTGTTTTTTGTTTTTTATATTTAAATTTGACTATACTTGAATAGACATTCTACTGGCTTTATTTTTTTTTCACCCTTCATCATTCTCAAGTCAAAATATTTTTAGTAACACTCACTACACCATATTTCCTGGGAAAGATCTCTGATCACTAGAGCATATCATTATATGCCTCCTAGTTCTTCTGTCATTTGAATTGATATTTGGAAGGCTGACCTCATGATATAGAATTTTTCTAAGCTTCTCTCTTTTTGTTTACTTTCACTTTAATATTCCATAATCCACAATAACAAACTCTGAGTAAAGAATCTATCAAATTAAGGAAACATGTGCTGCATAAAATCTATATTGCAGTGAGAAAGAGTGAATTAATCCAATGAATGATTGGACTTACATTAAGGGATATATAATTTGTAATAAGTTATGTACATATTAATAGAGCACCTTTTTTTTCTTGAAACATTTTTGTTTCAATTTTCACTTACTCATGTCAAAGCCTGAAAATATTCCCTAATAGAATTAAAATATATCTGTTGAAATGTTCATGGATTTTAATTAAAGGCTGCTGTTGTTTCTTTAGGTAAAGAAAATATAATGATGACTTAGACAAAATGACTAAACATTCTTAAATTAATTTAAAATATTTACTTTTTGGAATTCATATTTAAAACATTGTTTTATCAGTCAAAATACGAGTGTTACCATTTTTAAATTTGAAAAAATAAAACTGAAAGCATATTAAATAGAAGTTTGAAAATAGAAATGCAGATTACATTCCTACCAATTCACTAAGAAACACTTTAAAAAATTAGATACTGAGAGTGCAGCGATTGTAGGACTTTACACTGGAACTCAGTGCTGCCTATCACAGTGGAAGCAACACAGGGCAGAATTCAGCCAGCGCCCACAGAGGGAGCATTTAGACCAGCCCCCGGCACAGGAAAAACATTTAGACCAGCCTTAACCACAGGGAATTCATCCATTCCAGTAGTGAGAACCTGAGTTCTGGGAAGGCTCACCACTCTGAGCTAAAGTGCTCTGGGGTCCTAAATAAACTTAAAAGGCAGTCTAGGCTAGGCCACAAGGATTGTGATTCCCAGGCAAGTCCTGGTGCTGTGCTGGGCTTGGAGCCAGTGGACTTGAGGTGCACGAGACCCAATGAAACGTCAGCTGGGGCAGCCAAGCAAGGGTTCACATCACCCCTCCTCCAACACCAGGCAACAGAGCTTGCAGCTCCTGCAGAGACTCCTTCCTTCTGCTCAGGGAGAGAGGACAGTAAAGAAGATTTTCTTGCAACTTGGATACCAGCCTTGCCTCAGAAAATGGAGCACCAGACAGGGTTCTGATGCCCTCCCTCCAGGCCCTAGGTCCCAGACAATACTTCTGGACACACCCTGGACAGAAGGAAACCTACTACCTTGAATAGAAGGGCCCAGCTGTGGCAGGATTCGTCACCTGCTGACCAGAGAGCCCTTGGACCTTGAATAAACATCAATAGCAGCCAGAGAGTACACACCATCGACCTTGGGTGAGAGGTGGTGCTGTGCTGGCTTCAGGTGTAATCTAGCACCTTCCCAGTTATGGTGGCTAGAAGAGACTCCTCCTACTTGAGGAAAGGATAGGAAAGAGTAAAAGGGACTTTGTTTTGCAGCTTAGGTCCATGCTCAGGCACAGTAGTGGAGAACAGCAACCAGGCTCCTAGGGTCTTTAATTCCAGGCTTTGGATGCTTGAATGCATTTTTGGACCACGATGGGCCAGAGGGGAGTCCCTGCCCTGAAGGAAGAGATTCAGGCCTTGTAGCATTTACCACAAGCTGATTGAACAGCCCTTGAGCCTTGAGTGAACATTGGTGGTAGAAAGGCAGTACTCACCATGTGCCTGGGGTGGCAGTGGCCATGGGGGGAGACTCTTTATGCTTTGGGAAAAGAGGAAATCGTGGAAAGGACTTTATTTTGTGAGTCAGTGCCAGCTCAGCTGCAGTAGAATAGAGTACCAGATAGATTCCTAAGGCTCTAGCTCCAAGTCTTGGCTCCTAGATGGCATTTCTGAACCTATCCTGGGTTGTAGCAGGAGCTCATCACTCTGAAGGGAAGGACATCAGCCTGCTGGACTCACCACCTGCTGACTGAAGAGCACTTGTGCCTTGACTGATGTTCAGTGGTGGCCAGGCAGTGGGTTGCTGCAGGTTTTGGGCTTCGAGTGGGACCCAGTGCTGTGCTGGCTTCTGGTTTGACCCAGTACAGTCCCAATGGTGGTGACCACAGAGCTGCTTATGTCACTCATCCCCCAGGCTTGGGAGCTCAGTACAGAGAGAGAGAAACTGTGTTTGGGGGTAAAGTAAGGGGGGATAACAAGAGTCTCTGCCTGGAAATCCTGGTAATTCTCTAAGGTCTTACACAAAACTACCAAGGCAGTACCTTCACAAGTCTGCAAGAGTCACAGTGTTACTGGACTTGGAGCAGATATGGCCGCCGTGACCAAAGAATTAGATCACGACATTCAATTTACTTTGAATACTTGCAAAGTCTTCCTGAATAGGACAGGTACAAACAAGCCCAGACTGCAAAGACTACAATAAATACCTAACTCTTCAATGTCCAAACAACAACGAGCATTTGCAAGCATCAAGACCATAGAGGAAAACATGACCTCACCAAACAAACTAAATAAGGCACCCATGACCAATCCTGAAGTGACAAAGGTATGTGACAGTTCAGACAGAGAATTCAAAATACCTGTTTTGAGGAAGCTCAGTGAAATCCAAGATAACACAGAGAAAGAATTCAGAATCCTGTAAGATACATGTAACAAATAAATTGAAATAATTCTTAAAAACCAAGCAGAAATTTTGGAGCTGAAAAATTTAATTGATATGCTGAAGAATGCATCAGAGTCTCTCAACAGTAGAATTGATCACGCAGAAGAATTAGCGAGCTTGAAAATACACAGCCAGAGGTCACAAAAGAAAAAATAATTTTAAAAAATGAAGCTTATCTAAGGATCTAGAAAATATCCTCAAAAGGGCAAGTCTAAGAATTATTGACCTTAAAGAGGATGTAGAGAGAGACAGAGTGGTAGAAAGTTTATTCAAATGGATAATAATGGAGAACTTTCCAAATCTAGAGAACGATATCGATATTCAAGGACAAGGAATTTATGTTAGTAGAACACCAAGAAAATTTACCTCAAGTAAGGCTACTTCGGGACATTTATAATCAAACTCCAAAAGGTCAGGACTAAAGGGAATTCATCAATCTAAAAGAAAAGGACATTAAGGAACAATAGGAAATCACGTGAAGGTATAAAACTCACTGGTAAATACTAAGTACACAGACAAGCACTGAATATTAAAACACTGTAATTGTGGTGTGCAAGCTATGCATATCTTGAGTAGAAAGACTAAAAGATAAATCTATCAAAAATAATTACAAAAACTTTTCAGGATTTAGACAACATAATAAGATATAAATAGAAACCCAAAAGGTTAAAAAGCAGGGGAGATGAAGCTAAAGTGTAGAATTTGTATTAGTTTTCTCTTTGCTTGTTTGATAGTTTGTGTTTCTTCTTGCAATTAGTGTTAAGTTGTCATCAGTTTAAAATATGGGTTATAATATGTTATTTGCAACCCTCATGGTAACTTAAAATCAAAAAACATACAACAGATACACAAAAAATGAAATGCAAAAGAATTAAAACATAGTACTGCTGCAGGACTTTTCCCTAGTTCAGCTAAAAACAGGGTTCTTTGTCCCATGGCCATGAAAATTCAGGCTTGCAGACAATTTGAATGGTGAGTAAGACAGAGTTTTATCGGGTGAAAAGGAAGAAAAAGGTGAAACGGGGACTCTTGCTAGGGCAGAGTCCCTGCTAGACTGTTTCCCACCTGCCATTCAAATCCCAGATACCACACAGGAAGAGGAGGGGCCAGGTTCCTCCCTGCTGCAAAGGGCAGGAACCTCTGTGGCTTCACCCCAGTGCACAGGCCGGATGGGGTTTTTTCCAGGAAGCCCCTCCCACCTGGCTGTCTCAGTACCAGAGAAAATTACCTTCACAGGAAACAAAGAATTAAGGAAGAAAAGGCCACAAAACAACCGGTAAATAAATAACAGAATGGTGGGAGTAAGCACTTACTTGACAATGATAACATTGACGAAATGGACTAAACTATCCTATCAAAACACATAAAATGCCCAAATGGATAACAAAACAAAACAGAACCTAATGACCTGTTGCCTAGAAGAAACACACATAGACCAGTGGAACAGCAAAGAGAACCCAAAAACATATCCATACATTTACAGTGAACTCATTTTTGACAAAGGTGCCAAGAACATAAGCTGGGGGAAAGGAGAGTCTCTTCAATAAATAGTGTTGGGAAAGCTAAATATCTATATGTAGAAGAATGAAACTAGACCACTGACTCTCACCATATACAAAAATCAAATCCAAGTGGAACATATAATTAACCCTAAGATCTCAAACTGTGAAGACACTGGAGAAACCATCCAGGACATTTGACTGGGCTAAAAGTTTTTGAGTAATACCCCACAAGCACAAGCAACCAAAGCAAAAATTGACAAATGGGATCATATCAAGTTAAGAAGCTTCTGCACAACAAGGGAAACAATCAACAAAGTGAAGTGACAACACACAGAATGGGAGAAACTATTTGCAAATTATCCATCTGACAAAGGATTAACAAACAGAATATATGAGGAGTTCAAACAGCTCTATAGGAAAAAATCTAATAATCTACTTATAAAATGAACAGAAGATCTGAATAGACTTTTCTCAAAAGAAGGCAACAGTAAATGGCACACAGATATGGGAAAGTGTGGTCAACATCATTGCTCATCAGAGAAATACAAATCAAAGCTACAATGAGATATCATTTCACTCCAGTTAAAATGGCTTTTATCCAAATGTTGGCAAGGATGTGGAGAAAAGGGAACTCTCATATAGTGTTAGGAAGAAAGTAAATTAGTACAAACACTATGGAGAATAGTATGGAGGTTCATCAAAAATCTAAAAATAGAACTACCATATGATCTTATGTTATACCACTGCATATACCACTGCTAGGAATATTCCCCAAAAGAAAATCAGTATATTGAAGAGATATCTGCACTCCCATGTTTACTGCAGCATTATTAAAGACAGTCAAGATTTGGAAGCAACCTAGTGTCTATCAAAAGATGAATGGATAAAGAAAATGTGGTACATATACACAATGGAGTACTATTCAGCCATAAAAAAGAATAAGATTCTGTCATTTGCAACATGGATGAAACTGTAGGGCATTACATTAAGTGAAATAACCCAGGCACAAAAAGACTAAAATCACATGTTCTCACTCATTTGTAGAGCTAAAAATTGAACTTACAGAGACAGAAAGCAGAATCATTGTTACCAGAAGCTGGGAAGGGTGGTGAGTTGGCAGATGTGGGGACAGTTAATAGACACAAAAATAAAGTTAGTTGGAATGAATAATGTTCAATGTTTCATAGCACAACTGAATGAATACAGTCAATAATAGTTTATTGTACATTTTAAAATAACTAAAAGTATTGGATTGTTTTTAATACAAAGAAAGGATGAATGTTTGAGGTGATGAAAATCCCATTTACTCTGATGTGATTGTTACTTATTGTATGTCTGTATGAAAATACCTCATGTAACCCATAAATATATACACCTAATATGTACCTATAAAAATAAAAAATAAAAACTTTTTTTTAATTTAGTTGCTACAGAAGAGACCTCTATGGGAGAAAGGAGACAATCTTAATATATCACATTTTTGAAATGTTTACACATGAAGCAGGTATATATAACCCTAGTAAAAAGGAAAACACTATGAAGAAAATATGAATGTCACAAATATAAATGAAGTTTAAGTACATAGGGAGATGTTTTTAATGGATGAGAAATGCTAATATAGTTTCAAAAGATTAATTCATAAAGTGTGTGATGATACAATTTATATCAAAGGAAAAATAATATGCAAATCTACTTATGGGAAAATTCTCAAATACCTTAAAAAAGACAAATGTGAGTTATAATTGAATTGAAGTAAACTTTTGACATATTGGCAAGGCATTTATAAAAATTTAAATGCCTACTGTTTGCAGATCTGTGGTGATCTTCATTGTCTCAAACTTTGCTAAATAATGTTATAAAATCGTAATCATAATTTTAAATGCTAAGACCACATGCATTAAGAGTCATCATAATGTTCATGCTATTTGATTAGTAATCTCGTATCTTGTCATTAATTCAAAATAAGCACTATTAAATATGGAAAATAAACACATGCAGAAAGACAGTTTTTCAACATTTTTAACATAATTAAAACCAGAAACAAAATGATTGTTCAATAATATGAAACATAGAAAGAAATTATCCCTATTCAGTAGGACATAATGATGACATTTGAAATGATATGTTAAGAAGCTCAGACGGTTAAGAAGATATGATATATTAAAGCAATAGGCAAAATGTCCACCTAAGACCAAATCAGTGAAAGGAGCATATTTGTTCCTATAATTAAAAACATATTAATGAAGCTTACGTTTAGGTTATACATGTCTTTTTTCAAACTTTGTCTCATCAAAATTATATTAAAATCATAATAAAAATTATATATAAGAGCAAAACAAAACTAGCTGTTATTAATACATTTATTAGTTTAAAAAGATAATTTATTCAAGAGTCATATTATAGGTACCAGAAATCATCTGTGTTTAATAAAACTTTAATTAAAACTATTCAGCAATGGAACTAGATAAAATGAGAAAAACAATCTAATTACCAAGACCTTTAAAGGCAGAGAGATTTTTTTTAATCTTCCTTCTCTTCCTGTAAACTCGTGAATTTTATTCCTAATGTTTCCATGTGAACTTATTTTTGTAAATGTGCTAAATAAATGCAGAGTTAAAATAAGCCATCTAAGTCTTTGCTTAAAAAAAATAGAATTAAACACCACTGATCTCTCTAGTAGTACATGCATCTACTAACATCTACTCAAAGAACCCAAACAGCAGAGAAAGAAAGAGAAGGGAGGGATGGAGAGAGGGACAGAGGGAGAGAATATTGATCTATCAGTTTATTACATTTTTAAGCATTTACTGGGATTATATCCTTTATTCTATGTTCATTCATAAGTATTTATATGATTAAAGAGCATAAATATAAAGCCAAAGCATTACTACTAAATATCTAGAGTAATGGTGATAAAATCTTTGATATTTAATAATCAGTTGTGTCTATATAACATTAATATTTATAGCATTGCCAAGCCATTAAGGTTATTTCCAGAGGCAGTAATGGACCCAAAGCATGATTAGGAAGAAACCAATGCAGATATTGTTGGATGCATACCTGATGCTTGACCCTGTTACATGTATTTCATTGTATTCTCACACAAATCCTTTGATGTAGATAGTATTATGTGCATTTTACAGATGATGCAATCGGTCTCTATAGAGTTAATTATTTGTCCAAGGTTATAATGAGAGAAAAACACCTAAGTATTCATATCTCAAGACTAGCAAACTTTTTGCTATATTGGAGTTACATTGGAAGTTTCATTGTTGAGATAGTTTACAACTTTCAAAATTCAAAATTATTATTTACTGTTTTACTGAAAACATAAATGTGAAAGGATATTATATATTGAAAATAATGTATATCCCTTCCACCTAATTAGCTCATAAACTCAATGAACAAGTGGGTGGATAAAGATACCTAGAAGAGTTATTCCTTCTTTCTCATGTGAATGAGTGTGAAAATAAGATAATATCACAAATATTGTCTTTGGAAATAATTCTTAAATGCATTATATGGTAGTTTAAAATAAGGCTCTTCCATGAGAGCAGGATAATACTACATGTCATATGTAAGGAAAGAAAATAAATAGTTATATAAAATAGTGTAGGAAATTGAGTGTTGTAGTAAATGGAAGATAAGACTGGTGTCAGAGGAGTGGAAGTCAATTATAACAGAATGCAATCAGTTTCATAATTCACTTCATGTGCTCCAATAAACAAATAGCAAATATTTGTTATTTCCTTAGCAATGAAAAGCAAATAATAATGTTTTAAATAAATCACATTTGAATTTTTAAAATTCAAATCATGATAATAAGAAATGTGAAAATATGAATCATATTACACATAATGAAGTGCTATCATAATTCTACATTAATTTCTTTAAATAACAATACCGAGATATACACAAATACCTCTGAGGACTAATCTCTGATTTTTTTCTTGCCCAGATTCCTATCTAAGTGATCTGGGGAGTCATGCCCTACAAACCATAAGTTCTCATCAGATGCGTTCTATTTAACCTTATATATTGTGACTTGCTTTCCAATCTGACTCTGCCATAACATTATGAGACAAGGAAGAAAATCAAAATACTGGGCCAGTCTTGGTGGTTCATGCCTGTAATCTTAGCACTTTGAGAGGCCAAGGCAGGTGGATTGCTGGAGCTCAGAAGTTTGAGACCAGCCTGGGCAACACAGTGAAACCCTGTCTCTACTAAGAGAAAAAAAATTAGCCAGGTGTGGTGGTGCATTCCTGTAGTCGCAGCTACTCAGACAGGTGAATCGCTTGAACCCAGAAGAGGGAGGTTGCAGTGAGCCAAGATTGCGCTCCAATCTGGGCAACAGAATGAGACACCATCTCAAAAACCAAAAAACAAACAACAACGACAGCAAAACAAAATCAAAATAGTTTACCCCAAAACATGCTTCTCTGCTATATCTTGAAATGGCCCTGCGAAGCCATTCTTTGTGGAGGAAAATCTGCATCTGTAAAGAATCTCTATTAACATAGACCATTGCCAGGTCTGTCCCACCAACCCTGGCAGAGAGACGGATGAAAGGAGTGCGCAGACACAGGTGTTCTGCCTGAGAGCGCAGCTAGTGGACTGCACGGCATAGCACCATCAGCAAGAGTGCAGCCCCGATAAGCCATCACCATTTGTATTTATTTAGTACAGATTTAATGACAAAGGCCCGGAGCAAACACAATTTGTGGGTAGTTAACACTGTCAACCCCCCAAGTAGAGAGCAGTCCTGAGTGCAAATGATCAAAGGCTGGTTTCCAGAGACATAAGTAAACCAATTTATCTAGATAAGTTCCTTTACATTCCCTTGTTATCTACCCTTTGCCCTTAAGAGAATTTAGCTGAAGGCAGAATTTAGCTGAAAGCTTTTGTAAAACCTCCTGGCCTTCCAAGAAGATTTGCGTCTTTCCCTATAATTTTTTCTTATAACTTTTCCCACCACCCTGACTGATGTCCTACAGATCTTTTTGTTCCAGGCCTTTGAAATTCTGAAGAGATTAACCAAAAGTCTAGCACCTTTTAAAGATCTGAATAGGAAACATTTGTCATCTATTGTCTCTAAGGGCAGTCATTATAAGACTTCAAAAGAACCTTGGACTCCACAATCTTTTATCTTAACCTGAACATTTCCTTTCTATGGACCCCAGGTCTTTAGACAAACTCAACCAATTGTCAACCAGAAAATGTTTAAATTTACCTATAGACTGGAAGCCCCTCCCCCTCCAACCCTCTCACCCCCCACCCACTTTGAGTTGTCTTGCCTTTCTGAACCAAACCACTGTACTTCTTTTTTTTACCTTTTTTTTTTATTTTGAGACAGAGTCTCGCTCCATCGCCCAGGCTGGAGTGCAGTGGTGTGATCTTGCTCACTGCAAGCTCTGCCTCCTAGGTTCATGCCATTCTCCTGCCTCAGCCTCCCAAGTAGCTGGGACTACAGGCACCCACCACCATGTCTGGCTAATTTTTTTGTATCTTTTTTAGTAGAGATGGGATTTCATCATGTTGGCCAGGATGGTCTCAATCTCCTGACCTCATAATATGCCAACCTCGTCCTCCCAAAGTGCTGGGATTACAGGTGTGAGCTATTGCACTCGGCCCAAACCGATATATTTCTTAAATGTATTTGATTATGTCTCATGCCTTCCTAAAATATGTAAAACCAGGCTGTACCCCAACCACCTTGGACATATGTTTCTTGGGACCTCCTAAGTTCTGTGTCATGGGCCAAGGTCACTCATATTTGGCTCAGAATAAATCTCCTCAAATATTTTACAGAGTTTGACTCTTTTTGTCGACACCTTAAACTCTCCTTGTCCTTTAAAATTAAACAGAATTTGTGTAAATGCTCAGCTTATTCTGAACAAACATGTTTGTAAGTTTTAGTATACATGTGTTTTATGGGGCCTGTGTCTGTGTGTGTGTGTGTGTGTGTGTGTGTGTGTGTGTCTTTAGCATATAAACTCCTAAAGGAGAGGCAAACTTTTTACAGTGGCTTCTTAAAATAGCTTTGTGTGTATACCTTTGATGAATAAAAATATGCAAATTTTAAAAACCTCAAATCAATTTCAGTTGAGCTCAAGATTACAGAGAAGAGCTGAAGGAAACTCACGTCCACTGCTAAAAAATAAAAAAGGAAATTCAATTTTAACCTAACAGAGACCTAAGGTGTTAGAAACAAATGCTCGGTGCTGCAAAGAAGAATCAGTCCTCTGGCAAAAAGCTTTCTCAGCAAGGCGATTTACTTCTGCAGAAGGGTGCCACTTGTGCCTGGCATGGTTGCAAGAGCACACTAAGTGGGGTGGGACAGGGGTTTTAGCCCTAACATAGCAGCTCCGGTAGCTGTGTCCTTTCTCCATTGGCTGGAGTTGGATGGCAAAATCTAAGCTAACTCAATTGGCTAGTGTTTAAAATTGAACAGGGCTAAGTAGGTGGGAAGAGAGAGGCTGTCCATTACAGTTTTAGGGTGCAGTAAAGGCAGGAAGGATAGTTCCAAAGGGAAGGTCAGTTACAGAGTGGGTAACCAAGGGAGTAGATGTGAGTTTTCATTAGGACTGGCGGGAAAGTTGTTTACCCTAACTAGGGGCAAGGAAGCACAAAGAATGAGGAAGTTAGATTTTGAAAATGGAGATCAAAGAACAAGGAAGCTGAACTAGCTGGCGCTTTGAAGAGAAACTCACTGTGCCTCACAAAGGTCATAAGGCAATCAACAGGCTCAAAATCTAAGGAGATGTGGGTACGCACAGGGAAAGAAAAGACAGAAGCACTTCCTTCTGTGGGATAGATAATCAGATATTAGAAGAAAAGAGTTCGGCTGGACGCAGACTCTACTAAAGTATCACCCATGTAGTGAGAATTCAGTTACCACTGTATTAAGTCCTACAATGAAGGCTGCTGTAGTAGGCCCAGTCTCTAGAAGTTGATCCTTGAAGAGGAGTCCCTGTTTAGGAGACATGGAACAAGGGAAGCAGTTTAGGTCAGGGGGAAGCTAAGCCAGGATTCAGTCTCACCTGTAAACTGGCTTCCCTGTGTTCCCAGGGAAGTCCTGGGGCCTGGCTTCTTCTGGAGATGATTCTAAAGCCGTCTGGCTTCAGCACTCCTGTCTTTTATCTATTGACAAACTGCTTGCCTCAGGGAGGCCTTAAGGGCATAATCTTCTGGCAAGGTGACTGCCATTTTACTGCATAATGTTCTGCCTGGCAATTAGCAGGCTCTAAACAAATATTTGTTAAATGTTATTCGTGTTATTTATTATCCGCTTAAATGCTCCTCCCCCGCCACTTTGCCCACCTCCAGTGACTCATGTTCAACATAGTCTGAACTGAGTTCAGCATTTCTACACCCACGTATCCTATCTTAATCTTATTATTACCTTCCCCGACATAGAAGCAAGAGATTTCTAAGTCAAATTTACTTCTTACTTGCCTGTATTCACTCATAAATAATTCATTAATTCTACAAATATTGCTGCTGAAAACTAAAATAAGTGTTGGTGACACAGAGTCAAATAAAACACAGCCTCTGCTTTCAAAGATAATTGTACCTAGTGGGAAAGGGAGACAAGTAAATCAAGATTTACAGGACAATGTGAAAAGTGCAATGGCAGGACAAAGAAGAGGCATCAGGAGAGAGGCCTGGAGAGGAGGGGAAGTCCTCAGGAAGAAGCGAAGCTTAATCAGAATTAGAAAGAATGAAGGGGAGAGAACCAAGATGAATCAGGGAGAGGGACAGAGGAAATGGTATATGCACAAGCGCAGAGGGCTCCATGGTGAGTGGCTCCAGCCAGGATCCCAGTGGTTCATAGTGGCTGCTTGGAAGCTGAACATCAGGAGAGGCCAGCAAAGTCTCCCAAATGCAGATGTCCTATGGGGACAGGGAACAGGCACTGCTCTGATCCTACAGAATTCACAGAAAGGTATTTGTCTTACTTCAGAAAGCTCTGTAGAGGGGTTGAGGGATTTTATTCAGGGTTTAATATTGTGTGGGAGGTTGAAGGGAGCAGGTGTGCATGCTATAAAGAATATATTTTCTCATTATGCCATGGGGATCTAGTGAGAAACCTTTTCAAAATTTTATACGATTTATATAAAATCATATAAGAAAAAGGATACAAGAAAAACATATATACTATGTTTATAGCAATTCTCTTTTGTTTTGAACTAGCTCAAAACGGAAATATCTGATTTGTTCTAGGCACTGAGGATCCAGAGGCACATAAGAACCAGCGCCTACCCTGGGAACGCACCATCCATCAATAATAAAAGCACATGCCAATGTAATGTGGCAAGTATCAGCACAAAGATGTGAACGGGTGGCTGAGCTAGGACAGCAAGGAAAGGCCAACTGCCTGAAGCTGACTCTCCTCTGGGCCCATGATGGGTCCTAGTGACCAACTGCTTCCTTCTGTAACTACTCGCCACTTTTGTAACCCATCCAAGAATCCAGCAGGATAGATCCATTTGTCTGTGGATAGTGAATTCTCTTTGACATTTCTGTTCAAATGAAAACTTTTAAAAATTAAAAGTTGAGAAGTTAACATTTTGTTGGTGTGAACATTCAAATGGTGTGAATACTCCTTGACTAAATAAAAAGAATAAAATGGACTTTGATTATAAATTCACTCCTGGTAGACCTGAACTACAGTTATTAGGTACTTTTACTGATTGTGGTGAGATCAAGCTAAAAATTGTATATAATAAATGTCATTTGGGTCAAATTCCTCATGACAGTTTCATGTAAGGTCAGGCATTCTATAGTATTTGTGCATTTATTATGCACTTGATTTTTATTTGTTTTTTAAATAGAAAAACAGGCAGAACTCATGTGCATGTTATTATCATTCTTGAAGCTATTACAATAAAATTTTCAACAAAATAATCCTTATACTACTCTGTAATACTTTGGAAGATTTAATTATTCATGTTTCTTAAATAGACTCCACAAACTCCTATTATACATTTGACACATTGATAATTGTGAGGTCAAAATAAATTTGCATTTTTGCATTTAATTGTTAATTCAAAACTAAAGCAGTTCCTAAAGAAAAAATACAAATGGCCAATAGGCACATGAAAAGATGCTAAACATCATCAGTCATTAGTTAAGTGTAAATCAAAACCATAAGACATCACTTCATGACTTCTAGGGTAGCTATTATCATATAATGTAATATAACAATACAATAAGGGTTGGCGAGGATGTGGAGAAATTGAACCTATCACAGAAGAGCAGATCCTGATAGTAAACCCAAAAACTGCTCAAAATAAGTGTATTAGTCAGGATTCTCTAGAGGGACAGAACTAATAGGATAGATATATACATGAAAGAGAGTTTATTAAGGAGAATTGACTCACATGACCACAAGGTGAAGTCCCGCAACAGACTGTCTGCAAGTTGAGAAGCAAGGAAGCCAGTAGTGGCTTAGTCTCTGAGTCCCAAAACCTCAAAAGTAGGGAAGTCGACAGTGCAGGTTTCGGTCTGTGGCCGAAGGCCTGAGAGCCACTGATGTAAGTCTAAGAGTCCAAAAGCTGAAGAACTTTTGATATTCTGATATTCCAGGGCAGATAGGAAGCAGCACAAGAGAAAGATGAAGGCTGGAAGACTCAGCAAGTCGGCTTCTCCCACCTTCTTCTGCCTGCTTTAGTCTAGCCATGCTGGCAGTTGACTGGATGATGGCAACCCACATTGAGGGTGGGTCTGCCTCTCCCAGTCCACTGACTCCAATGTTAATCTCCTTTGGCGACACCCTCACAGATACACCCAGGAACAATACTTTGCATCCTTCAGTTCAATCAAGTCGACACTTAACATTAACCATAGCAATAGTCTTTTAGATTCATTTCTATCTTTGTCAGTATAAGAACATTATTTCTTATTGTTATCAAAAATAATTTCAGACTTCAGTGATAGAAGTTATGTTTTAATGCCTGTTAGCTGAAAAGGCATGTAATGATAACATTGTACTATAAATTCAGTAATACTTTCAAACATTTATAACTATAGTTACAATATATTTTATGTCAGTTAGAAAAGCACGTGTGTGTGTGTGTGTGTCTATGTGTGTGTGTGTGTCTATGTGTGTGTGTGTCTAGTGTGTGTGCATACACATGTCTGTGTCTCTAGGTTTGTGTCTATGTGTATTATGGCTATGTATAGAAGAGATATTTGTAAGAATTATTTTAAAGTAGTCGATGTGTTTAGGGAAAATGAAAAGTTGACAAGGACTTCTAAACTTAAAGGAGGAATAAAATTCAATGAGAAAATTTAAAAAGCAGTAAAATGGATAAGCACTTTTGAAATGCTCTTGACAACTGTGGATGATGCATGCTCTTATAGACACCGCTGAGTAAGTGCTAGGTGGTAGGTAAAGTGTTTTTTTCATTCATTATCTCATTTAACAGGATGAAAAGGGTAGAAAAAGAATACGAGAAAAATAAGTTCTTTACTTTCAAATAGGTACAAGGTCCATCACATGGTAGGAGTAAACTAATAGTAGGGGTTACAGGGAGTCAGATTTTGGTTTCCAAAAAGAAAGTTTTCTAACAATGTGACAGACAAAAATAATTTAGTCATTTCAAAAAATAAGACAAAAAGGCCTCTGCATTAGTCAAGGTTCTCCAGAGGGACTGAACCAATCGGATATATGTATATTGGAAAGGGAGTTTATTTGGAAGAATTAGCCCACACGACTACAAAGCAAAATCCCAGGATAGGTTGTCTGCAAACTGGGGAAAGAAAGAAGTCAGTAGCATGACTCCCTAAAGTCTGAAAGCCTCAAAACCAGCAAGCGCCCTCAGTCCACGGTCAGAGGTCCAAAAGCACCTGGGAAGCTTCTGGTGCAAGTCCCAGAGTCCAAAGGCCGAAGAACCTGGAATCTAATGTCCAAGGGCAAGAGGAGTAGAAGAAAACATTAGGCACGAGAAACATTAGGCACGAGAAGAAGAAAGAGAGCCAGAAGCCTCAGCGAGCAAACTTATCCCACATTCTTCTGCCTACTTTGGTCTAGCCATGCTGGCAGCTGATTGGATGGTGCCCACCACATAGAGGGTGGGTCTTCCTCTCCCAGTCCACCTTCAAGTGTCAATCTCTTCTGGCAACACCCTCACAGACACGCTCAGAAACAATGCTTCACCAGCCACGTCGGCATCTGTATTAGTCCATTCTCACACTGCTAATAGATATACCCAAGACTAGGTAATTAATAAAGGAAAGAGGTTTGATTGACTCACAGTTCAGCATGGCTGGGGAGGCCTCCAGAAACTTACAATCATGGTGGAAGGGGAAGCAAACACACCCTTCTTCACATGGTGGCCACAAGGAGACGTGCTGAGCAAAAAGGTAAAAAGTCCCTTATAAAATCTTTAGATCTCGTGAGAACTCACTCATTGTCACAAGAACAGCATGAGGGTATCCGCTCCCATGATTCAATTGCCTTCCACTGGGTCCCTCCCACAACATGTGGGGATTATGGGAACTACAGTTTAAGATGAGATTTGGGTGGGAACACAGACAAATCATATCAGCATTCTTCAATGCAATCAAACTGATACCTAATACTAATCATCACAATCTCTAGGTACAATTGTGAAGACTATTTTCAGAAAAGGTAGTGAGTTTTACATCTGATTTATAAATACAGATAAACATACTTTTTATTGAGGAACAGTTTAGATATATAGGTTATAATAATCGCAACATTTCATAAACAAAATGTTCCAAGAATATCATGTTAAGAGATTTAGCAAGTCTACAGTAGCATCTACCACCTATATTTTTATAAAACTCCATGGATAAGTTTGACGTGCATCAGCAGTTGAGAATATATGGCCTAGACGCTAGATTCAAATTAAATAAGTAAGGCTGTGGCCAAAGAGAATTTTAAATAACAACTAAATTTGTGACTGAAATAATACTACTGTTGTCCCTTAATACGTGGCAAAGTACCAACAGGACTCTTAATAAGTGGAAATATATAACAGACAGTGAGAATACTGATAAATATCCAGGAACTTGCTATAAAACATACCATTTCTGAAATATTTATAGTAATAACATTTTTCTCCCATAAGGCTGAGTATCTCTTCTGATTTGACAAGTTTTCCCTTGCAACCATAATAGTAACAGATCAAATCAAATGAATCTAATTATTCCCAGCACTTCTCCTTTTATAAGATGAATTAGCAAGTCTTGGTGATTAAGAACCCTCCAGGAAAACCTAAAGCTACTTTTAGATTTAAAATATACCCTGAAAATTATATTAAAATGTTTCTATGTTTAGGATTCCATTTGGGAATGAAAAATGAAAAAGGTTGTCAGAAAAAATTTGGACTTTTGATTAAGACAGAACTGTGGATGCCTTAGAGGCACCCCTATTTGCTTATGTAATCAAAAGGACAACAAAACATTTAAAAATAAATCCCGCCATGTCATCAATAACTAAAAGACATCTTAGAAATGTCGAGCTCTAAAAAGAATGTCACATTCTACAACAGGGAAAATGGCAAGACAAACTGAAAATTAATGACTTTCATTGAACCTACCAGAGAATTGAAGACACGGGACATTCAATTCTCCTGTATTCTGAAGAGACACATAGCTTGCAGAAAGAAAGAAAACCCAAGCATTTGCTTAGGGGCAGACATCACTGGATGAGATATAATCTGGAAGGAAATTTAAACTAGTAACTTTTAACCAATTTCTAAAGGCTGAACATGAACTAATGTCAGAGTGTGAAGCTGAGAGGGGCGCTGACATAGAGGTCTCATGCTACTACAAGCCTTTCTGCTGGGACACTTACTCTGACAAATCAGGGAGAAGCCAGAGGAAGAGGCCCTACTGAGACTTATTAGCTTCTATTTCTCCTAAGCATGAAAAGGCTGATCTGCAGAAGAGGAATGATAGACGCATTGCCTGAGGACACTGCAGCTGGCTGAAGACAAAGGGGTGGGGTAAGAGGTACTACACTTATTGGAGCCATGGAAGATCTTAAGAAGACCACACACCCAAGGGCTTCCCTAAGTCCAAAACCTAATGAGAATATCATAATGAACCCACTCGCTCCTTCCACCCCACCTCATAACCATGCTAACAAGCTTCAAGTAAACAATAACAGGGGAAACATCTACAGAACTACAAAAGGAAAACTCTCTCCAGGGAGAAACACAAATTAAAGATGCAAAGCCAACCAGAAAGAAAAAGTCCAAAATATCGCTAGAGAAATCGCAAGTCTCCTGTGCCCATAACAACAACTAATTCCAACTCTGGTAACTAGAGCAACAACACACTTCAAAGTCAGCCCAAATCCTGACAAAGTTAAAACAGATGCCATACTAAATGTATAGCAGAAGGCGTATAATAAATACTTGCCTTGACATCTCTTGTCACATATAATACATCCACCTTTCAATACAAAAGTATAAGGCATACCAGAAAGCAAAATAAATAAATAAATAAACAAATACAGTCTTGAAGAGTCAAAGTAATCATTATAACAAAAATCAGTCATGACACAGATGTTGGATATATCAGAGAGGGAATACAAAATAATAATAAATAGTATGCTAAAGGTTCTAATAGAAAAAGTAGATAACATGCAAGAATAGAAGCTAATTTGCAGCAGAGAAGGCTACTACAAAAATAGTAAAATGAAAATATTAGAAGCAAATTTAAAAAACCACAGCAACAGAAACTGTACAAGTCTCATTAGCAGATTTGACACAGCTGAGGAAATAAGTACACTTGAAAACAGGTCAACATAAGTTACCCAAACTAAAATACAAAAGAAAAAAGTATATTGATAAGAACACAACACATCATTCAAGGGCTGTGGCACAATATCAGACCTTCTAACATACATATAAATTGAATACCAGCAGGAGATGCAGGGAAAACAGAGTGGAAGAAATATTCAAAGAAACAGTGGCTGAGAATTTAGAATATTTTATTATTACTAACAGAAACCAAACCACAGATTTCAGAAGCTCAGAAATTTCCAAACATGATAAACAACAACAACAATAACAATAACAATACACACACACCCCTCTAAACACATCATATTCAAATCCCTGAACCAAAGATAAAGAGAGAATCTTGAAGGCAGCGAAGAGAAAACAACACTTTTCCTACAGAGAAACCAGGATAAGAATTATGACATACTTCTCACCAGAAACTGTGCAAGCAGGAAGACAATGGAATGACATATTTAAAGAGCTGAAAGAATAGATCTGTCAACCTAAACTTCCATATCTACTAATAATATTTTCCCAAAATAAAGAGAAATAAAAACTTTGTTAGGCAGGAAAAAAACTGAGGGGATTCATTGTCAGCACACTTCTACAAGAAATGTTAAAGAAGTCCTTCAAGCTGAAAGAAGATGATACAGGTTATCAGAAACCCAGATCTACATAAAGCAATGAAGAGTATTTGAAATGGAAAAAATGAAGGAAAATAAAATATTTTATCATGTTATAATTGCTCTCAAAGAAAAATAATATTTTAAAGGTATAATATTAACAATGTATTGCGTGATTGTAGCATAAGTAAAAGTGAAATATATGACAAAATTGGCATAGACAATGGGGGGAGGAACGAGGAATATGCAGATGCTGCTGGACTTGCTATGGGGGCACTTCTATCAAGATGTAAGCTCATCATAAGTTATATCTGGACAAAAGTAACTCCATCAACTGAAGTCAACGAACTTACTAAATTCATCTTGCCTTTGCAGCATTGTAAAGTTGAAAAATGATCAGTCAAACCATTGCAAGTTGGAGACTGCCTGTACTGTTATAGGGTCCTTACACTACACTTGATGAGGTATATTTCTAGGTGAACTTAGATTATTTGAAAGTGTGCTTTGTAAACTCCAGGGCAATCTCCTCTTCAGATGAAGCAGTTTAGTCACATATATTTTTCCATTCTAGCTACAATTGCATCATTTGCACACTATCTTTCTCACAATAAAACCATTATGATGAAAAGTCATGCTTAGTTGACAGGTAAGCCCTAAGTCCGTCTAATTAAACTATATCCTACAATGTATTACTCCTAATCTGTTTCTCCACATTACTTTGTTGACCAGTATACCTTTCTTCAATATGCTGACTTAATACATTATGAAACTACTAACCAACTCTATCAAAATTTTCCTTGAAAAATCCAACATTTTCTTCCTGATTAATATTACCTTACAATATGAGTTATTTTTTATTGTGTTTCCTGACCACTGATGGCCAGAGACCTGACCACTGATGGCCAGAGAAGTTCACTGCTCAAATCTCCATCAAGAGAGCCCGCTGTGAGGAGCATCACTGACCAGCCTCAGCCATTGACGCTTCAGTCCATGCTGCATTTCCACTGATGTCACGGCTCCTCTGGGTTACTACCAGGCAATGATCATGGTTGTGGCACTGGTGTTGCCCATATCTACCTGACGTGGGATCCTTTCGACAGGCAGCCTTTGCTTGGAAACTCCTCATTTGCCTGTGAAATTTCCTCAGGACTCCACCGTGACCACACATTCTTCTTTCTAATTTGCTCTCCCTCTCCTTTCACAGTTGTCTGCATCATCATCTGAAGACTTCTCCTGCCTGTTCCCAACTGAGTCCTCCCCTTTTATCCCTCACAGACATTTCTCCTAATAAACTTTTTCCATATCTAATCTCATCATGGTGTATACTTCTTGGAGAACCCAGAGTGACACACTATCAGACGTTACATTCTTGGCATTGGTTAAAGCTAATTTTCACAAGTTAGTATTACTCTTCCACAGTTTTCAGTGATAAAACTACCAACCTCGAAATATGGAGCCAGAATATGAACTTGATTCTGCTTCCTCATTTGCTTGTTCCCAAATTTCATGCTTTCTCTACTATACAACACTGCCCCCAAAGACAAGCACGGTCCCTTTCAAATAAATAAAATGATGCATGAAGACTGAATCATATCTTTAGGCAAACAAACATCATATATATTTGTTTATCTCCCCAAAAGTCCTATAGCAATTCAGATATGATCAATTATATATGTATGATCTGTCCCAATCTTATTTTTAATCTTTTTTTCTTCTGAGAATTTTCTGGAATTGACTGTCTCAATCTTGACTAACTGCTTAATGACATTGATGAAACTTTTCAGAAGCCTAGAAATCGGAACAATTCCATAAAGTACAAATATCTCCTAGGAATACTTAAAGCATATTTTTGAAATCCCTGCTCCACCACTGCTTAGAGATTTTCAATTTTATCTAATAGGTCCCATAAAAAATACTACAATATTTCAGCACCTCAGTATGATGGAGAGACTTACAATGACAACCCTAAGGCCTATAATTAAATCCTGAATCAAAAGTGGCTTGTAATCCAAAAAGACGAGATTCCAGCATTAAGGAGCAAAGAAACTCTCTAAATGTAAGTGATGATTAAGAAGTGACTTTTTTTTTTTTTGAGATGGATTCTCGCACTGTTGCCCTGGCTGGAGTGCAGTGGCGCGATCTCGGTTCACTGCAACCTCCGCCTCCCGGGTTCAAGTGATTGTCCCGTCTCAGCCTCCCGAGTAGCTGTGATTACAGGCACCTGCCACCGTGCCTGGCTAATTTTTTTTGTATTTTTAGTAGAGATGGGGTTTCACTGTGTTGGCCAGTCTGGTCTCCAACTCTTGACCTCGTGATCTGCCTGCCTCGGCCTACCAAAGTGCTGGGAGTACAGGCGTGAGCCACTGTGCCCAGCCAAGAATTGACATTTTTATACCTGGATTCACTGTGTAAGAATAGAGCAAATTTTCCATCCTTCAAAATCTGGCAAATTTCTTTAAAAATGAAGAGCAGCACCCATGTCTCCAAATTTGTCAGGGCCCAAAATGCCAAACCACCCACCACTAACTACTCTCAACCAATGGACAGGCTGAGTTTCCTCAAGTGTCAGGCCTGGGATGTGCGCTTAGTTTGTTGTTTTATAAATGAGACACTGTTCTCTCTTTGACATAAAAAAAAGTATAAGCCATGATTAATACGTACCCTGTTTAAGAATGCTAATGCCTTCTAGAAAAAAAAGAGAGTGTTGAGCTGCTAGCACACTCCAAATTCATATGTTAGCATCCTAGTTTGCAAAAGAAAATGTGTCACTATATCAGCAACAGTTACATAAGATTTTTATTATGTCAAGCAAAAATGTTAAGACTCTAGCTAAAATGCAAAGGAGGAATTGAGGCAGGATTTTAAAATATGATGGCTCAGGAAAAATACTAATGAAGTGTGGAAGTCTCATTTAAAGAAACACTTGGTATTTAATTTGTATATAAAACAAACATTATCATTATGTCAGCATTAGCAAAACAGTAAGCTCTTCTTTACAAAAAGATTATTGATTCACTATTAACTACAGATATTAACTAGTACTGTTTTGTCCTCATCGTAATTTGTATGGCTCTTTTTATGATCTTACTGACCAACTATTAATATTTTGTAACATTGCTTTTTTTTATTATCATCACTATCATGATCACCATCATTATCATTAATATCTTAGTCCTGAAAGAAGACTTAGTAATCATCTTTATCTACTTTATTTTACATATGAGAGGTAATGTAATTTTCCCAAGACGATAGTCACAGCCATTGTAGTTATCCACTCAGCCAGTTTTTCTGTCTCTGAAGTTAATGTTATTTCTCATACAAAAAAGACAAAAAAAATAGAACAGGACAAAGTATGCTGGATTGTCCATTATTAGGAACATTCACTGGAGTATTTACAAACAAAGAAACATTCCTGCTTCTAAAATAGTTGAGAAAATTTTTTAAATGCAATAAAATATTAATATTTGAGGATTCTGTAAAGGATATCCAGCAATTCTTTGAACCATTCTTGTATATTGCCTATAAGTCTTTAAATATTTTTTTTAAAAACACCATTGGGAAATATTGTGCAAGAAATAACTTTCATTAAGTCTATATAGATATGACAATTTTTTCTGATGATTAACAAAGTCACCCACATCTTGTAGGACCTTGCCTTTCATATAAATATGAATAGTACTGATTATTACTATATAGAAATATAAGAAACATTAGGCAAGAAATGGAGATATATTTAGTAAAGATTTCCAAATTAAAAAAATTTTTGGTTATTGCAATGTTTATTTTAATTAAAAATGGTATGTGTAATAAGAAAGATATTACTTTACTATGCCTTAGTATTCCAAAAATTGTAAGTAGAGTAAAACATGCATTAAATATCTGCCAAACTTTGTGCTATATATTTTAGATAACTTTATAGATCATTCTATCAGTTTTTAAGATAAATTTGATACTAAGCCCATTTCATAGATGAAGACGTTGCGTGTTGGAGAAGTTAAATAACTTTCCCAAGGTCACAGGCATTAAACAGTGGACCATGTATCAAGCACAATTATATATTCCCCCTATTTCTAAGCACCAAATAGTAGTACTATTGCAATGTGTTTGGCAAAGGAATTGGATGCTGTGCCCTATAAGTTACATTTAAAGGAACTAGACGCATTAAGTCCTGAGAAGAGATGACCTGATGGTTATGATCTCTGTCATACGCCAGTCTCTGGGATAATTGGCAGAATTTGCATAAACATAAGTTTTATTCTTTCAAACTATTGCAAAGATCCATTAAGTTTCTATTGGTTAAAAAATACTAATAATGAGATTCAACTTTTTTTTTTTAACTGTCGGAGAAACTATAGTAAAGCAAGGAGGAGAAGGCTATGTTAAACAGTGTGGCACAAGATCAGATTCAGAGACATCAATATGAACTCACGTTTACTTTTATATGTATATATGATAAATGCAGAAATAATTATGGGTGTGTGTGTATGCACAGGTTAGAAAGCATGCATCTATTTCCTAGCTCTGTCCACTGAGAGATCCTAGAGGCAGCGATGCTCAGTGTAGTGAATACACTGAGCAACCAATTCTTGGTTTCTAACTATCATTCTCTACAAAAAATGAACCAAGACACCTTCAAGAAATGGTTGATGGAGGGGTGGGGCAGGGAAAGTATAAGATGAATATTTTGGAATCCCATAAAGTAAAGGCTGAAAACCAACCAAACAAACAAAAAGACAGGGCTGCGTCAAAAGAACACAAGAGCCAATCTGAAATAGCTCCCAATGGACAAAGCTGAAACAATGTAAACAAAAGCAACAATGTAAAATGGGTTTATATACAAAAGTATATATATTTAAAAAAAACCACACACATCGTTTATACTAATACAAGTAAATGGGTAACCTGGGGCAAAACTTCATTACAGAGGAATTTCAAATAGCATATGTAGTTACTCTTCATTCCAGAAGTGGAACTTATTTCTCCTAAAGTATAGGGTTTATTTCCTGCCAATACCGCCCCCCAAAACCCTGCAAAAGAAAAAAGAAAAAAAAAAAAAAGAAAGAAGCAAAGAAAGAAAGCAAAAATGATGCAAGCAAATGAGCAAGCAAGAAAGAACAAGGAAATATGAAACAAAATGTAAAAAGCCATTTATTTGCATTGTTGTTTTCTCTGTATTACTAGTAAAACTTTTGTTTTTTATTTTAATGTCAATATACCTCATCAGTCAACAGTATGACACAAAAGGCCCTCAAACTAAGGACTACTTTCTCTACTACATTTCAATTTATTGTCACCATTCTAACTGAATCCTTAAGCCACCTAGAAAATTTTAAAGGAAATACAGATACTGTGATGTAAAGTAAAAAGCAAGAGGAAGATGTTCAGCTGGTCAGCTCTGAAAACTTGTTTATTTTAAGAGCAAAATGCCATTGTTCTTTCTCAGAGCCGGATTTAAACACAGGCAGGTAAATCACAGCAGAACAGAACCTCAATATTGAGTCATTTGAATGTGAATAGAAGCATTCTTCATTTACAGTGGCAATTTATGCTTGGCAGCACTTTTGGTCTATCATTACTTGAGTTTCAAAAGATCCCAAAAATGTGAGTTGCCAGACTAGCATGGCATATATTGCATTTTTCAACCCATAGACCATTTCCCCAGGGCTGGTTAGTAGGCATAAAAAGAACATCTAATAAAAGGGTATTTTTCATTGGTTCACTAATTTCCTTAATTTGAAAGAAAATTAAGCTTGAAACTTAACTTTAAAATAGTTGGTCATTTGCAAATGCTTTTTGAAATGTCCCATAAGAGCTAAGTACTTAAGATGCAAAAGAAGAAAAAAGACTGATGTTCAGATGTCATGAAGACACTGGCATTCTGAGTCAAAGTAATTTGGAAAAAAGAATTAGTCAAAGGTTCTTGTCAAAGTTCCTGTGTGATGGGAAGTTGTCAAAATGATTGAGAACTAAAGAGGTTATGACAGTTTAGTATCTCCAATTAATTTCATTATTTTATTGAACTTAGAAATAAGGTTGCAAGTATGCACTTATACATATTCCTACTCTCTAATTTTGAGCAATAATGTCACCTGCCAAAAATAACCTGTTGTTTCAATCATAGACATTATTTCTGTGCTAGGGCTGTCAATTAAGATCACATGAGTACTTTAAAACAAATACTTATAACTACTATAGCTTTCTGCTTTATAGTCACCACTAGGCTTACATAAAGTAACTTATAGTTCTAGCAATCTATTTTAAGCTGATGACACCTTAACTTTTATCATACAAAATAATTCTGTGCTGTTTGCTCCACAGTTCCCAACATCTTGTATTTATGATGTCATAATTTATACACATGTTAAATAGCTTGATTAAGCCATTCCACAACTTACTCATATATCAAAACATCCTGTTGTACACCATAAATATATACAATTTTTTACTTGTCAAATAAAAAATGTTTGTATAATTTGCCATATGTAATTAGCTATGCCCAAGATGATATATATAATCCCATATATTTTTTAATTGTAGTTAAAAAAAAAACCCCACATCCACATAACATAAACTTACCCTCTTAACAACTCTGAGGTGATACCTTCAACTCCTATATTTTTACATTTGTTCTTTGTGCCTAATACTGTGAAAACAAGTTGAAATAAATCAAAGCATCAGAAAGAGTGTTAGAGTTCTAAATTTCTCTTCAAAGAATCGATTTGTCAGTATGTTCAATTCTTTGCCTTCTACTTTTAAACTTAATTTCCTCGTAAAGCAACCATTTTCGATTACCTGCTCCACCCTGACTCATTCCAATTACCTGCTCTGTCATAACCATTTTTCCTGCCAAACCACTCACCCTGTCACTCTCTTTAAATTAGCCAATTGGAATTAGTATAGCCTGTGTGGTCTAACCCTAACCAATAGGGAAAGACACTACAGCAGAGGCCACGTGTGTCAGGGATAAGAACCCCTCGCCCTCCCTCATCCAAGTGTGCAGTCACCATTGCTCCATCTGTAAGGGTGCACCCTTCTATAGAAGTACATTGCCTTGCTGAGAATTAAAAATAAAATTTTATATTCAAGTGCTATTTCCTTTGCAGCACTAAAACTTTATTTATAACAAGAAGTTCCATATGCTCTTGTCCCATGATCTTGAATTGGAGAAATTCATTTGAACCTCTTAAATGATTGTCATAAGCTCTACAATCTTGTCACAGGAACACAACGCAGCCTGGAGCATGCCCTCTGGGGACTACAAGACTGCCAGTGAGAGGCCTTGCATCTGGAATATTCAGGATTTTGAAAGGAGTTAGCCAGCTTGCTTCAGGCAGACTGTAAAGGGAGGGCCCCTAGAGAGCCTCCACCCTGCCTCGCAAGTGCTTGCACCAGAAGTTTTGTTCACATAGGGGAACTTGCAAAGGGGGTTTGCCTCTACATGCCCACAGCAGACTAAGGGCCCACAGGCACACTGGGGGAATGGGGTGGAGCCACCAGGAATTCACACCTTATACAAATAGGGAACCCAGCCCCATCAGTTTATATGTAAAAACGCCCTGGTATTCTACTGTAAAGGGGGCAACCGGGAGCCTGCTTTCAGGACCCCTCTCTTTGCTGAGAACTTTCCTTTTCGCTTAATAAATTGTACTCCAGTCACTCTTTGGTGTCCACGTGCCCATTTCTTCCTGGCAATGAAACAAGAACCCAGTCCTAGCTGAGCTAAGGAGAAAAAAATCTTGCATCAATTTCTCCACTGACACTGAGGGTTGCTTACAATGGGAGTCAACAGAAGTTGCAAACCCAGATTTATATGGAAACTCTCACAGTATTGAAATGTCAGTCCAGGGTGTTCCTTAAACAGTATGTGGAATATATGTGTGTGGATAACAGTTTGCATTATACTGTATATCTCCTCTCAATCAAATCACAGACTTCTTGTGAGCAGAGGCTATTTTTGTTCAGGTTTGTTTGACGCAGCCAATGCAATGCCTTGTGCAAAGTGACCATTTGTGTTTGTTACTTGAGTTTGGCAAACACAAAAAGAAACATCCAAAAAAAAACACCATTTTGTAACTTTTCCTTCAAAGCCCTGAAGGTCTCACATGGTCTCACCATAAATATTTTACAAAATGAAGTGAGCTATAAATTCTGTCCATTGATGGTCCTGATTTGGGACTAGGGATAGGGACTAGGAATAATTATGGCAAAGGATATTATGATTGACAAGTGATTTGTTGCAAATCAACAGTGGAATAATCCCAAAGAAATCATTGCATTTAGCTAATCAACTGGGCTTTATCAACTGGCTTTGGTTATTCAGTTTTGTGACATCTGGTTCTTTCAAGAGGTTATTTTTGACATTGTGTGGCCTTGCTCTACACGACATCACATTTCCAACAAGTCTGTGTTATTATTTTGTATTTAATGGTTCTAAAATGAGAAAACACTTAACCACTCCAGAAGTAAAAAATAAACTTGCATTCTTCAAGTCTGTTTGTATAGCATTCTTGCAACTCATTGTGCTTTTATGAAATGGTGTTTGGGTGTTCCTTTGATTTTCCTTGTTGTTTATGTTATTAATGAGACACTTATAAATTCTTGCACAAGAGAGCTAAGAAGTAGGAATGTTATGTGGGTGATACGTAATCAGGATATATATGAATGACCACTTTTAAGAGTAGGAATAATCAGATTGATTTCTCCATGTTATTATGTTAATTAATCCATATCATAAAGTTTTAGTCCATTTCCTTTTATTAAGAAAACTTAAGACACTGGGCATATAGATTTAGATGTAAAATATAGGACAGGGTCTATGGTCAAATCATAACCAGACAATAGAAGCAAAGCAGAAATCCTTCCTCAAAACTAGTAGCAACCTAGTTAAAGAAGAGGAAGTTGCACGAAACATAGAAGGTAAAGTGAATATCAAGGTTATGTCGCCGTTGTGAATAAAGCCATTTTAATTTTCTGTGTTAGGGCTCCTTTAGTTTCAGATGACATATTCACAACGTAAAGCAAATTTCATGACATGTAGCTGGCAGTCCAAGAGCTCTGTGGGACCCAGAAGTTGAAACAGTCTTGTTCTCCAGAAGGCTGCCCTCAAGTGGTGGCCAAGATGGAGACAAGAAGTTCCTGCTCTCATCCTTCTTCTGGCTAACAAGCCCAAGGAATCAAAATCCCATTCCTCCTGATGGTTCCAGCAATGACCTTGGAGCATTTTGATTGGCCCTGCTTGGGTCAGTGCTAATCCACTGGCTACTTACTGTACACCAGGCATACTTTTGTGAGCTTTTCCCAGTTTTTCCCAACTCTGGTGCAAGAGAGAGAAAAGAGTCAGAACTTTCTAAGCCATGGGAAAATCGTTCTACACAAAGGTTTGTTTGTTACCAGAAGGGGTAGGGGGGTCTCCATAAGGCACAACCTGTGGTCTACCTGAGTGTAGCCACCACCGAGCACTACATCGTTATTACCTCTGGGGAGGCTGCTGGAGCTCATAGCCTTTGACACAGACCCCTGAAGAACAGGGACAATCAAGAGAAGGCATATATGTTATGTTTAAGCCCATTGCTTCAGCAACTTGATCCTGGTCTCCACTGTTCCCATCCTCAATTTATATCGACTGTGTCTGTTTCTTTTTACCAGTCTTGCCATTCTGTTGCCAGTCCACAATCTAATCTCAATTTACCCATTCCAGGATCTCAGCAAAAATGGCCCGAGACCCTTGTGCGTATATATATATAAAATAATATGTATATAAATACATATATATATATATAGACTACTTCCTGCATTGCTTATTGTTTTCAATTTTCTCATCTGTAAATAGTCATTTAAGTGTTTTAGAGACAGGTGCAATATTTTATGTTAGCTTCAGTTCCCTGTAGCATCCCCTGTAGTCTACTGAATGGTTCAGTGTTCTTTCCTGTAAAAACAGACAAGATCGATTTTAACTGAAGAAATCAGAGAGCTTTCAGATTAGTTCCCCTGGTAGACAAAGTCTAACTCAGCATTCAAGGTTCAGATTTTTCATCTGATTTTAAAACCCCAATGGATTATTCTATCCAAGACTCCTGCGGGTTAGTGTTTGTATATAAAAGCCCTTCTGCTGAATGCTTCAAATCTGCCCTACAGAGTTTAATATCCCCCTTGATTTGAAGAGAAAAACATTCTTAGAGTTTTATATTTCTGGATCCTAACTCTGGGGCCAGGGCTGGCACTCTGGCAGAAGGGTTTGAAACATGGGCTGAAAATAGCTGACTTCCACAGGCTTGCCAGGGATATAAGATGAGCTCAGAGGACTCTCAAGAATTCTCTCAACAGCGTTTCTGCTATTCTGGGAGGACGAGATAACCAACAGTGGCTAGTTTTAAGGTTTATAGCTTTTCTGATTACTATTGGTATTACAAAATACTGTGAATGCCTCCCAGCGTAGCATTTGAAAGGGACCCTCTCAGCGGGATGGCATCTTGGAAATTTGTCTTTGCTTCAGCACATAAACAGTCTGGCTCAAGGCCAGCGTCGTATTTTATACGATGAGCAGAATGGTGAACACTGCCCTTTGGTGAACATGCAGGGTGTCTGAACTAGAGCTAGATCATCTTTAGGATATTTTCTGGATATAAAATTCTATTATATATCTATTCTGTATTCTATTCTATATATTTTTCCCCAAATTAGGCACAAAGGCAACTTTTTAGTATATTTATTGGTAAGATATGAAACGACTGAAGGAAGGCCTAAATCACTTTTATAAATGGGCACATACATTTAAACAATCTAGACACTTGAAAGTCCCTTGAGGGGCTACCAAATAGAGGGGCCACATGCCATAATGTCTTCAGAAGGGAACTACACTCAGGGGGAAAGTCCACTCAGTTATTTGCTTAAAATGTAGCCATATAGTCTTTGAATCAACTCTCTGAACCTAACACATTCTGTTCATAAGATAGCCTAGACCTACTGTACATGTCATACAAATGAATTAGTTAAGAATCTTTCGAGTTCTGTATATGAATTTTATAAGTGGTTTTGTTGGCATTAAAAAAAGGATAATTTTCTTGGAGCTCAAGCAGTTAGCCCCTTTATAAGTAAAATCAATTGTCAGAAAAAAAAAAAAAAGAGAATCTGATGCTCTCTATACAGACAAGTGAATTAAAAATACAAAACAAAATAAAACATGGTCTTCCCTACATCAGCAACTTTCACAAACATTAAATTCACTTTAATGGTTTTAACTCTGGACATGTCCAGTGGCATGCTGACTGTGACAAAATCACATGAAACCTACATATTCTTCCATAATTGTTTCAACTCTGTAAAATGGAGATGACAGTTTAAGGATGACTCCACTCTGCTGAGAAATGATAGAAGAGAGAAGGTTGACAACACATACTTCCCAGACTGCATTCACCGAAATTCCTTCTAATAGAAGGAGATCCCAAGAGTTGGAAAAAGTTTGACTCCAGCATCTTTCAAAACTCTATTTCATTGTATTCTCCCATAGTGTTCTCTATAGGAAACGGAATCTTTGGAACTGTATTTCACATAACTTCTCTAGAAAGTACAACAATTTCTTAATGGGTTCAAGTATCCTTGCAAGTTATAGATCTAGTATGGAGATCTGTACACCAGCCAAATCAGGCAACGCCTAACAGATGTAATTATCACACAAAATGTAATGATGGGCTCATGTCATCCTGAGTGCTGACTCCAGAAGCCACATAGATGAGAGAACAGCAAAGTCTTATTAGCTGAGTACCCATGAGCTAGTGCAATGTATCAGTTATTTCAACGTTTCATTGACAAAATTAAGAAATTTATTAAAAAGCTAGAGAACCCTAAATCCTAGTTAAAAGTCTAGTTTTTCTACTGCCACATTTTAGAATTTTACTCTAAAATTCTAAAATTGTATGTATTCTCAAGCACTGTTTTTCTATGAAGTTTTCTTCAAATGCGGAGGCATCTTGTGGTGGCTTGAAGTGTGAAGGTCTATCTGCTCGGGACCTCAGAATGTGACCCTATTTGGAATGACAGCCTTTATAGGTGTAATTAAGGTAAGGATCTTAAGATGAGGTCATCCTGGATTAGCATGGGCCTTTATAAGAGACAGGAAGGGAGAGATGCTGAGACATAAGAAGAAGGTCGTGTGAAGTAGAAACTGAAGCCATGCAGTCCCAAATGAAGGAAGACTTGGAGCCACAAGAAGCCAGAAGAGGCAAGGAAGGACACTTTCCTGGAGCCTTCGGGGCACTGAGGCTCTGCTCGTGCTTCGGTTTCTTTTGTACTTCTAGCCTCCAGAACTGAGAGATAATAAATTTCTATTGTTTGAAGCTACCCTGCTTGTAGTAATTTATTACCACAGCCCTAGGAAACTAATACACGTCTTTAAGTAGTTGATGCATTTTTAAGAGAAAAACTATATAAAATTATGAAATCACTTTTCTCAGAGTCTGGTATTTGCAGGAGTCAAAAATTATGGCAAAAGAGATTCACGGAGTACAATTATCTAAGTGCATAATCTTGCAATTTCTTTTCAAATATTTTACCTAGATCTGAGGAAGATGTTTTTAAAAGGCCATTCTGTAAGGGTCTCCTGAAATGAACAAGGCTGAGATCATAGATGCGTGATGGACAGTCAGTGCTAAGAATATTCTAAGCCAAACTGAACATCTGAAGTGTGGACAAAAATCACTAAATTCTAAACTGTGTGAAAATGTCTTTCAAGGACAAGGGTAAAATAAAGACCAATAACTATGAAATTTACTACCAATCTTTCCTAAAAGAAATCCTAGAAGGTAAAATTCAGAGAGAAGGGAAATTACGCTAGGGAGCAAATCTGAGATACAGAAATGAATAGAAAGCAAAAATGCTAGAAAATGGGTGAGTAAATCTAAGAATTTATGGACTCACTAAAGCAATCATAATAATTTCTAATTTGTGATTAAAAAAATAGGCACTACAGAACCAAGATATTGGACAAAATTAACAAGAATGAGAGAAAAGGTGAAATGAGTTAGTGTTATCTGTTATTTCTAGGGAGGTTAATTTTAACAATTTTAATTAAATAGGCATGTTAAACCACCTATGGTAACCAGTTAAAAACTAACAAGGAGAGTATAACCTTCATACTATTAGAAGGAAAAATGAAATGTGAAAACTAAACAAATAAACAACAAACCCTCAATATTTCAAATTAGAAAGAAGAAATGGGGTAAAAAGGGGGAATCAAACAGAATAAATCACAAGAAAAAAATGTAAAAATATATCAATATATCAGTAATCACAATAGATCAAAATTACTACAAGTTTACCTTTCTCATAAATATGGATTAAATGCACATTTTCAAAAATGGCCATAAGTAGTGATACATTTTTTCAGGATGTGAATATCTGGGGACTTATTAAACTTCTCCAGAGGACGTATCTTTCACTTGAGCCTGAAATTAAGATGTGGAAGGCTTTGGACAAAAGACTTGGATTGACTGATGTTCTGGGTAGATTCATATTTTACATCCATTTTCTTCCTTTCTTTAAGTCTTTGTTTCCTTTTCTTCTATAGGTTCGTCTTCCTTCTTTTCCCCTGATAGCACTATTGTCTACTGCCAATAATACGTTTCAAATTTAGGACACCTAACAGATTCTGAGAAAACAGATATACCCTAAGGGTTCATATCAAAAGTAGTCAGGTTTTAATGCATAAGCATGATAATTATTGAGTGTTCCAACAGTTCCCTTTGCATTTGGAAAGGAGAAAACCTGACAGACGTAGGAACAGGAATTTTATTCTGTACTCGTTTTACTGCGAGGTTAACACAGCTTTGAAACAGAATTTTTGTTCCAGTGGAACACTTCCCAGGTACATGAGCATGAAGAGTCACCATGTCTTCTATGTAGACATTTCAGAGTGTAAAGCAGAATAGAGAGCTCATTGCCTGAGGGTTCACATAAGGAACAAAAGTTGCCTGATATAAAATAAGAAATAGTATTTTTTTCTGCAGTTCAGACTCTGGTCTTTGCTTTAAAATGAAAATGGAGAAGCTAAAGTTCTGGAGGAGAATGATCTCAGTTCACCGTGGTGGGAAGTCATTAGAGACTTACATATAAAGATCTAAGAATGTCTTTCAAAAATATCAAATATAGTTGTTTCAGAAAACAGAAAAAGAAATAAAAGATTCTGGATCCTACTTTAACATTTTGAGCAATACAGGCATTAGAAGGATGCTTAGGGGCTGTGCAAGTCAATGATGAATGCCTGCTACCTAAGACTTGGGTGACTCACCTTGCCTCTCCTGGTGGCCTGCTGAATGACAAGTTTTTGGAACTAATTATTTGTTTCCACTAGCAAATGATGCCTAGATACTAACATTATAGTATACATTTTTATAATTAATATTGTAATAAATATAATGAGTCTGTTATAAACATATTCCATGTTTTACATAAAACTCAAAAAACCTGTCTTAACTTTTTTGAATGAAAATAGCCACCAAAGACTTATTTTCTTTTCCTCAAACTACCCTTTGCAAAATAGGTACTCATTAAATATCAAATTCACCTCTCTCATATAAAAATGCCTGCAGGTGCAAATATATTCAAACAACTTGAGTGAAGGAATTGAGATTTTAAGTTGCTTCTCTTAAAATACAGAGGCTATTATATGGGTCATACATTAAAAATTTTTCTCCACTGATATTTTAACTTTCTCTGAGGAATCTCCTTGCTCTTTCTGCCACTGTGGTAGAGCCAAAGACACATGGAACCTTGAATGGCACTGTTGGGTGTGTGGCCTGCCCTCCATCCCCCTCCTACTCATATAGGTAGAGGAAGCAGAATGTTACCAAGTTGATGGGAATAATGTAGGAAAAAAAGAAAAAAATTTAAAAAGAGTTAGCGGTGTAATTGAGACAAACCCCATTTTACAAAATTTATGCTAGATACAATCCAGCTCTTTGAGAACAGGGTTCTGTTGACATATGGATGGAGGAAAATAGATAGATAGACAGATAAATAGATAGATAGACAGACAGACAAGAAGTAGGAGTTGTATGTTATTTTAAAGTGCTACCACCTGGAATAACACTTAGTTTCTTTAAACAGCCTGCTTTATAAAATCTTAATGTCCTTTAAAAATATCCATGGAAGCAAGGTTATCTTAAAGGAAAGACTATTTTATAATGATGATATATTCTATGTATTAGGGCCTGAATTTATTAAACCTAATACACCTTAACAGCAAATAATGGTAAACCAAGTTTATTTAAATTTAATTCTAAATCCCACAGATAGTTAAAACTCTCTTTCTGTGATTCTTTTTAGAGAGGTGATGTCAGATGAAGAAGAAAGTGATTAAAAATTCTTGTTCCTCAGAAATTAATTTATGGCTATTATCATGAAAACCTACACGGTTTTCTTTAAACACTGCATTCTCCCAACCATGAGATAAGCATAAATGCTCTTTAAAAGAAAAAGGCAGGGTTTTGGGGTGATATCAATTGCAAAATGGAATAGATATTTAATGTTAGAACAAAAAACTCAAGAGTAATTCGCTAATTATTTTCCTATTTTATGAGATAATTCATAGAGAATTTAATACATTATGTAAATGGAAACTCCTGATTTTCCTCAGTAGACATCTCTTGCCTATATCATGAAAATTTGAGAAAAGTAGATTCGTTCTCATGCCCTAAATATACATTCTGGTAGTTGCTATTTTAACAAAGATCCTGATTGTTGACTCAAGCATAAGTGTTTTATTGATTATTTTTGGAAAGCTATAAGTGAAAATACATCAAGTTAACTTAGCAAACAAAAAGAAACTTAATAGTAAGTGATTGAGTCAAGAGTCAAGAACCACAAATTTTCAAAATACATTGGTTGACAGTGAGAATTTAGCTTTAAGCACCCTTCCATATCTGGAAGTGTGTAATTGATAAAAGACAATTATATGTTTACCTTTTATTTCATTCTTATCATACACAAACAAAAATGACACAACCCCTTTGAAGTGTTAACCAAAATTGATTCACATTAGATATTAGCAACCAGCAATAAACTATTCTTTGAGGGGTTATTATTAAAAGGTTAGACTGAATCACATCATTCTTACAAATCAAATTTAACTCAAATCCAATCATTTGTCACATTTATAAAATTGTGGAATTTATTTTTCAAGTTTTAATTTTCTCTTAGCTTAAACATATCAAATTTTCGTCAATTCTAATCCTTGTTTTTACATTTTAGCATCTGTGATAGACGCATCGTAGCATTTAATATCACTGATATTTAGGTGCTTTCTATCGTGGACATGCAAACTCTCCATATCACAGTTTAACTGGCAGCGCATTTTCTTTCTTGGTGGTGTATAACATAATAGTGTAATTTTTAAATAATGTCATCTTAGTCTTCATTAAATATTATGTTATTAAGACTTTCCTTACCTTCACTCATTCACACTGTTTAGAAGGAAACAATTAAGTATGGTTAATAAAGCATTTCAGTAGCAGAAGCCACAAATTCAATACTTGCATTAGCATTGATTAGAATTTTTATAAGTAAAACTTGCTTATACATTTTTTATCATAATATAGATGAATTTGAATGAAAATTAAATGAGACATATGAAAGTATTTTAACTCTATTATGTTTTCAAAATACAATAGTTCCCTTTTCCTCATGATTTAAGAAAAACATATACGTAGATAATTTTAATAGCAATAAAGTAGCATAGTAAAATAAGACTAATGATATTTATTATAGGGGTTGAGAATTTCCCACTGGTTTGGTTTTCAAGACAAAAATCTTTCCCCTAATCCTTCCAGGCCTCTTGTCAAGGAAGTTGAGTGAGGTATCTGATTTGTGGATGAGAGTCACTGTTCATTGTTCAATTAGTAATAACTTCCTAACAGACATTTCAGCCCCACCTTCTCCTTGGGCCCTCCTAAGGATTACTGGGGAAAAGCATCAGGTGAGAGAACAGGTGTAATGGTGCTGAAATAGCTCTGCCAAAATAGATGCCTCCAGCCACTATGGTTTATCTCGGTGAGTTAGTACGGCCCATCTCTGCAGTACCATGGAACTAAACAAGGCGTAGGAGAACATTTTCTCCTAGTTCTGCTCATTTTAGGTTTGATTTCCATTGGCATAAGGAAGAAGCATAGCATGCGAACTTCAGGTGAGTCCTTCATCTTCAGGAAATGTGCTTTTGCTTAGGCTTTCTGAGCTCTTCTCTATTCTGCTTTCAATCCCTTCTCTGCGGCTTCTGCCCAATCTTAGCTGCTTTTAGCAGCTCTTAAAAATGTTTTGAGATCTGTGGTTTTGACAGGAGTAGAGGTCTGTTTTTCTCATTCTCCTTTTTGCTTTTATGTTGTTTTCAGCAGAAAAGGCAGTATCTAACCTCTGCAGCCACATTTCTTCCAGAAGTCACCTATTCATATATAAAAATGCCAAGTGCCATGTTCACAGTGAATCTGCCATGGCCATCCTCTGAGAGATTTTCTAATTATTACAATCTGCTTTCAGTCCTCAAAAAATTTAGATTAAGGATGTATATAAAACAATACCAAAGAAATTACATGCAGGATTCTGTCATTTGGACCACACATGAAAAAGAATTCAGAAAGGAAGAACTCAGTGTGGCCTAGAGAAGCAAGGAAGTACTCTGAGAGGACGCTGGCATTGAGAGTTTCTTGAATAAAAAAAATTAAAAGGTATAGAAAAGAAGGTTTAACAGGAGGATGATACTACTTTAAAATTGCACATTACAATGAAAACTGGAAAAAGAGTTTTCTTTACTGTAATTATAGAAACAACTATTTACATTGATGCCCTGCTTTAGAAGTTTCAGATCACTTTCCCATATAATATTTGAGCAATCCTATTAGATTCCCTCTGGATTTATGTCCAAAAATTGGAGATACACTTTGGGAGCAACATGTTAGTAAATATGGCCGAAAACTAATTTGTATTTAAAAGCAAACGCAGTGTGCCAACACAGTGTTTTGATTATATGCTTAGAAAATTGAGTGAAGACAATGAATTTTTTTTTTTTTGACACAGTCTCCTTCTGTCACCCAGGCTGGAGTGCAGTGGCACGATTTCAGCTCACTGCAACCTCTGCCTCCCGGGTTAAAATGATTCTCCTGTCTCAGCCTTCCCAGTAGTTGGGACTACAGGTGTGTGTTTTTTATTTTTTTGTATTTTTAGTAGCGACGGGGTTTCACCATGTGAGCCAGGAAGGTCTCGAACTCCTGACCTCAGGAAATCCTCCCATCTTGGCCTCCCAAAGTGCTGGAATTACAAGCGTGAGCCACCGCGCCCAGCCGAAGACAATGTTTTCATGGGGTGGGAAAGGTTGGTTATAACCGGATTCACGCTGCAACTTCTTCTCATAGCTAGTATTTACTTTCGTGATTAAACATAGTTTTCTTCAATGCAAAAACCTATAGGTGTTATCAATCCAAATCAAATTACAGTGTGACTGATGCTAAAACGAATTTTCTGTCTCTTATGCAAAAATCAGTTGCTCAAACTAAGATGCAGTCCCTTTCCAATGAAGAAAAAGTCAGGCTGTGCATAAAAAGTGAGACCTTGTGAAGGTGACTCTCACTGTTGACTTAAGCCCAGTGGCTTCCTGCTCCATCTCTTCATTTCTTAACCGAACCTTGCTCCGAGCTTGGCTTCCCTTGGTGAGTCTTTGTAAAACATATCCCTGACTCCACTCTGTGGAATCTAGCCACCTCTAGCAATGGGCAACTCTTCCAGCTCTTAGGCTCTGGCTCTGTTACTTGGCTGCGAGTCTTGGCTCTTCTTTTAGCAAAGCTTTTCATCCACAAATGGTCAATTGGTGGCAATGTTCTGGACATAACAGAAGTGCACAAAAGCCATGCCTTGCTGGAAGCTTTTCTGCAGAGTGACCTTATTCTATCACCCTTATGATAGGACCACATTTTTAGGACCACAAATTCTTAATTATGAAGAATTTGAAATCCTCTGATCCAGAGTTTTCACTGGTCATAGAGATTTGGATATTTAGAGAGCAAAATTGAAGAACATTTTTTTTTTTTTTTTGCATTCTTGGTTTACATTGTCTACCGTTTTATAGACATTTATGCCCTTTTATATTTTCAATAAGCAACCCTGAGATCCTTCACGGTGGTAACTACTATTAGATAGTCACCAATTTAGATTCAGGAGCCTCAAAATAGTTTGTTCCTGAGTAACTTCAGTATACACCAGCGCTATCTTATTCTCTTCTATTGCCATTATACACCCAAGGCCTACAAAAAAGTGTTTAAAGACATAAACATTATCACATTTTTAATGTCCAACTGTGCTTTTTAAATGAAAATATTTCAACTCATGACATGATTGGTTTTCTTAGTGCCAAAGATCTTCACCTAACAGAGGAAGTGTAATATGTCACTATTTTCCTGCAGATAGAAAACTGCAGGGATCACTGATACAAATGAATATATTCTTTGTCCACAAAATTAATAGAAATTTAATTATGACACAGGAAAACATAAACCCAAGTCAATTCTTTTAAATCAGTTACAATTGTACAAAATGAATTTATCATAAAATCAGAGTTTAAATGTATTGTTTTATTTTAAGTTTAGAGAAAACATCACCAGTGAGTCTTATTTCTACTGGCTTATGTCAGACTGTATGTTTTAGTCTCACAAACAGCATTAGTACAAAACTGATGGGTTCAATCTGATTTACTTCCTTACAATATGCAAATCATTTGAAATTTAAGCATGTAATAAATTTCTCATTACTTTCATTGTGATGTTTCTTTTTCATAGTTTATTTCATGACATGCTTAACCTTTAACCTTTATAAAGACTTAAAAGTGTGATAAAGGTCAAGTGTAAAATGGGTTATTTTGGCTGTTGGGGCTCAAAAACTGAGCCCCGACAATATGGTGCTTTGACGTGCTGAACTAAAGAAGCAGCTTCAAGGTCTCTCTGACCTCCTAATTTTCTCTCTCAATCCTCTTCCTCTCCCAAGCCACAGGATGAGGCTGTTCTCTGAAATTCCCTTATGCACCTAAAACCAGGCCCCCAAAAAGAAACACAATTGCCTTCAATCCCTTCCCTGACGTTTCATTATCCAGAGAAGATTAGAACTCATATCAAAGAGGAGGAGATTGAAAATTGAACACCACACCTAGAGCCCAGAAGAACTTCATCCCAAACTACTGTCTGTTCTCTGGTCCCATTTAATTCCCAGGGAGAATTATTTATTAACCATGATCTAAACATTGGCTCTGTTTATCTCTCCTAAAGTCGTGAAGTTCTACTCCTACTCTCCCTCATCTTTCCTTCCCTCATGAAAAAGGGTGTATAAGCACGTGGACCTCCTTGCGTTGTTGGACAATCACTGTCTGAGACTCCCCTGTGCTATGCATGTTCACTAATATATATGGCCATTTCTCCTACGAATCTGCCTTTTATTGGTTCATTTTCTGCAAGCCTTCAGAGGGAGAAGGGGAAGCTTTCTCTCAGTGTCCCCATGATGCCCTCCTTTAATTGCCATCTTCCGTTGTCATTATATCCTTCAAATATCTGCCTGGTTTTCATGCTGCTAATGTCAGGCTAGTTTTATCTGGGAAAAAATATCTGTCCCACATAGGTCATCAGTTATGTGGACTTTGAGCTAAAATCAAACTGACACCTATGTACTAAAATATTTAAGTTAGCTAGCATGTGGAACATTGTTTTGTATGAACTCCCAAGAAAGAGCATGGAGATTGATAGACTGGACCAAAAGTGAAAATGGGATCATTATTTAGTTACCAAAATACAAATTATTAAGAAAAAATACAGCATGACTTGTAAGATTTGATGTGAATAGGATTGGCCTAGAATAAAGGGTAGATTTTGATGGAAAATTCTAATCATGAGGAATGATTATTGCATTAAAATGGAGAAACATCATAGGTTTATCTGTGGAAAATCTTGTAAATTTTGTAAGAGAAAAATATTCTGTGAGTGTTAATGCACAATGGGCAATATTTTACTAGAATTATTTTGGAGAAATTGTATCAATCAGTAGAATAACAAAAATGAACCCTTTAAGAAAATGTATCTTGGGTAATGCAATTTTCAGAATTGGAATATGGAAACCAAATAAAAATGACAAAGAGGCAATGACTGTAATTTTGGCAATTTCCCACCCCCAAGCATGATGAATTACAGACTGGGTTTCGGGAGCCATGTGTGCAGGAACCTGGGGTTGAGATGGATGGCTTGGGGCCTGGGCTGTGAGTAGAGGCGTGTGCACTAGGCCAGTATGTTGGCTCTGAAAGCCCTCCACAAGGAACCAAATCAAGGCTGCATCATCCATGGAGATGTTTCATACCTTGTAGCTCACCATCCTTGCTGGGGAGGAAATTCTAGAAATAGCAGTGTGGGACACTTACTTTTCCTCAACACTGACTTGCAAGGTATAAGTCTAAACTTAGTTTTCTAAGCTTCATAAACTTGAACTCAAAAAACACACAATGTATACACACACACACACACACACACATCTCTCCTAGGGGTTGTGAGTAATAGAAAGAGATTGATATTTAGATGTAGCTTGCACAGAAAAATGCCTGACACAAAATCAATTCTTTCTTGCTGTTGTTGTTATGAATATTATAATTGACATTAAGACTAATGTGGCAAATTAGAGATATTTATATGTGGGAATTAAACATAGTGGCCTACATTTGTATTAAATAAAGCATTATGCCATGACGCATTCTCTTATTAGGAGCAGCCGTTTTTAGGGGGCTATATTTACAAATCTAAAGCCTTAAAAAAATCCAAGTTTTCACTTATGTTAACAAAATGTGCTTTTTAAATAATACTTTTATTCTCTGTATAATTAGATGTAATTCAATCTTTTTATAAGAGAAAAACTGTTATTTTAGTTTGTTTGTCTCCCCATCAAGATGAAGTAAGAATGGTTGGAGTAAACCTCACATTGTCATGTAAACCAGTTGTAACATATGAGTGGCAGTACAGCTAAGTCATTTAGAGCATGAGATTTGGATTTAAACAGAACTAAGTTCAAGCCTGTTTCCACCCACCAGTGGGTAAACGATGAGTTTGAGTAAGTTACTTACCACCCTTAAGACTCAATTTTCTTATATGTTAAATAGAGATAACAATATTAGTATTTACGTAATATGGTACTTGTGAAGGGAAAAATGTATTTAAATTGCTTGACACAGTGCAAGGAACATTTTTAAAATTTTTATAAATGATATTTATTGTGCTAGTATTGTTTCCCTTCCCTTTCGCCTTCTAGTAAGCCAGAGTCTGAGTATTTTTTCCCTTGAGAAAATTGCTCAGAAATGAAATAGCAAAGAGCCTGAGGTCTATAAGCCTGAGTGTGAAGGAAGGGGCATTGGTCTTTCTTGATAGCTCCGGGCGAGTCTAATGAGAAGCCAGGGGTGAGAACAACCACTTTCTGGCATTGCCATTAGATGAATATATCCCATAGTATTAACTTTTTTCTAGGTCTTCACACAAGACTCTGATTCTTATGTGAGAGAAGGTTTTTTTGTTAGTATGAATAATGGCTAATCTCCATGCTAAGATTAGAATTCCACTGACCGTGTTAGGGGACAGAGGAATCGTTTCCCAAAGAAAGGAAAGCTTGTCAGACCAAAATGCAGATGGGCACTACAATACCCAATACTAAATAGGGTGAAGCATTTTGGGGTTCTGTAAGTGAATTTCAGAGGATGATGGAAATGTTCTAAATCTTACTTTGTATGATGATTACTCAGATCAAAACTCATTGGTTGGAATGCACTTTATTATTTATTCCATGTAAATCCTAAATAAATCACTTCATTTGAATACCTCAATGAGTCAATTAAATTATCTTCAGTAGTTAAGATGCAATTCATTATTAGTCTTTCAGTAGTCTGCTATATCACAGTCTACCAATCAACATAAGGATAGAAGAAATTCAAAAGGAAGAGACACATGCACAGTGGTTTCTCATTATATCTTTTTTTTTTTTGTAAATTCAAGTTCAGAAATACAAGATTAAGTATTCCATACACACATTAATTTATAATTCAAATAATTCATATGCAATATTTAGGTAATAGCTTCTATTTTCTTTTTTCATTTTAAGTAGGTTCTCTGTTGCTAGGTGCTTTCTAAAAGTGATTTGAATAGTAATACACTAAAAGTGTTACATAGCTCCTCTTCTAAAATTTCAGTCTCATTTACATCATTTTTAAAAATTGCTTCTGAGAACAGTATTGTTATACTTATTCCTCTTTGAGAAAATGAAGTGAGTAACATTTAAGTCATTTAAGATAGACTAGAACTCAAAGAGTTGTGTTCTGATATTACTTGAGGCATGCAAGAAACATATTTCTATAAGCACAATGTTCAAGAAATGTATGGATACCATTGTTTCCTGATTTGAATTTTTAAAAAGGAAATTGGAGATGAAGTGCATAGAAAAACCTGCATTTGTCTTGCACATTATCCCATGATTTCCTTTATGCAGAAAATTCCTAGTTTATATATTCTGTAGTAACTCTTAGAAATGCAAATGTTTGTTTGTAGCATTATTTTTGTATTTAAACAATCATTCACATACATACCCATATCTGTATATATCTATAGTATTGTCCATATATTTAATAATCTGTAAACTGAAAATAGTTATGATTGACTAGTTTATATACTCTTATTCAACACACCTTTATAAAGCATCTGCTGTTAGTTAAGCACTGTGTTTGAATATATAAAGAAACCATAGCCTCATAAATAATCTTAGTTCAGAAACTCTATTACTTGTTTTGGAAAACAGGTGGAAAAAATTCAAACACGAAACATAGTAAAGGAAATTGTGAGGGAAATTATTGGAAGACAGCAGCTTGGAAGACAGAGAGTGAAGAGATAAGACGTGACTAATGAAAACTGGAGCAGAAGAAAGTCCCAAATAATATAGAAAACTAGCCAGAGGTAAAAGAACACCTGAATCTGTCATTTGGAAGGCATGCTAACATCCCAGGATAATTCTGAAATCTATCTGGTAAAATTTCTGAATTCCAAGAATAAAGAAAATTGTAATGGGAAAAATAAAATGAGAGAGTAAAAACGAAATCCAATTATTTATGGAAAATCCCAGTAGCTAGATGGTAGCAGAGCAATGTTACAGACTTTAGGGAGACCAGGACTAGAACCAAGAATTCTGGGCCAGACCAATATAGATTCGTGTATTAGTGCAAAATAAAGATACTCTTGGAATTGCAAAGCTCAGAAAGTATTCTGCCTGTGCTGTTCGTGGCCTGTGGACTCAAAAGCCATGCCCTGCCCTTCCCCAGGGTCTATATTCTGCAAACTAAGTTTCCCAGGCTTCCTCTCTAGCTGACTTCTCACTAGATTCCAATAAAAGGAGGCCCTGGCAGGAGAATGGAAAGTGGCAGGAAGTGAGAAACCAGAAGCTTTTTTCCTGCCTGTCACTGCATCAGGTTGCACCCTTGGCTGTCACTATCTCTTCTGTGGTTCAACTTCATCGTGGCTCTTATAAGACCACCTGTTCCCTTATCCCTCCAACTCTTGTGGAAATGCTGCTTAGAGGAAAAGAGGAAGAGGAGGCAGTGTAACAGAGACTTTATAATGCTTTTGTTGCAAACCTGACTCTTTGTCAAAGAATCAGCAGCGGTGTCCTCAGACGTGTGGAATGAAGCAGCAGCTGTACTGATAAAGGATTTGGCTTTCCGGGCCGAGGGATGAGAGTAATAAAGCAGATTTCCGTCCGTCTCTGCAAACTTATTAAATGAACATAGAATTCTTGCCAAAGTAACAAGGCTCCTGTGAGTCACTGACTGAGTGTGGGTACTAGCAGTCCTTCAAGTTCATATCCGGTAGCTGAAGAGTTCTTTCAGGTGTGCACCTTTGCCTGAAATGGTGGTGGTTAATCAGTGCCAATCAAAGAAAAAAGCTGACCCCTGCCCATGAAGATAAAGTCCAAATGGTTTCCAAAGATTTGTTACAAGTACAGCAAATTTATAGCAAAATATCTACAAAACCACATCTACACATTTGGAAATTCAAAAATATTTTCCAGATCACAGAAAAGCTGGTTATACTTCCAGCCTAGTCCAAAAGACTGTAACCATAACAAAACATGCAAAACTTTCTTGTGTACCAGTGATCACAATCAAAATTCTTTTCAGTGGTACGCCCACATAGCTCTCTTAACCTACCAATCCCCTCTTAGGTTAACACTATGAATTTACTTCCTGATTTATTTTACATATTAGGAAGAAGGATAGCAAAGAAGGAATCAGAGTATTTGGTGACTGAATGGATATAAGAAGTAAAAAGTGCAAGATTTTACTTTTAAAGCTTTTTAATCCGTTAAAATTATTTTAAGTTCTTAGACCTGTATGGCTAAAGAAATGTCATAGCATTGCTAGTGTGAGAAACAGACTTACCCATCGAAACCCAAAGAGTGGACTCAGAGATCCAGAACAGCAAAAGTGAGACTTTTAATAATGGTCTTGCAAGATCGGGTGTTTGATGAGCAGGCACACCCAGCACAGTTTTAACAAGCAAACTATCCCTTAGTGCGCAGGTCCCTCCCCCAGTTCCTCATAGGCTGAGTACTATGGGGTCACAGTCTTCCAGAACATCGCCTATTGATTGTTGGGTAGGGACTGTAGGTGTTTTTGTTTGTTTGTTTGTTTGTTTGTTGGCAGGGGGTGGTTATCTTGCTGCATTTTGTTGCAGCCCACAATGCATTGCAATCGTAGTTAGCTTAGGGGCTCTTCAAGTATTTGACTTATGATGTAAGTACCTGGGCAGGCTGGTAAGAACAGACAAAATGAGCTATCTTGCAGGCTAGTAAACTTTCATTTTAGACTAAACTTTTCTGGTTCGGGTGAGAGCACCTAAGTGGTGGGGGAAGGTAGGGGAAGGGGGAGACCAACAAGCAGGCATCGGCTATCCAAGCGGGGGTCTAGTATATCCTGTTTCTTCTGTAGTTTGCTGACCTAAGCAGACTCAAGGCACTTTCTCTTGGAAATGGACCGCTGTGTATATTATTTTCTTCAATAGTAACAAAGACAGGGCAGTTAACTTTCAAGAAAACTAATATATTGCTGTGCAAAAGCCGGGCAGAAATGTCCCTTGCCTCTGGACAATAACACTCATGCTCAGAAAAAGGCTCCAGATTTAGGATGTGGAAGTGGGATTTATTTTCATAAAAGGCTGGTTGGAGTCGTGAGGATGTGATAGTTCAAGGCAGAATGCAGCACAGATTTCAGGACAACTTGGGGATAAGTCAAGTGAGAAAACTCACCTAAGCAATCAGTTTCCCTGTGTGCAAAGTGTAATGTGTACTAAAGAACATATTATAATCAGAAAGCTGTGTTTTGCCAAACCTTTCTGTGTTTACCCACAAAACACACATTTAGAAAAGATTAGAAAATATTTTCATATGAAAAACTGAAAAGATAAAAACTCATAAAATACAAAGCTAGTAAAGTCAGTTGGTAAAAATGCTCTACATTAAAGTGAGAAATATTGAAATGGAAAAAAGACAACTCTCCTCATACTCATCACAATCCTTTTCAGTGGTTGAAAAGTATTCAGGTGAAAAATTCATGTAAGTACACTCAAACAAATATAATTTCCTTCAACTTTCTGAGACCTTTACAGAACAAACATATAATTTATTTTTTCCGTTTCTCACTTCCCATTTCTTCCTTCAATCACACACACACACATTCACAAGTATGAGCACAAAACACTTCTGCTCAATGCCATCAAGTTCTGATGCTTATTTGCTTTGTCTGTTTGCTTGTTTTTTTACAGAAATATTCTTCCCTGAACTGTAACTCCTTGTGGACATGAGTTATATCTGTTTCTTTCATCTTCCCTATGTCTAGAAAAGTTCCTTGGATATTGAAGGTTCTGTATATAGATGTATGTTATATATGTGTGTATATATTTATGTATGTATGTGTATATACATCTTACATGTATATACACATGTGAATATACTTAACATATACATGTATATGTAACATATATACACATATATACACAAACATAGATGTGACTATATATGTATAAAAAATTGGAACCAATGGATTTAATGACTCAATACTACTATATTATTTATGATTGAAAACATTGGATCATTTGGAACATCAAATTTTAAACAACTAAGCTCTAAAAATACAGTGAGAGCACCATACCATTTGTTGCACAGTCATCAAGATTCTAGACCACTATATATCATCTACTATTAATGCACAGAAAGACATCATCCACTAGGGAAGAAAAATCTGGAAAGAATCCATAGATTGTTCTAACACCAGACTAAAAGCCAGAAGACGCCATGAGATCCTAGCTCTCACACCTTCTAGCTACAGTGACTTCAATTCTCTACACTTAAGTTTTTGTTTTTTTATATAAAATAAAAAGTGTGGATATTACAAATCCAGGATCATTTACAAATCTAAAGATTTTTCTATTGCTGGAACATATGTACAATAATTAAAATGGAGCTTTGCACAAAGCCATGATCAATAAATTGTTGTTCGGGTAGGTGACAGAGAAGGACGTGTAGACCCGAGTCCTTTCCAATATTGGAAATTCAAGACCATAGTCAGGAAAGCTTAGAGCAAATGTTGGGGGATTTGCCTAAAATCCCTGTCCAAATCATTCCCATTAAGAAACACTATCTGTTTTTCCTAATATTTTAAAAAATCAAATAAAGATCTTATTTTTAGACAATTTGTAGCACACAAGGAAAGATTCATCTAACCTGGAGTTTCTTACACAAGATCCAAAATACATTCCTTTTTGTCCTCTGCACTGAGTGTAGTACAAGGTAAACACTCAGTGCTACTCAATTACAGTATTTCTTTAAATGAAATAAATTGAATTATGTATTTACAAGGATTGTCAATGTACTAATTAATCTTTATTATTATAAAATCAAAGATCTCATCTTAAATATCTTTGAATGCCATATATGAAAGTTAACTTAAAATGGATTAAAGACTTAAATATAAGATCTGAAATGGTGAAACTACTAGAAGAAAACACAGGGGAAAAACTCCATAACATTGGCACAGGCAAAGATTTTTTGAACAAAACCTTAAACGCATGGAAAACAGAAACAAACTGTAGAAACTAATGGGATTGCATTGAACTAATTAGCACCACAAAGGAAACAATCAGCAGAGCAGAGTGACAACATCTATTTTAGAGGATGGGAGAATATACTTGCAAACTGGATATCTGATAAGGGATTAATATCCAACATTTTAAAGAAACTCAGACAACTTAACAATAAAAACCCCAAATAACCTGATTTGAAAATGGGCAAAAGACCTGAAAAGACATTTCTCAAAAAATGACATGTAAATGGCCAACAAATATATGAAAAAATGCTCAGCATCACCAGTCATCAGGAAAATGCAAATCAAAACAACACTGAGATACCACTTCACTCCGATCAGAATGGCTACAATCAAAACATCAAAAGATAGGTGTTGGCGAGGATGGGAAGAAAAGGGAAACCTTACACACTGCTGGTGGGAATGTAAATGAGAACAGCAATGATGGGAGACAATACGGAGGTTCATAAAAAATGTGAAAAAGAGCTACCATATGATCCAGCAATCCCACTTCTGGGTATATAGCCAAAGGAAATGAAGTCAGTGTGTCTGCATTCCTATGTGTACATATGTTAATTGCAGCACTATTCACAATAGCCAGAATATGAAATCAATCTAAATGTCCATCAAGAATGCATAAAGAAAATCTGTTGTATGTACAAAAAAGAATGCTATTTAGCCATTAAAAAAGAATGAAATCTTGTCATTTGTGGCAACATGACTGAACCTGGAGGACATTATGGTAAGTGAAATAAGTCAGGCACAGAAAGACAAATACTACATGATCTCAATTACATGTGGAATCTGAAGAATTCTTCTCATAGAAGAGTAGAATGGTGGTTACCAGAGGACGGGGAGAGTTGGCGGGGACAGGAGGATGGTGAGAGATTGGTCAATGAGTACAAAGCTACAGTTAGATGAGAGGAATAAATGCTGGTGCTCCATTACATAATACAGGACTAGAGTTAGCAATAATGTATGGATTGTGGTAAATATGCTATATTGTTTCTTTCTTCACTAAGTAAATGCTTTTAAGATCTATGTATGTTGCTATGTATGCGTATCCAACCCATTGTTTCTCACTGCTGCACAATACCTCTTAGTGTATATCCACCAAATTTGACTGTCCTTTCTCACATGGATGGACAACCAATTTGAAATCAACTCACTGTAACACAAATATCTCTGCAATGAATACTCTTTTTTTGTTTTGTTTTGCTTTGTTTTGAGACAGTCTCACTCTGTTGCCCAGGTTGGAGTACGGTGGCATGATCTCGGCTTACTGCAACCTCTGCCTCCAGGTTCAAGTGGTTCTCCTGCTTCCGCCTCCTGAGTAGCTGGGATTACAGATGTGTGCCACCACGTCTGGCTAATTTTTGTATTTTTAGTAGAAACCGGGTTTTGCCATGTTGGCCAGGCTGGTCTCGAACTCCTGACCTCAGGTGATCCATCCGCCTCGGCCTCCCAAAGTGCTGGGACAGGTGTGAGCCACAATGAATGTTCTTAAACATGTTCCCTTAGGGACCTATATGAGAATGTCTTTGGAGTATATGGCTAAGAAAGGAATTACTGTGCTATGTGAATAATTTGGCTAAATAACGACAGATTGCTCTTCCACGTGGCTATGCCAATTCACACACCCAATAACAAGGCATGAAGTTTTATAAATGCTCACATCCTCACTAACCCTTGGTAATACACAACTTGATAGTTAATTTTGTCATTCTAAAATTGTAAAAGGGATAATTTCATTTAAGTCTTCATCTCCATGTTTATCAGTTATTGCAAAGATGTTTTTATGTTTGTTAATTTTAGCTTTTTTTTTTTTGTTACGGAGATTACTCCTTTATATCCTTTCTTTTTTTATATATAAGGGTTGCCTTTGATTTAGTGTTAATTTCCAGCAACTCTTGGCACATTCTAGTTATGAGGTGCCAGATTTATACTTGAAAATACTTTCCTTGTATTTGTTGTTCATTTAATCCACATAATACTTTATTTGATGCCTCAAGTCTTCCTTATTTTCTGCAGTAGTGCTATTGAAAAGTTCTGCAGATGATTCATGGTATAGCCAGGTTTGATTCATAGCTCAGAACGAATAACCAAGATAGATGTTCAGGAGTTTTGCTGCTCATATCTGAGCTGTTTTGTTCTCATCCTCCCCAAGGCCTGGTTGTCTATAAGAACAGAGCTTAGAAAGAGCTGATGGTAAATGCAGTATGACATTTATGCCAAGAGCCCTGTGGCATGCCAAGCTCGCCTTGTAATTGTTTTTCCTGTGACTGAGCCTATAGTGGATATCTGCAATAATGTACAAATATTTCACATTAATTTCTGTCATTTGTCATTATTTGGAAAGGCAGAGGGAAGAAGTTAAAGCTTTGCCTTCCCCATCAAAATAGTAAAACATGGTCTTTGATTAAGAAAAAAACTACAGTTCATTTTATATGCTAGCCCAAGGTCAATATAAATTACTGTGACTTATTCTTTTGCTTCTCCTTCTCTATAGGTAAGACTAAAATCTCAGCCTCCTCAACTTGCTCCAAAATCAATTGTGATACCAATGAAATTAGATCCCCAAATGGAAGCAGCTACTATGATCTGTTTAGTTCCTGTATAAGGGATGGAGATTCATCCTGGCTAGTGCATAGGCTTAGAAAGTCACCATGGTGAAATAAAAATACCCTAGACTTGCTCATAGAAAGAAGTTTCTAGGTAAGGCTCTGCCAGTTAACTACGTGTTTGTGTACATAATATTCTTAGCACATAGGAGTATGTGCAGAGAAATATTTGTTGCTTGAATGACCGAATTTGCTATATGATCTTGGTTAACTACCTGAGTCCACATTTTACCTAAACAAGGGAATTAGTCCAGATGATATCTAAAGTCTCTTCCAGTTCTGTGATCTCAATATATTGAAAAATTTCTACCAAGCTGTTACCATTTATATAGCATGGAGCAGTATATTCTCAAAGTTTTACAATATATAGTTTCCTTTTATAGGAAATAAAAATTATCTGGTGTTTTAATCTTATAGTGATGTAAATCTGCACAACCCAGTATACACTTCTGACTCTTAACAGCTCAACACACCTATGAAATTGAAAAGATACATAAAATAAGTGGAAAAAACTAGAAAAGTTATTTCAAGTCCATAACATTTACTCAACTAGATTGTTTTGTTGAAATTAAATTACAAATGGTGGCTCTAATAATAAAGTATATGTGTTTGATCATAGGGAATATTTAGCCCAGCACCTATTTCTATTTTAACATTTTCTCCTATGTTGAATTAAATATGCTATATTTATAGAAAAAGTCTATATTCATTGGTATGTGCTATAAAATATTAATAATTTTAAGACTTGATTCGGTGAGCTAATTAATGAAACTCTGGCATAGGAAGTTCTCTAATGCCAATTTAAATTAGAAATCACTTATTCTGTACTGTTGTCTTGTCTACTTACATATAAAGTTTGCTTTACTGAATACTGCATTGCGTGAGTGTATGGTACAATTGCTGCCACTATCTGGAGCAGAAAACGTCTTTATTGGCAATGAACAGTTGCAAATTAATATCTACAAGCAAAGGAACTAGGTGACATGCCTGCTGTCAGTATGAACATGGTAATATCTGCTGTGGCAAAGGTTGTTTTGAGCTTACCTACCCTTACCAGTGAGAGACACATTATGGTTCAATTCCTCCACTACTTTTCTCAAATTATTGCAAAACCTTCACTCCTACAATGTACCACAAATATTTACATTTGGTCTTCACATGGAATGAAGTTAAATGGAAAGGTAATTATTGGAGCAGAAATAGAACCAAGATTCAGTAACAAGCGGCAATGTAGATGACCCACAATATATTTACTTTGAATGTTTAATTAAAGACAAAGTCAAAACACTTCATGTAAAACTATGGAAACACCTGAAGGCCTCTGAGAATGTTTTCTGGGCTGACAGGGGATTGTAGACCACAGTTTGAGAAATACTGAATTCTGAGCGTAATAGGCAATAAAAATATTAAGTCTTTTTATAAGTGAGCACTCAAAATACATTTCTTCTGAGAAACTTAAAATTAGAAAACCAGTGGAAGAAGCATCAAGATTCTAAATAATCCTATTATCTATTGCTAGCTACACTCTGATTTTCTGATGGAAAATATAGCCTGCAGAAGATACAGCTAAATATTCAGCTGGGGATTTTCAAAATTGATGTAGATGAGAAACAGTGTAAATAGATAGGAACATCAGACACTTCCTCAGATTCTTGTTTGACTTATTTGCCCACTCAGTTGCTTTGGAATCAGCAGGAGAAAATACCATCTCTCCATTTTGCCTTTCTTCAGTGTGCAATGGTGATTCTAATGAGCACAACACGTTCAACAAGAAGAGAACAAGAAGGAGATACAGAAACCCCAGGGCACTGAAAATGAACTAGCTGGTTGCCCTATTCCTCTGCAAAGAGAGCTGACTATCCCACTAAAATAATAAGGCAGAATATTTTTAAAAGTTATACATTTATGACATTTTGGAAAAGGTCACTGTTTGTCGGCATGATACTTGAACAATATAAAAGGAAAATTGTTAAGTGTACAATCCTTTCAATTATAAACAGGTAAAAATGTTAATGGGCAAATGATCAGGGCTCAACCAGCAGGCCACCCCGATTGCAGCATGTCCCTGGTCTCTATATGACAACTGAAAAGTTCCATTTAATATCAAGGAGTGGTTTTTTTTTGTTTTGTTTTGTTTTTTTTTGAGACAATCTTACCCTGTTGCCCAGGCTGGAGCACAGTGACGTGATCTCGGCTCACTGCAAGCTCCACCTCCTGGGTTCAAGTAATTCTCCTGCCTCAGCCTCCCAAGCAGCTGGGATTACAGGCACCCCCCACTACGCCTGGCTAATTTTTGTATTTTTATTAGAGATGGAGTTTCTCCATGTTGGCCAGGCTGGTCTCGAACTCCTGACCTCAGATGATCTGCCTGCTTCAGCCACCCAAAGTGCTAGGATTACAGGCATGAGCCACCACGCTGACCCCAAGGAGATTTCTAAAATGGCATGCAAAGCTTTGAGACCAGTTCTCTGTAGTTTTCTCACGGGAAAAAAGTAAAACTTTCAAGAAAACTGGATTGTCAGTATCTTAAACTTAGAGTTAGGTCATGATTCTTTTTAAGATACAAACTTAGAATCAAATCATTGATTATTGTAGTTGGGAGGAACCTTAGACATGGACTAGTCATATCAATTTATTTCAAAGCTAAGCCTGACTGCAGAGTGTAGCTTAGTTGTTAAAGCGTGGAACTTTCCATCCAATAAAATTTGGGTTAGGATTTTAATGCTATGATTAATTGTAAGATGGCCAGGGTTAAAGGGACTAACTTTCCATTGCCTTTATCTATAAAATATGGTTGATAGTATCTATCATATGAATGTGCCATGAAGATTAGGCCAGATACTAACATAAAGCATCTGCATATGAAAAGTACCTAAAGAATGGCTGTTAGAATTATTAATGCTTGAAGTCATGTGATGAATTACTACTCTGATAGTAGATGCCACAGAAAACATATGCTCTGCATGTTATAATGCTTATTTAACACTAACCTTTACAAACAATTGCAGAAAGACCACACCAGTGTTCTTACCCTAACTTTGATATCTCTGGTTGCAGTATGTCACTGTAAGTTCTCTCAATCTGTTTCTCATAATTAAAATGTCAGAGAAGCCTACATATCCTTTTCAGTGCTTTTCTAGTGATGTATTTGTCTGAGTTCCTAAGCTGTGTATGACATGCAGCCGCTTCACTCCTTTTGTACAAGGTGAGTGGAGAGACTGCACTTGAGTTGACACAGTGCTATAACTACAATGGAAAGAATGAATTCAAGCTTAATTTTTCCATTCCCTACACGTTTTCTTTTGCTCTATAGCAGATCAGCCAATAAAAAATACTGTGTAACAATTATGATGAGCTAAGTTGATGGGTCCTGTGGGAGATCCACATTTGAAGAAGTAAAACATATGCATAAGAAGAAAATGAACTTCATTCAACCCCAGGCATAGCTATGGCAAATACAAGCTGCTAAATTCATGTTGAGTCCTGCACATGAACAAAAGAGGAGGAGATGAAACATTAAGTGTTTTAAAGATGGATATGACTCACAAAAAAGGTAGACATCCAGCAACAGGTAAATACGTCTGTCTTTCTGCGCTGTGCTATGCCCGTGTACATGAACTATGTAGATGAACTGTACAATTCATTTACAGTCACATTATATTTTCATTTTATAGCCTCAGTCACTGCAGATGTTTATGCATTCCATTATTCAAGGAGATCGAGAAGATATATGTTTGTACACAAATGAAAAATATCCAAGAATAAAGGAGATAAAAAACACAAGTAGAAAGTTGCTTTTTATTAAAAAGTTTTAAATCTTTAAACATGTGTTTCATCTTTAAATTGGTTTATATATTTAGAGAAATTCTCTACCTGAAATGCAGATTCCTTTTGTTTCTGACAATACATGCAAGAAAGATGAGCTGCATGTCTCAAGATCAGATGCTGAGTATGACTCGGGCCTCCACCACATGCCAGCTTGACACAATCTTATTCGAATCTTATATTGGTTTTACAATTCCATATCTGACCTCTCACCAACACCCTGCCAAGGATGTAGCATGGTTCAATTAGACTGCTTGTTGTTGTTGTTGTTGTTTGTTCCATTCATTTAGTAAATATTATTGAATGTCTACTCGGTTCTAGGCCCGTGAAAGCTCTTTGTGGTACAATCATGAACAAATGAGCCCCTGACTTCAAATCTTACAAACAACATATCTTGTGTAGGATATAAGGAACACAGAAAATTATGCTGCGATAATTTAGGAACTTCTTAGAAAGTTGAGAAAATGTTCAACCTTATTTCTCCCCATGGTTTCAAAATAAGTTGTAAAATGCAATTTCACTTGCTGTCCATCAAAATGCTACTCAAGGCTAAACCTGGAATGTAACTATGGAAATGGGAAATATTCAAGAAGAGGTAGGAAATCATAAGTGCCTAGAACTCATTGACTATGTAAACTGTGATACCCAACATACATGAACATATGTGAACCTGACAACCTCTTCCATGAGTTTAAGTTCTTACCTAAAAGAGTTGGGTCAATCCTACAGAAGTTGATATAGTTTGGCTCTGTGACCCCACTCACATCTCATCTCAAATTGTACCCATAATCCCCACATGTCGAGGGAGGGACCAGGTGAGAGGTGAGTGAATCATAGGGGCAGTTTCTCCCATGCTGTTCTCGTGATAGTGAGTGAGCTCTCATGAGATCTGATGGTCTTCTAAGTAAGTGTTTGACAGTTTCTCCTTCAGAGGCTCCCTCTTGCCTGCTGCCATGTAAGATGTGCCTGCTTCCCCTTCCACCATGACTATAAATTCTCTGAAGCCTTCCCAGCCATGCAGAACTGTAAGTCGATTAAATCTCTTTTCTTTATAAATTATAGTGTCTTTATAAATTGCAGTTCTTTATGGCAGTGTAGAAAAGACTAATATAGAAGTGAAAATTTGCATTAACCAAACTAATATTAATATTTTAGAGTTATTTTTAAGAACATAAATTTTAGCATTTCTTTGTTGAATCATCTTATGTGAATACTTAATACATGATGAGATTCATATTCTAGTAGGAAACCTGACCGATATTCTTCATAATCTTACTCCTGCTGTTTTTATCTAATCACTCCCCTGTCATACACCATCATTCAGCCATAGCAATGTCTCTCCTGCTCTCTGGACACATATGCTGTTTCACACAACAGTGCCTGTACATATGCTGCTACCATTTGTCAGAAATGCTCTATCATTTTCATGTACTGGGAAAATCCCTACTCGTATTTCAGAACTTCTCCAGATCGTTCTACTCTCTCCTCTGTGCCCTTAAATATTTGCTAAGACCATCTATTAGAGCCTTTACCAATTTATCTTGTAAAACATTACCTAACCTAACTGGGTCATGAGTTTTCAAAGGATAATGTATTGTTCATTTTCGTGTCAATAGTAACTTTGTTTGAATCAAACGGAATGAAAAAATTTAAAGTCTCTCTAAACTTCAAAGAACAAATGTAGGTATATTCCAACAGCAGGAGACTTTAAAAGGGAAAATGATTCAAGAATGATGGGAGGCTCTCAAAATGAAATTCTGAAGATAGCCTAGCATATGACCTTGCTAAGGAAAAAAAATGCCTCTATTTGAAGAGGCTTATGTAGTCATATAGGCTATTGTCCAATGAGTTAAGATATTAATGAGCAAGTACACAAAATGAAAAAATAACCAGAAGCAGAGATAAGATGGGAACTCAGGAGTTAGGTGATTCATTCTGGGGCACTAAATTACTCATAAAGATTTGCAATATCCACTAGGCCACAGAAGATGTGTCCTGTGGTGACACTGTCACTATCCAAGGGGGCTGATTAAGTTGATGAGATGGATTATTCAGGCAGGAACAAGATTTTTTTTGTTTATTGACTCCCAGTGGTATGAACTAGGATCCTATTAGGGTCTTCCGTAAAGTTCATACTCCTGCCCACATGGAGAAAGAGATTAGCAAAGGATAGACAGGATGTTAGAGCCCCAGCTGAAGGAGTTAGTGGGAGTCCCATTTCCTGTAAGGTGCAAGGGTGCAAATCAGGGCCTACAGAGGTGAGTTACCGGGCCAGGAAATTATAGAGTGGGATAATTGAGAATAAGTTGTTATTGGGTACTTGTGGGTACATAGGAGTAAACAGAGAGAAAAATACCCACTAGGAATAAGAGACACCAAGCTTAAAAAGTGAGATCAATTCTCCTCTCATAGCTGGAAGTGGTGACTCTAATATATCATTGGCTCTTTTAGCTGTGTCTTGTAGCAGGGTGAGGTTATTAAGACAAAAATGGATTATGGCACTGACAATGTAACATGTCTACTATAGGCTATTCAGACCTAATATTCATTAGTAAGGGTATGTTTATAGAAATGTATTATCTAGAGCAAAATATGTGATTGACACTCCCTACTTGTGAAGCCTTAGGTGCATACTTAGAATATCATGTTATGTTCTCAGCATGATATTTAAGGTGGAAAAGGACACTAGAACATATTGAATGAAATCAATAGCTGAAATTCAATATAACATCAAACTCTGTACATAAGTACAGGGTTACTTTTTGCCAGAATTGTTATAGAACAATTTAAATGTTGACAAGGAATTAAACCTAGAATATGTGAAGTTGGAGGAATTAGTACTAATAATTTGAAGTTGGAGAAAGCTTATACTAAACCTAAAGACCTCTGCAGAGATAGAGCTGCTGAAACAAGAATAGAATGGTTTGCCTTGTACAAAATATACACTGATATAAATCATGCTCATTGGTCAAATACTTTGTTTAATACATTAATAGATGAGAAAGAAATTGTAATTCTTAACTCAGAGAAATCTATGATTTTTAGGAATCACTTCCACCAGTACAGTTGTTTAAATTGAGCCACATCAACTTTGACGGTTCAGTCACTGCAATCACATTTGCCCTAATGCCATGTTGATACAGGAGTTAAGAAGAGATCACTTAGGCAGAGAGTAAGGGTGTGGGGGTCCTCTGTAAGGCTTTTCTCTTTAATGAAAAGCAGTCCCAAATCATCGTCTAACAAAGAGCAGCCTGTAAAGTTGAGCTGAAGACATAGTCAAGCAAGATGGGAGCTTGCATGGTGAATGCTGGCAGGAACAGAGGACTAGACATGTTCAAGATGGTGGCTCCATCTTCCTTCCCTTTGTCAGCTACCTGTACAGTAAGGAGCAGACAAGATGGCGCCAATCAACTGGAAAGCCCATTTGCAAAATAAGATTAGAGCGGGGCCACCAGCCTTCCCCTCACACTATGTAAACATCATACCTGATCCAACTAATCTTGTGAGCCCTACGTGAATCGGCCACTGCCTCCTCAAACCGGGCTATAAAATCCAGCCCATTCACTCCCAGCCAGTCTTTTCCTCTTTGAGGCCCCCCTCTCTATTGAAAGAGCTGTTTTTCTTCTGCCTATTAAACTTCCACTCCTAAGCTCCTCCCGTGTGTCCATCACAAACTTCAGGGTATATACCCCAGTGTAGCCACTTCAATATAATTAACACTTCTTTTGATCTATGTTTTTATGAAGAAACATTGAAAATGCTGTAAACCAGTAACAACCATCCTGGAAAGCTATAAGAAAAGAAATTTTAGGTAATGAATGGAAAGAAGAAAATAGATCCTGAAGAAAGTTATTAGGAAATTTATCTAGTATTAAGACAGTGTGTAAAAAAAATCATTTCTGAATTTCTAAAAGCACTTCTTAATTCTCATTCCATTAGCATTTATCTCAAATTTATTTCTATCATTAGATTTATCCTGAAGTATTATAGTTATCAGAGTACATTTGAAAGAAGTTTTAAGTACTCAATCCATATATGTTCTTTCAATTATTATTAGTTATTACAGTTTTTGAAGCACTATGTGATGTGTAGTGTGGAAGTCAAAAAATGTCAGGTTTCTAACATCAAGAAGCTTACAGCTAATTAGACTAGTGTCAGGTGATTGTATGAAGCTGGGCCTCACTTTAGCTCCCCATGGAACTTGGTCCTGGGCAAAGCACTGGCTTCTTGCTCAGTGGTTTCATCATCTGTCAAGAGGGGCTTGCACTTTGCCTCAGAGTTGTGAAAATGGCATAGCTCAAACATATGTGATGTACTGAGAACTTTTATGACCATCAACAAGCATCAGATTCCATCTGTTCTTTTCTGAAAACACAAGAATTGCTTGTTTTGCAACCATTTATACATTCTGTGCCAGTCAATGACATGAATGCATTCTGAATATCAATTCAGTCTTCACAATTACGCTACGAAGAAAGCCCTCTCATCACCCCATTTTACAGATAAGGATAGTGAGGCCCAGAGGTGTTAAGTATCCTTCTCAGATTCATATAAGTTGCAGAGCTGGTACTTAAAGTCAGTCAGTTTGACTTCAGAATCTATATTCTTAAACACTAAGGTATACTACTTTGGTTTATAAAGCCACGTGTTTATGAGAAGATATTCTCCCAATGTAGTCTGACTTCCGATTTTTAAGAAAAAATTTTAAGTTGCTGATTTCCTTCATTTTTAGTTTATTGTGAGAGTGATTTTGTTGTTGTTGTTGTTGATGTTGTTGTTGTTGTTGTTGTTTGAGATGGAGTTTCACTCTGGTTGCCCAGGCTAGAGTGCAATGGTGTGATCTCGGCTCACAGCAACCTCCACCTCCTGGGTTCAAGCGATTCTCCCGCCTCAGACTACCGAGTAGCTGAGATTATAGGCACACGTCACCATGCCTGGCTAATTTTTGTATTTTTAGTAGAGACGGGGTTTCACCGTGTTGGCCAGGCTGGTCTTGAACTCCTGACCTCAGGTGATCTTCCTGCCTTAGCTGTCCAAAGTGCTGGGGTTACAGGCGGGAGTCACTGCACTTGGCCGAAAGTGAATTTCTTTTACATTTACATTTCACCATGCTTCCTTTGAAAATTTCTAAATTTTATTTTCCTATAAAACTAATTATCTATTGTTGCTATGCTATACATATATATTCTCCACTGATTAAAAGTAGTAAATTTTGGCTGTCATAGTCTGCAAATATGTCTCCATTCAGTTATTCAACAAATACTTATCAAGAGTTTATTATGTGCAAAGTCTTGTGCCAAGCACTTAAGACCTAAGGAAGAGGCATTCCTTTTACCCGCTGAGGGATTAAAGTCCACCTGCAAGCACAGATATTTAAACACAGCGATGTGTTAAAGGGACTCTCTGGATTCATCCTTTGCATCTTCCTTTCCTCAGTTACCATCTGAGTGACATTGACAACATACTTAACATCTATTAGCTCCACTTCCCTTCTGTACGAAACAGAGGTGGTGGTGCTGTCTTCCTCCGGGGGTCACACAGAGGACTCGATGGGGAATCCATGTAAAGTGCTTAATGAGAATGCAAACTGTGGTAAATTTTGCCTATGGACGAGGAGGCAGTGTTTCTAAGCATAAGACACGGGTAAACAAGAAAAGTGCTGTAAGTAAAGGTATAAATAAGCACCTGAGAATAAACAGACACGCAGAGTCATTATGATTACCCACACCAGAGGAAGCTTAGTGAAGGAAGTTCGTGAGTGTTGGGGCTTGTATGTTGAGCAGCTTTCATCCTCCAGAAAACCATGTGAGAAGGGAATTCTGGCTCAAAAAGCAGTGCAATGACGATAAATGGCACGTTCAGAAGTTATCTGAACCATGGGACATTTAAAATGAGAAGACGACAGGGCTAAACACCAAAGATATTGCAGTTTTATGTTGAGAAATAGAAATATGTGTATTCAAAGTTATGCTTATATTTGTATTAATTCCACACACTGAAGAATTAATCTCTGAGAAATAAAAATTTTTCCATTGGTAATTCTGTGAATGAATTCAAAACTGGCACATTTTCAATAATCTTTCATAATGCTGATTGTTCTTCAGTAAAGGACAGGACTGATAGAGCGATAACTTCATGGAGATTCACCAGAAGTCATAACAGACATTATTGAAATGTGTCACTGCCTGTGAGAACAACACCAATGTCACCGCAGTGGTGTAACCCCACATTTGTTCTAATGAGTGCTGGCAGTCAATACGCATCCAAAGGTTCCCACAGCTTATTCTGTGCCAAGGCCATAAACACTCAGAGGACTTGGTGCACTTCCTGACTACTTTTGATCCTAAAAGTAACAATATTACTTGAACCTCCCACAAATATTGGGTATAAGGATTTTAAAAATAATTGTATTATACTCATTTTCAGAAGAGGCTCAGGGATATTAAGTGATTTGTCCAAAGTCACATAGCTAGTAAGTGATGGAATTGGCACTCTAGTTTTGATGTTTTTTCTACTACACCACAATGCTTAAGCAGGTGCATACACACACACACACACACACACACAAACTCACAACATGATTGAACAAAAATTAATTAATCAATGCAATAAGCAAAGCTTTGAAAGTCAGTAACCCCCAAGGGTAATTCACTAATAATGCCATAAATTCTTATCCCACTGCTCTCAGTTACTGAATCTATAAAATGTGGTTTATTTTAGCCAAATTGTAACCCATAATATTGTCTGTGATAGAGTGAGAGACATTTCAATTTTCTACATTTCTTCAGAACATACTCTGAAATATAAGAAAAGATCAGTGATAATTTAGAAGAATACTAGTTTATAATGCATACAACTTGGCAAGTTCATTTTATCAGCTTCACTGAGGTATAATTGACCAACAATGAGAGCTCCCAATTTCAATGTGCAATTTGATGAATTTTACAAAGGTTCATAGCCATTGAACCAGCACCGAAATCGTGACATTGAGCTTTTCCATCACCCCACAGTCCCTGTAATGGTTCATATTAAGTGTCATGGTTGGATTGAAGGATGCAAAGTATTGTTCCTGGGTATGTTTGTGAGGGTGTCGCCAAAGGAGTTTAACATTTGAGTGAGTGGACTGGGAGAGGCAGACCCACCCTCCATCTGAGTGAGCACCACCCAATCAGCTGCCAGAATAAAGGCAGAAATGGAAAGAGCAGACTTGCTGAGTCTTGTGGCCTCCATCTTTCTCCAGTGCTGGATGGTTCCTGCCCTCGAACATCAGACTCCAAGTTCTTCAGCTTCAGGACTCTTGGACTTACACCAGTGGTTTGCCAGGGGCTCTCCTGTCTTTGGCCACAGACTGAAGGCTGAACTGTCAGTTTCCCTACTTTTGAGGTTTTGAAACTCGGACTGGCTTCCTTGCTCCTCAGCTTACAGACGGCCTACTGTGGGACTTCGCCTTGTAATCCCATGAGTCAATTCTCCTACTAAACTTCCCTTCATATATTCATCTATCCTCTTAGTTCCATCCCTTTAGAGAACCCTGGCTAATACAGTCCCTTCTTGTCACTTTGCAGTCAATCCCTTCCCCCACTCCTTGCCCTTTGGGGACCACTGTTTTGCTTTCTCTCTCTGCAGTTTTGCCTTTCCTAGAACAACATGTAAATAGAACCATAGAGTAAATAGTCTTTTTTGTCTAGACAATTAATAATATTTGAATATTTATTAAATTTAGGACCCAAAAAGGAGCAAATTCTCGGGGTCCTATTTAACAGAATCGGTAACTTCACTACTGTACCGCCAACCAAGAAGCAGTACACCCAGTGATTATATCGTTTTTTGAGTACATTTTCAATGTTTTCTAAAAACATAACCTTAAAAAGTCATTTTCCTATAGCTCTGGAAGTTCATGATGAAGGAACACTGAGAATAGAAAACACTGTGGATTTTGGCAAAACCTCATCTAACTGTTGAGATGATACAAGCATTTGTCATACACTTTAATGCAGAAGAAGACAAAGGTGGTTGATGTGTATAAAGAATAAAGAACATTTTGCTCTTGTTTGAGAAATCATAGGAACATTGTATTATATAAATACCTATAAGGTCATCCAATTCTTCCACATACTGACATGTAATTAATTGTTATTTAAAATTTGTTCCATCTGTGCCTCAAAAACCTTTGTTTTACCAAGTATTTGGTTTTTATTTGCTATCATGTGTTTCATTTGTGGCTTGAGTTGTCTATTCATAATTGAACCCACATCGATTTTATGATATTCTGCCTTGGGCTGTGAGCATAAACATGAAGGGGGTCCTTAAGGTGGAGGCCAGAGAAACCAGAAAAGGTTATGTTGAGAAAAGGGACTCATGAGAGAACAGATTCAGAAAAAAGGGTGGATTTTCTCTGTGCCTAAGTCCACCCCTCTCCTCAGCAAAGGACAACCCAAAATATCTGTATTCACTGCCCTCGTCATAAATCTAGACTTTCTGATTGCAAACTTCAGTTTCCTTTCAGACCCTAGGAATTCGGGGAAAGAAGAGGCTGAGGGAGGGGAAATCACAACTTCAGGATTTACCGGGCTACTCAGTGGACAACGGAGTCGCTAAAATGAAGCTGTTCCTCTAGTGGATCTGAGTTTTATGAGGCCTCTTTGTGTTTGAGACCTTGCCCTTCTTGCTCTTCTGTTTTGGGTATATTTCTTAAACTCTTAGTTAATTTATGCACTCACACTAACCTCTGGGAAGTTTGAACAAGCAATATGTGATTCCTGCCTTACTGGGCCTCCCATGGAAAGAAAACACAAAAATAACTCCAACTCTAGTGCTGGTTTATAAAGATCATAACAGAGACATGTACAATCATACGAATAAGAAGAGTGGGCTCCTCAACATTCTCTGTGTGGACTAAAAGGTCATCCAGGCTAGATATGGCATTTGAACTGAGATTCAGAAGAAAGACATGGCAGGCAGGAGACATGACCTTATGCGAGCAGAGAGAAAAAGTTTTATCCTGCGTTTAGAGGGGAAAGTGAGTAATTCACTTCACCATTCTAACCTTCCCAAACATTAACAAATTACACTTTCATTACATTCCAAAGCTTAAAGATAGGAGATGGTTAAAAATGATTCTGCCCATGCACCTAGAAAAAGAAACAAATTCTCAACCTATTTAATATTATTACCAACCCCTTTATTATCTCTAGTTAAATGTTCTTTAATTGACATTGACCTCTATTTCGTGAAACCCAGAGAATATTAAGTCCATCAACACACTTGGGAGACAGCAGAAATCAAGGCGCCTTCTCCATTTTGCTAGCGCTGGCCCTGCTGAGGGACCTCTCTTGGGTGCCCTTTTCCTCAACATTTCCCTCTGCTTCATTTTCATTCACCCTCTCATCCCACATCCCACAGTCTGCCACTGACATCAGTTCCTCTTGCTTTTGTTCCCTAATGAGGTCCAGGTCTGTCTGTCTTTGAGTTTTCTGTTCCATCTACCTAATATTAACATGCTGTGGGAGGTAGGATTCTGACTAAGGACCATTCATGATTAGGCTAAAAATTGCCTTCTTACATTTTCCCTAACCATCTTTTTAACATAAAATGTCATTAAAATATAGCTGAACTCTGCCTCGCTCTCTTATAGCTTGGAATGGAAGCTAAGCTCACACATGTCCCCAGATATTTTTAATTTCAAGGATAAATTCTGGTTAAAATAATTGAAAACTAAGTGTAAGATGAACAGAAAAAGAATTATAGCACTTAGAATGGTAATAAGGCAAAACAAGCTTCTTGGGGACACACCATCAGCATCATCCATGGAGATTTGTGGAGTACTATCTGCATCTTTACATTGTGGCAAAGATACGGGTATAAAATTAGGCTCCTGGACTTGAAGAAATTGCAACCAAAGCTAGAAACAAGATACGATAATATGAACCTTAATCATGAAGTATGTAAAAACAATTAACATCAATGGTGTACATACGAGTCATTGTTTAATTAAAATTGTTGTAGTTCTCTGTAAAAGAAAAAAAGTCACTTTAGGCTGACATGAAAATGCATTAAATTATTACACCCTTCCCTAAAATCTACATTATCAAATGCACAACTTGCTTGTTCCTTGAAGTCACTGTCATTTTAGTTTTTCAGTTCATAATGTTATTTTCTCCAGCCATGGTCGTGTAGGAGATGAGAGGGAAGCTAACATTTATTAAGACCTTCCTTTATGTCTGGTATTGTGTTCATAGTAACCAGATGTCTTTTAAAATTCAAGTTATTTCTTTGTATTTATTTATTTTTTAATTGACAGATAAAATCGCATGTATTTATGTTGTACATCTTCAACTGTATATACATTGTGCAATAGTTAAATCTAGCTAATTAACGAATGCATTTGTTCACATAGTTATTATTTTTGCAGTGAGAAGACAATATCCACAGGATGGGGAGATGTCAGTTAAACGATATATAATTGAAGTTAGACAGGAGGAATAAGTTCAAGAGATCTATTCTACGGCATGGTGACTAGAGTTAATGATGATATGTCATATTATTAAAAAATAAAACTCAAGTTAAATTGACTTCAAACCCATCTCAATTCCTAAAAAGTTCTATTCACAATCCCACTAGAAATTGACAAATATCACTTGAATTATACGGAGAACTAAATAAAGCATTTTGTAATGTTTGATTATGACATAAGGTAGCTATTCCATTTCAATTCCCATTGTTTATTCCAGTGAAAATAAAGCCAACAAGCAAACAAAACTCGTCAAAGAAAGCTAAACTGACAAACTATCCAGCAAAAACAACCCTAAACGAGCAAATCAAACCATGTCAAAAGTTGTAAAAAAAAAAAAAAAAAAAAAAAAAAAGAGGGGAAGAGGGGAAGGGAGATATATGTATGACAATTTTTTATCTCTGTCTATTCCTGCACGTCATTAGGGGCTTTCACTCAGAGATCTGCAAAGTTGAGTGGACATTAATTTAGTGAAACAAAATTCTAGTAATACAAACCATTTAAAATTTCCATGAATTTTACTGTAATGAGATTTTTGCTACTTTTTTGAAGCTATGCTTTTTTAGTTAGAACAAGTAAATGTCTAACATTTGAATATCAGAGAAATTACAGTTTTTATTTGAAAATTGTCATACAATGTACAAACACATACATACACTCTTATACAGATAAGGATTTGGAGTCACAGTCCCCTAAAATAATGACTTTTTAAACAGCAGGATTCTGCTACTGTTCAAAACCTCCCGACTGAGTTTAATTATTTATGTAAATATATTCTAATAAAATGTTGATAATATTTCAATGCATAATAAAATATACATACATATATATCCTATCAAATTTCCTTTTTGTGTCCTCATTTTGCAAAATCTCTAATTACATGGTTATGATGAAAATTTTCACATAATTTGCATTTTATTGACAGTGATGCCAACTTGATAATTTTTCTTAAGTCTTAAGAAAGACTTGTCTTAAGTTCTTTTATATTTTCTTAATTTTAGTTGGTAGAATGCTTATTCTGTTGAAATAATAGCAACTTGAATTTTCAATCCCTTAAAGCAATGCTAGATTTGTAACTGTCTTATAAATTTTGTTTTATGCTCATTGTAATAGGAATATATATAACAAATTATTATTATTGCAGAAGTTATTTCAAGATTTTTAAAATCATTTAAGTGGTTTTTATCATTGAATGGTGGTTTTTACCATCTCTTAAAGCAAGACATAAACCCCTACAGTATCTTAAAACATTCTGCTTTTGGCTTTTTTAGTGTTAACACCATTATTATAGGCTTGCCATCAGCAATTTCTGAAAATTGCTCTTGAAAATTAAAAGTTATATTTTTCAGTTTTTCACTTAAGTCAAAACCTGTACATTTTACAAGTATAAAAAGTATGACCATGAAGATGGTTCCACTCTCCTGGGTGTAAATGAGGTACTAACAAAATGTTCAATGAAATCAGAGAAGCCGGAGAGGGTTCTGGTATCACATTCTGGCATTTTTCCTATTAATGAAATGATACACGGTCTTGGGGATCTGGTTTTAACCTAGAAAGTTCAATAATCCAACTTTCTCTCCTCTAGGGGAAAAATATCAGACTAACACACTTTTTAAACTTCTGAATTATATTTTTATAATTTGTTTTTCTTTTGTTGTTTTTACCAAATAAACCAAACAAAAATAAATTATAAAATGGATTATTGTCAATAACCTTTCTGTATTCCCTCCGCCCCCACCCCTACCTCTCTCTTCTCTTTCTTGCTCTCTCATCTGTACATTTTTGTCCTGTGTTACTAGAATTTGGCTTGGGAACCTGCCTCTCTTTTGGCTCCGCAGGGAGTTCAGTCTGTACGTCCTGGCCAGGTGCTCTCCCATGCGGACTAGTCTGGGATAGAAAGTCTATTTTCTTCTCCAAGGTCCTCCATTCTGGTCACAAATGGTCTCTGCTTTTGTGTTCTAAACCAGGAATGGCAGGGTCATGTTTTGCATCCTATGCGTCCTGCCGAGGGCTCTGTCTACTGTCTCTGAGCAACGCCCTTTCATTCTAAACCATCGAAGTTCTCTTAGATGACTGTGTGGTCCAAGGGGTCGGGGTCTTTTTGGCAATGTCTGGAACAGCTAATGGGACATTTTAAAGCCCTTTTGATAGGAAAAATCATCTCATGTTCACAGAAAAGCCAAAAGTGGGCCAGCTATTTGCAGGACAGCATTGCCACTCCTTGTGTCATGGCAGTAACTCTGGGGTAAGTAAGAGTCAGAATGCTATTCACACCTAGCACTGTGTAGGTCACACACATGCAGTGCACTGGGCTTGTCACTGCTAATAACCATTGTGGCAACACAATTGTTGTTAATATATGAATATTCCACTATTGTTCTCTTTACTTGTCCACCAACGAGGGCCTCACTGGCCTTGCCGGCTGAGTGTGTTTCTTTCCTTACACTGCCTGGTCAGAGCTCTGCCACTTGGGTTTTGCATTGAAGGAGGAAAGGTGGGTTTGGGAAAGAACTTCAGAGATTTTGAATTGAGAAACAGCAGAAAAGTAGCAGAAGGAGAGAAAAACAAGTAAGAAAATAAGAAGGATTTTTAGAAATATTGCTTGAGCCATATTTGGTTATGAGCCATAACCTAGTACATCCATGGTTTTTGGAAACTATTTTGAAATTACTCTTTGATGCTGTATGGTTCTCCTTTGTTCATATTTGAGGCTAAGCCATAAATTCAAACATATAGTTCAACAGAAAAACATGGATAATAGTAATACAAATAGTTTACATTTATGCTGTGCTAGGAAATCTTTTAAATGTTTTGGAAAAGAGGAGTGAATTTAAATCTTATGGCAACCTTAGGGTAAGTTTTATTTTATTCTCACTCACAGATTCAGAAACAGGCTCTGGAACTTATTTTCCTTAAGGTCACTCAATAAATACACATCCTTGCAAGCCTCAACACCAGTTGGTCTGACCCCAGACTTGAGGCTCCTGAAAAATAGACTCACACTGCCTGGTGACCTTTGACATTCAGCCAGGTTACATATTGCTTTCTCACTCTGTAAGAAAATGCCAAATAATGTAACCAGATTCTTTTGGGTTTTCTGTCAAATGAAGAATAAACCTTTGTGAAAATTAATTCATCCAAAAGGATGATTGGTACCCTTGAATACACTGTATTTTTATTCTAGGAATAGACTGTTTTTACATCAAAACCCACTATTTTAAGCTGAAATATTGTCACCTTAAAAAAAAATGATATATTCGAGTCTTAACCCTCAGTACTTCAAAATGTGACCTTATTTGGAAATAAGGTATTTATTGAGGTGATCAAATTAAGATGAGGTCAGTAGGGTGGGCCCTAGTACAATATTATATAAAAAAGGGAAATTTGGACACAGACACAAATGCAGGGAGATGACCTAAAGACATTGAGGGAGAAGATGGCCATCTACAAGCTAAGGAACAATCCCTTCCTCACGGCCCTTGCCAATACCTTGGTTGTAGATGTCCAGCCTCCAGAACTGTGAGACAATAACTTTCTGTGGTATAAGCCACCCAGTTTGTGGTACTTTGTTACAGTAGCCCTAACCGACTAAGACGTCTACCTTATTCTCCCCTTTTACTGTCCTCTCTTTCTCTTGTTCAAGACTTCAATACCCTGTCTGCAACTCACACTCCCATGAAAGGAGCAAGATCATCCTAGAATTTTATCTACCCCAAGGCTTTTGATATGCTTGTGTCCCAACCTGGGGTTTTACTTTATGAAATAAAGACAGCTCATTATTTGTGTCAAGAAGCAAATTTCAAATGTTGTGATTAGAAATAAAAACATTTTAAACAGAGAGATTAGTAAGCCTAATCAAGTCATACCATCATTTAGCTGCTTGCCTTTCTTACATTCCATATGTAGGCTACATAAATTACTAGATATAAAGAAATCTAGATAAGGTTGTATAGTCAGAGAAATATATTAAAGATGCAGCATTGTCTGATTCTCCAGTTTCCTTCGTCTATCACTATGGCAACCAAGAAGGTGTTGGGTTGAGATGGCGCAAGCACACTACCAAAGCATCCTAGATTGTGGTGTCATTTAATGGAAGATAGTCATGCTGGTGATTTGCCTTGGTATCGAGCAGATTTTATGTAATCAAGAAATCAACTTGTGTTAGGTTAAGTAACTGATATTGGGAAGTTTTACCCCAGCAAAGCCTAGTTCATCTTCTCTCTCATTGATAGTCTAAATTCGATGAATACAAGTAATTCGCAGCTTCTATCTTCATCTACAACCATTTTACCCTCCTCCTATATCAAACAATTAGGGTTCTGCATCCTCACATATCTATATCCATTTTGTTCCCATTATCTTGTTCTCGGAAACTCTTCTAAAACTTCATTTACGCAGACTCTCTCCCAAGCCTCAGATGTGGCCTCACACGGCCAGCAATGTATTCCTGAAACCTAAAATCAGCCAAGTGCTGTTCGTCTGATATTCATGTCACATGAACAGGTCACCAGTTGAGAAAAAAGAATTCAATATTAAATTATCTCCTCCATTAGACAACAAGCTTTACATGTCGTTACAGATTTTTGCAATATGTGATTATAATATGTGAAGGGGGAATCTTTGGGCTACCATGTATCTAGATGCATTAAAAAAATCCCCCAAATTGTGACTTTTTTGTCTTCTACTTTTGTGTCCTCAGAGCACTTTGCATAGTTCCAGTGGAAAATGAGCACTTTATATATATTAGTAGACTTGACTTGAATAATGAGCTTTGTTATAATAGGGTTGTATTATATAAATTATTAAATTTTTAGTCAAATCCTGGGATAGAGAAAAAGGCTTAATTCACCTTAGAAAGGGCACACAGCCCTTGATAATGACAAGATTAAAGGCCTATTAATATTGCAGGAAAAGTATCACCATTAACACTTATCTATTATGCCTCCTATTGTTAATGCTATGTCACTTTAGGATTCAATGTGTTGGCTCTATGAAATCCAGTTTTCACTTATTGTATGTTTCTTGGTTTGATGTCTATTGGAAATTAATAAAAACAAATTTGGAGCTTTGGGGTACACAAAAGTGGAAGAAATGGTTTCTTCTCTGAAACAGTATCAACTCATAGAGAAAGAACGAGGATAAACTAGTGAGCACCCTTAAAAGTGTGCTTGAGAGACAAAACCTGAGACAAAGAATGAAACACAAATTTCACTTACGAGAAATAGTCCAATAGAGAAAAAATGTCTCTTAAAAAGAGATATCTAAAATAATAATAATCATGAGTAAAATAATACCTGACATCCTAAAAGTAGTAGATGTTAGAAAACAAAATCACTAAAGCAGACGACCTACATGGAAGCATATGTGATTCTTGTGTTGTCTAGTATTTCATGTAACAGAATACTATCTGCTTTCTTGTAAGTAAATAAAATATAATTTCTAGGGCTGAAAATTCATGTGCGGAGAATCCAGTATGAGAATATAACTTTATCTAGAATAGAGTGATAATTAGATTATTAACCAGGCACAGGAATTTTTTCACTATGGATGTCTCCCTCTCTATAATTTCTGCTCACCTTGTACTTCAAAAACACATCTTTCTTAAAGCTGACAATTAGTAAACTCCATACTTTAATGTACACTTCAAATCAGGTCTCACATAAGCTTGGAAAAATCTGGACCCATATTTTGACACTTGCATATATTACAGTGGGTTGGTTTGAAATATTACCACAATCAAGAGAAAAGAGCAGTGCCCAGCATGCTGGCTATAAATTGCTAATTTAGTAAAAGCCATTATCATTCTTTCTCAAAGAGTTCTCTGTGTGTGGCCCTGAACTAAGTGCTCTATATGTGTGATCCCAGACAGACTTCTTATATGACTTCTGTAGTAGCCCCATAGTCAGGTCTCCATATGGTTAAAGAGAATCAGCAAATTAGCCAGGCCAGGATAGAACAACTCTTTGAAGAATCACAGAGAGAACTATATGGGAATAAACACTAAACTAACTCAAATCTTAACATATAAATAACCAATGCATATTATATACAATCATGAATAAAATTAACATTTTGAAGTAGTATCTAAACTATATAAATATTTCAGATGCATTATTGCTAATTTAATTTCACTCTAATACTTCAATAAAGTACATTCACTAAAAATAACTACCCCACGATGTTTTGTTGACCAGTTTTCCCAGGCATGACTCCAGTCTTTGTTCAGATAGTCTCTGATTGACCTGTTATGGAAACATAACAGGTCTTTGGAAAAATGGTCTTCCACGAAACCAGTCTCTGGTGCCAAAAAGGTTGGGGACAGCTGTATTAAAAGCATGAATGTTCACTGCAGCATTGTATATTAGCAATAATTTTTTAAATGTGCATTAAAAGAGTGCCAGTTAAATAATCTAGAGCACATCCATAAAGTCATACACTCTGTAACTACTATAAAGAATAAAGTAGATTTTTACCTGCTACTATAGAAATAGCTTCCATATGTTGTTACTGTAAGGATTGTGATTTAGAACAGTATGCAAGGTAAATTCCTCCTTGTGTATTTTTATGCATATGTGTGAATGAATGAATTGAAAATTTCTGGAAAGAAATATAACAAATTATTATCTCTGGGAAATGGCATTGGAGTTTTCAGGCATAGAAAGGAGATTTTAATCTTGTTTATCCTTGATTTAGAAACCACTATGTAAATATTTTGAATTTATGCCAAAACACAAGCAAGTTAAATTTTTAAAAAATTGATTAACAGTCAAACAAAAGTTATAGTAGGAGAATAGTCAGTAACTAAGTAAAGCAAAACAAATACCAAAATGACATATATACATGTTAAGAAAAATAGCACAAGAAGAACAGTTTTTCAATAAAGAATGATGAGAACTTAGAAAAAGTGGAAAAACATAAAGCCTTCTTGGATCCTCATTTCACATTATACCAAAATAGATTCTAGACAAATTCCAGACACAACTAAGCAAAACACTAACCTATTAATTAAACCAAAAATAATTTGAAGAAAATATAATGAGTCCATGAGAAAATTCTTGGTGATGGATCCAATAAACTTCAAAGTAGTTCAAAAAGAAATGCCAAAGGAAATTGATCTATTTGAGAACAAACTGCTGAGTTTATGTTTGGATATTTCTGATAGAACCCACTAAGCTAATCACAAAGGTAATTTACAATGAGAGTTGCCGGGAATGTCTTCTCTTTGCTTCCTAGCATAGCTAGCTACCTGTCCTTCAAGAAACCGCTATATGCAGGTGGTTGGGGCAGGGCTGAGCCAGCTCAGCTGCAGGGGTGGAATAAAGGAGAGCTGATTGCCTTAGAGCAGCCAATGAAGCCCATTTTCTGGTCACATTGATTGGTTTAGGGAATATCCAGTAACCAAAGGAGGACAATGAGGTATGAGATGTTTGCTGAGGTTTTCTAAGAAAAAGAAGTTTCCTCCATTTTTCAAAGAAGATCCTGAGAGAGAACTCCACTCTTCTTTTGAACTATGTGATGTAAGAATTGAGGTCTGGGACTGTTAAAGCCATTTTTCTGTGATATCAGGAAGGGCTGGAAGGAAAAGTGGTAGGAGCCGGTGTCACACCCACAGGGCTAGAATGAAACCACTAGAGCGTGTAGCAGAGGGAAGAGTCAGAATGCAATGTGGCCCCAGATACACTGTTTGAGTTGGGACCTAAAGGGCCAGGATACACTGAGTTGGGATGTAAAGGCTCCTCTAATGTCAGACTTTTAGTTACAAAACACATTAAATTAACTTTGTTGTTTAAAACAACTTAAATGTGTTTTCCATAATTTGCAACACAAAACATTTCAAATGATGCATATTTAAATAGATGTTTTCTCAAGGCAATGTTTTGGATTTCAAAGAGGGTTTTGCAGTCATCCACAGACAGCCCAAAAAATATGAAACCCCACAGTTATACAACAGGAAGAAATTCCTCACTTTATAAATAATTCACGATGGGACTCCACTGAATATAATCCACCCTAATGCACTGAAAATGGTAACTGACTTATAAACAATTTATATTCTTCTAATGTGGAAGCAATAGCCTTCATCTCTTAGGATTTTGCAGTTTGTAAAGCTGTTTTATATGCATTATCTCATTCGACCTAGGAAACCAAAAGAAGCTCACATTGGCCAGGACCCCAGGAGTATGCTGGTAGAAAGAGTTGACATCCATTTAATCCACCTGACATTGATATTGATTTACTTTGCAGTCTTCCATACTTGTGCCGGTGCCATACTTACCAAATAACTGTACCTCACCATTCACATGTTGCGTCCTGTCTTACAAAGCAAACCCACAACGTGTTTGTTCGATGGTCACTGGTTCAGTAGCCCCACTGCCAAGTGAGAAACTCTTGGGCTTGTTGGGAGACAGACGGAGCTTGAAACTGCCCACAGTTACTAAGTATATAACATTTGGAAAAGATATTAAAATACTCTGAGTCTCTGATTTATCATATGAGAGTGGGAATAATACACACCCACCTCACAGATTTTTAAGTACCAAGCAGGATAATTCCCTTCACACTTTTTATTCTTCCTTTGACTGATTTTATCTCTTTCAATTCTTCTTTCATAAAAATATGCAAATATTTCTACTTTTAAAATTTATAAATTTAATGGTTTCATTCCCATGCTTAAAATCTTTCAATGATTCCTTATTCCTCAAGCATGCAGTCTGATCCCCATATCAGGACTTTCACGATTACCCATGATCTGGCCAGGACACCTTCTCACTTGTCACTTGGCCACCTCTTCCCACCAGACTCATGTGCCCCAGTGTGTGGATCCCACCTAAGACGGCCTTAATGATCCCCTCAGCATGATCAAACTTTAGTCCTGACCCTTTTTTTGGAGGAATTACTTTAGAAAATCTGTAAATTATTTCTCTTTTCTTCTGTGATGTATGTAAACTTTTTAAAATGCCTCTTGCAAATTATTACCATCCAGAGCTATCTTTTTCAAGGATCTAGGAGCCCCCTTTTAGAAACATAAACATCAAGGAATATGATGGCCCTGTCTCCCAGTGCCTCCCTAGGGTAGGAGCCCAACTTAGGGGGTGCCTTGTTCCAAGTTGTAAAACAACCTCCTTTCACCAAGATATGAGAAAGTTTGCTTTTCCTTTGGGTGAAGCTAATTAGCCAACCCAAACAGCCTGTATTCTCTCTCACCCAGTTCTTAAAAATTCTTATGTTCTTCCTTTCAGTGGAGCTAAATTCAGACTGAGTCTGGTCTCTTTCCCCTAAGAGAGCTTTGAATAAAGTCTTCCTTGCCTGTTCACCCTTGTCTGATGCAATTCTTGTTTTGACAATCCTCAGTGCAACATGTGATTATGCCCATGCCTGGCTTAACCATTTGTTTTTTCAACTTGGAACAATTTTCTCTCTCTTATCCACAACAATTTATGCATTCTTACATCAAAGGATTAACATCTTGTTAAGTGTGTTCCTTGCTTGGACTAGGGACTTCTTGAAGGCAGGAAATATTTTATTCAAATTTTGGTTCTAGGGATTAACCCAATGTTAGGTACTTAGTGTACTAAGTGTACTCCCCACAAATGCTTGGTGTCTGTCAACCAGAACAAGCAACATTGCAGTTAGCTCCCCATTCAACTGAGCGTGAGCAAATAAATTAGAGCAAAAATAAAGAAATAAATAAGCTGGAGGTCAGAAGGAAAATCCCATAAGCAAACCAGGAACAAAATGTTAGCACTGCTGCTCAGCAAAGATGATAAAGAAAATTTGAACATTATGCTTTCTTCCAGAAAATAAACTCCCCTGTGCAAGAGAAGTGGTGGCAAAAAACAAGAAGTTATCTCTAAATCTCCAAAAAGGTAGTTCTTTTCAAATAAACTGAAAATATCTCTTTGATATTTCCAGGTAGGTTAAAACTGAAACTCTTTTTCTAAGTGTAGTTTAAATATTAATAAGACAGAAGTTGGGGCTGGGCATAGTGTCTCACACCTGTAATCCCAGCATTTGGGGAGGCCAAGGTGGGAGGATCACTTGAGCTCAGGAGTTTGAGAACAGCCTGGGCAACATGGTGAAACCCTGTCTCTACAAAAAATACAAAAATTAGCTGGGCGTGGTGGCACATACCTGTGGTCCCAGCTACTCGGGAGGTTGAGGTGGGAGAATTGTTTGAGCCAGGGAGGTCAAGGCTGCAGTGAGCCATGGTTGCACCCCTGTACTTCAGCCTGGGCAACAGAGCAAGATGCTGCCTCTTTTTTTATAAGTGTTGAAACATCACACTTATAAAATCAATAAGATGAAGAAAAAAAGAGGAACAAGGGAAAAGAAAGAATACCAAACATATCAGGCACTTAAATTTTCTAGAAACTGTTCTAAACAATCCTAATGTAGTCCTAAAGTGGATGCTTTTTACACCGAGGGAGGAGGCGAAGTAACTTGCCCCAGTTTGGTCAGCTAGTAAGCAGCACAGCCAGGATTCAAAACTAGATGGTCTGACTAAAAGCCTACGATCTTGCACATTACATGATAATGAAACAACACAGTTACTTGCAAATGAATTCAGAAATTGTAATGCAAATGATATTGCTAGTGTTAAAGACCAATTGACCAGCTGGATGTACATTTATATATTGTAATGAGCTTCATAGAAAATAATCACTGATTTTGACCACACACAACCCAAGATTTTGGGTACAGCATTGTGTAAAACTTTTTCACCAATATTTGGGAAACATAGATGCTCAAAGTAAAACAAAAGCTGAGCACATGTAAAATAATCCAAAATTGTCACACTTCATTTTCATGAGCCCTAAAAAAATCTCTCAGAGCAGAATAAAGTAAATATGGATGCCCATTATTTTTCTGCACAAACTACTTGTAATTTGTAGCAAAAGCATTTTCAGATTAAGCAAACCAGAATTTTTTCTTCCAGTTGGATATAAGTACCTAGAATGTTATATCAACAGCAAAGAAAAATCAAATTTTTACAAGAAAAGGGCAGTCTGCTTGGATAGACTCTATCCTGTTTGGAGACTGATAAAATCCTCAGAGGAAATAATTGCATTGCTGCAAGGAGCTCCAGCAACTAAAATTGTGTGGCGCCTTGATATTAAATTACTAAGAGGTCCCGCTGGTCACTGTTTGTTAACTTACATTGAGCCAGAAAGGAACTGGCAGTCAAAAAGTGTTTTCAGAGGAAAATCAAAGATACTCATTTAGAATTTTAATTTAAAAAAATGCAGAAATAGCTTTAAAGGAAAATTCTTAAATTAACTTTAATTTGATTTATTTCATTTATGTTATTTTACTTTACTTTTTTAAAAAGGAAGATGGGAAAGCAGCTTAGATGGGAAATAAATTAATTTTATCCTGTATTAGAGACTTCACATGGATATTAACTATGACCTTTTGAATGCACATGAGCTATATATATTTTGGAATGAGAAGTAGCTAAGAAATTAAAAGCCAAAAGTAATAGTGGGAAAAGATAAGCTGAACCACATCCAAGCACTCAAAAATGTTGGCTTGAGCCATGTACCAGTAAGTCTAAGATCACATAACCAACCTCTTTCTATGACCTGTAATTACTCTTTCTGCACAGAGAGAAGTCTGCTGACTTTTCAGTAAAGTATTCCCTAGATAATACACTTCTTGATAAATATATTGAACTTCTATGACAAGGTGTTAAAAATGTTTTACAATGTCCTTAACATTGGCAAAAAACTTGTGTATTCCAATTTATTGTACTATGCATTTGCTAAATTAAGTCCTTAAGGTTTTGTCTTTATATTAGCTGGCTTTTCTCTGGAATTTGATACTATCTAATGCTCTCCTTAAAATCTCCGCCTTCCGCATTCAAATATATGTATATGCAAATCCCTATGCAACAAATCGGAATGAACGTTCCTCATTCCTGTGACAGAATTTTCTTCTTTTGTTCTTATTTTTCTTTCCAGGTTGAGTTGGCAGTCCACCATCCATTCAGAAATCCAAGGATGGAGTCATTGTCCACCACTCAGCTCCATGTATTCAATCATCCAGGATTGGAGTCACTGTCCACCCTCCATCCTCCATCTATTCAGCCATCCAGGATTGGAATCACTGCCCGTCCCCCAGCTTCCATCTATTCAGTCATCCAGGATTGGAGTTACTGTCCATCCTCTAGCACCTATCTATTCAACCATCCAGGATTGGAATCACTGTTCATCCTCCATCCCCCATCTATTCAGTCATCCAGGATGGGAGTCACTGCTCATCTTCAAGCTCCCATCTATTCAACCATCCAGGATTGGAATCACTGTCCATTCTCCATCCTCCATCTATTCAGTCATCCAGGATTGGATTCACTGTCCACCCTCCATCCTCCATCCATTCAGCCATCCAGGAGGGGGTCATTGTGCATCCCCCAACCTCCATCTATTCAGCCAACCAGGATTGGGGTCATTGTCCACCCTCCATCCTCCATCTATTCAGTCATCCAGGATTGGGGTCATTGTCCACCCTCCATCCTCCATCTATACAGTCGTTCAGGATTGGGGTCATTGTGCATCCCCCATCCTCCATATATTCAGTCATCTAGGACTGAGGTAATTGTCCATCCTCCATCCTCAATCTATTTAGCCATCCAGAACTGGGTCATGGTTCACGCTCCATCCTCCGTCCTCCATCTATTCAGTCATCTGAGATTGGCATCATTGTCCGTCCTCCACCTTTTTATATCTGAAGTTTCCTCCAAGTCTTGCAAATTTTGCTCTCACAACTGTTTTCTCCTTTCTATTTCCACTGGCAAACATGGCCTTGGTTTAGGCTCCCTTCATATATTTTTCAATGGTCTCCCTCACACTAATTTTTTATCACCCATTCATCTACAATATTACTACTTGAATAAATCTAAAATATTCTGATGATGCTACTATTCCATGTAAAAGTCTTCAACCGTTCCCCCATAACTTACACGATGAAATTTGTGTTCTTTGGTAAGAATTTTCAAGGGCTAGTTTTCCCCAATATTTCCTCTTCATCTTCTTGCCTCTCCATCTTCATTTTATGCAATAGTAATTCTGAGCTACTTACCATTTAGCAAACATGCCATGCTTCCTCTTCCTCCCTCCTATGCTTGGCCACGTGCAGGTCCTTCTGATTTTAAAGATAAACATGCATTCCGATAGTTTTTCCATTAGTGTTTTCTGACAAATCTGTGTTTATCCAACCTATATGCCACCTCCTCTGTGAAGATTTCCTTATCTACCCACTCCACTACTCCCAAATTAGTCATGTCGGCTTCTCAGCAACTCCAGTAAGTCACAGGCTCTTTCAAGATTACTCTGACTACTCCACGTAAGTATTACATATTTAAATGTGTGAGGTCAAAGTTGATGACTTATTGATTCTACTCATCTTGGCTTACCTAGAGAACTACATGGTGTTTGCTATAAAATGGACACTTAATAAATATTTCTTAAATTAAACCGAATATAGAGATTAGGTTTTCTTAAAAATTTCACATTTTCCATGTCAATTCACTTTTAATTTAATGTGCTTTTAAAAGCATCATGAAATGTTCATTGAAAATCCATAATTAACATTTTAAAATTCCAGTTGAAAATTCAGTATCAAGGACATGTGATAGCCCCACTCTATTGCCTTAAGCATTAGCTGGATTGAAAAGGTATATGTAAATGTATAATAACTACATTAGAACAATGGAACTTGGTGAAATAAAAATTAAGAACTTCCTGAAAAATCAAAAGTATATGAGATTGTCTTGTAGAGTGAATCACCAACCAAAATGTGTCCAAGAGACTATTGTTGGAAAGGTGGGTTGACGCTCAGAAGTGAGGAAAGTAAGAAGGCAACTGTTTCCAACGTTAGCTGATGATATGATTAATGGATGCATTGCCGCTCAAATAGCTGGATGAATTCAGACTTTCATCCACACAGCCCCCTTTTCCGGCACAAACATTTCCCTGGGGCCAGGAAGCAATGGTGAGGAGTCAGCCTCCAGGTAAAAGTGATGGACATGAGACCTTAGGTAAGAGAGATTAATGCCCTGGATTTCTACTGATGTACAGACAGAATAGGAAATATTCCTGTAGCAAATGAGATGCCTTGTCCATTAGGGAATCCTAAATTTGTCTCATTCTAAGTAAATATAGGTGAGAGTATAATCTTCTGCACAGGTAGTCCACTCTTTAAGTAGGCTGTGCAATCAGATAGCAGGTTGCTTAACCAGAAACCTCAACCACAATCATCAAGACAGAACAAGGACCACAAAGCACTTCAGGAAAATTTGCATTATGAAAGACATAATACTTTTAAAACAAAAGAATTACTGGCTGAGTGAGAGTTCAGTAGATATTTCATGCTCACAAAGAGATGCAAGGACATATTGCGTACATAAAATATAAACCATAAAACAGCCTAAATTTTTTTTAAAAGATTGCTAAAATGCATACTTCAGTAGGTGGTCTGAAATGTTTATATCCAAAAGATAATTCAGTGAGTTGAGAGAATGAGCTCAGGAATATTTCAGAAAGCCACAATATGACAATGAGATGCAAAGCATAAAAGTAAAATTGCAGAGTGAGGCATGGATGATAGATTCCAGGTCCCAGCAATCTTCTGATATAATAGGTGTCAACCTTAACTATATGTTGGGATTATTTCCAGATTTTAAAAATAATTGTGATGCTTAAAAGACAGACACTTAACAAAAGAGGATACCCAAATGGCCAATAAACACACACAAAAAACGTTCAACATCATTACTCATCAGAAAATATGAGTTAAACCACAAAAAGATACTACTATACATCCATTAGAATGTTTAAAATGTAAAAGACTGGAAATATCAAGTGTTGGTGAGGGTGTGGAGAAACCAGAAACCTCCTAAGTTACTGAAGGGAGAGTGAGATGAGTGAGTTACTTTGGAAAGCTTTGGCAGTCCTCTAAAGAGTTAAGTCACAATACATACCAGCAATTTTACTCCAATAAATATACCCAAGATAAATTAGCACATGTATTCACCAAAAGACATGCACATGAATGCTTATAGTTGTTTTATTAATATAGTCCCCAACTGAAAACAATTCAAATGCCAATGTAAATAAACGGCGGTACATTTATTCAATGGAACACTATACAAGAACAACAAACACAACAAAAAAGCACTGGTGTGTGCAGAAACACTCATAAATCTCATCGATATTGAGCCGAGTAAATAAAGCCAGAAATCAAAGAGTATCTTTGTAAGAAGTTCAAGAAAATAAATGAATGTTGATAAAATTCCATATATTCATTTATATAGTTAGGTTAAGGATAGACTGAGAAAGGGCCAGATAAAATTGTGGGATTAGTGGAAATGTTTTCTATTATGATATAGGTGATAGTTATATGATTATGTATATACACAAGTCTAGGTGTGTGTGTTTAAAAATCATTGAACAACACACCTTATATTAGTGTAATTTATCCACTTTGCTCTATGTATTATATACATTAATTTAAAATGGTAAAAAACCTGACAGCAGATCCCTCCCCTAGATATTCTGAATAAATTGTTTTAGGCTGTGACTTGTGCATCAGTGTTTTTAACACCTCATGGGACTCTGAAAGTGTGCCACTTGCAAATTAGCTCTGAATTAATATTTTAAAAATATACTTCAAAAGGGGGAAAATAAATCCAGAAGAGAGTAATGTAATGCAAAAAGCAAATTTGAAAACAGAAACTTTCTACAATGAATTTCCAGAAAATGGATTGACAAGTTGTTTCTACAGGATCGAAATCAATGAAAATAGACTGAAAAAGAATGCACAGATGTGTACGTTCAAAAGATAATTACAAAACACCTTGTCACAGGTACTTAGACTCTTCTTTGGCTATGCCTATTGCTCAGACTTCTTCTGATTTTAATGATCTTGACAGCGCTGAGGATTGCTGGCCAGGTGCTTAGTAGGACAACCTTCTACTGAAATTTCTCTGATGTTTATCTCATTATTAGGGTGGAGTTCTGGCCTTTGGGGAGGAAGATCTCAGAAGTGCCATCCTCATCATGTCGTCTCAAGGGTCCATACTGTCAATATGGTTTATCATTGTTGATGCTCACCTTGACCACCTGGCTAAGAGGTGCTCCTTGTTAGATTTGTTCACCATGATGTTAATCTTTTCCTCTTTCCATACTGTAGCACTAGAAGGAAGTCACTACAGGCATCTAACACTTAAGGAGTGGAGAGATATGCTCCACTTCTTGAGGATAGAATATCTATATAAACTATTTGGAATTCTGTACCAGAAAATTGTCTCTTTTCGCCTGTTATTTATTTATTTGTTATAAGCAGGGTCTTGCTGTGTCACCCAGGCTCAAGTGCAGTGGCACAATCATGGCTCACTGCAACCTCTAACTCCTGGGCTCAAGTGATCCTTCCACCTCAGCCTCCTAAGTAGCTAGGATTAAAGGGGCACACCACCACACTCAGCTAATTTGTAAAAAAAAAAAAAAAAAAAATTGTAGATTCAGGGTCTCTCTGTATTGCCCAGGTTGCTCTCAAACTCCTAGTCTCAAGCAATCCTCCTGCCTTAGCCTCCTGAAGTGCTGGTATTATAGTCATGAGTCACCGCACCCAGCCATCTTCACCTATTTTTTAAAAAATTTTATTTTAGGTTCAAGGATGCACGTGAAGGTTTATTACATAGATAAACACATGTTATGGGGATTTGTCATACATACTATTACATCACCCAGGTAATAAGCTCAATACCCAACAATTACCTTTTCTGCTCCTCTCCCTCCTTGCACCCTCTCCCACTCAAGTAGACTCCAATGTCTGTTGTTTCCTTCTTTGTATTCATAAGTTCTTATCATTTAACTTCCACTTATAAGTGAGAACATGCAGTATTTGGTTTTCTGTTCCTGTATTAGTTTGCTAAGGGTGATAGCCTCCAGCTCCATCCATGTTCCCACAAAAGACATGATCTTGTTCTTTTTTATGGCTGTATAATATTCTACGGTGTATATGTATCACATTTGCCTTATCCAGCCTGTCACTGATGGACATTTAAGTTGATTCCATGTCTTTGCTATTGTGAACAGTGCTGCGATGAACATTTGCATGTACATGCCTTTATGGTGGAATAATTTCTATTCCTTTGGGTATATACCCAGTAATGGGATTGCTATGTCAAATGGTAATTCTGCTTTTGGCTCTTTAAGGAGCTGCCATACTGCTTTCCGCAATGGTTGAACTAATTTACACTCCCTTCAACAGTATTTAAGTGTTCATTTTTCTCCACAACTTCACCAGCATCTGTTGTTTTTTGACTTTTTAATATTAGCCATTCTGACTGGTGTGAGATGGTATCTCCTTATGGTTTTGATTTGCATTTATCTAATGATCCATGATATTGAACTTTTTTTCATATGTTTGTTGGTTGCATGTATGTCTTCTTTTGAGAAGTCTCTGTTCATATCCTTTGCCAGCTTTTTAATGGGGTTGTTTTTCTCTTGTAAATTTGTTTAAGTTCCTTATAGATGTTGGATATTAGACCTTTGTCAGACGCATAATTTGCAAATATTTTCTCCTAGTCTGTAGGTTGTTTGTTTATGCTGTTGATAGTTTCCTTTGCTGTGCAGAAGCTCTTAAGTGTAATTAGATCCCATTTGTCAAAGACATGAAAAGCAACCACAATAAGAGCAAAAATTGACATCTTTACCGATTTATTAATTTATTAATCATTTATTTATATCAGCCTAACTCACGGATATTTATTTTCTATCTTGTTTTATAATGCAATACTACTTTATATATTTTGTTGCTCAAATTGTACCAGCTTTGATTATTGGGAGCTTTTTGGGGTGCCTCCTGTGTGCTTTGGCTAGCTCACCACTGTGGGGTTTCAATGGTTGTTTACTGTTTGTTTGCTTGTTTGTTTGCTTCAAGCACTTCCATACTTTCTGGTACTATAAAATGCTCCAGGCTCATCTTATGTATTCCCTGCCCCAGTCCTAGAATCAGTCATTTCTCCAAGGGGCCCTGCTTTATTTGATTAAAGAAATTTTTTAGAAACCAATGTCTGAGACTAGCGAGGTTCATTGCTATCGGGGGTGTCATTTCTTTTAGGCTCTCTCAGCTGACAGAGCAAAGAAATATATGTGTATATACTAGTTATGCATACACATATATCTATAAATACTTCTAAATGTAAACACCTGTATTTATATTAAATCAAACTGAGTTCTTTCTGATATCTCTAACTCTTGCAACATGGATCATTCTAGCCTCCTCTCCCTGCTTATCTGCAAATTCCCACTCTATTCATGAAAGATTCCCACCACCCACTCTCTATATACTTAACTATTCCTGTACACATGTACAGCAGTATCAGAATTGTTAACCTGTATCTCCTTGGGAAACAATTTTATCAACTAGAATACTAAACTTATGTGCAGCTTCTTATGCCTTTAGAATTACAGCTTTGACTCACATCCATCTTTCTTCCACCTTACGCCTATAATGAGGCTGGCTATACATTCATTTGTTTGTAATACACCTAGAATTTCTTGTTGCAATCTATAATCTTTCCTAGGATCCCCTTGCTTCCTAAATGACTTTCTAAATTTACATACAGTAAAGTTTACTTCTTATGACATACATGTCTAAGGATTCTCACAATACATAATGCTATGTATCTACATTATAGTATCATTATCCAGAATCATTTCGTCACCCTAAAAGTGCCTTGGGTTCCACCTATTCAGCCCCCTTGCCTCCTGCTGAAGCCATGGAAACCACTGATCTTTCTACTATCTCTACAGTTTTCCCTTGTGTGTACATTTCCCTACAGTATGTAGCTTTTCCTGACTTTTTTTTTCACTTAGCAATAGGCACTTAAGATTCTGCCATGTCTTTCTGTGGACTGATAGCCCATTTCCTTTTATCATGGAATAATATTCCATTGTATAGATGTAGCACAGCTTGTTTACCCATTCCTGTATTGAATAAAAACATCTTGATTGCTTCCAGTTCTGGTAATTATGAATAAAGCTATTATAAACTTTTGTACAATGTTTTAGATGGACATAAATTTTCAACTCAGGTAAATACCTAGGAGTGCAATTGTTAGATTGCATAGTAAGACTATGTTTAGCTGAAAGAGACTGTCAAACAGTCTTCCAAAGTGACTGCACCATTTTGCATTCCTACCAGCAACGAATGAGAGTTTCTATTGTTCCACATTGTTTCCAGCATTTGGTATGAAATATCATCTGTAATAAAGCAATTTATTCCACTTACCATATTTTTTCAGCAGAAGATTTTCTTTGAATTTGTTTTAATACACTCTAATTCTTCAGTGAAATTCTCTTTGCTGTCACCAATTTTCTTGAACCGAATAGTCACTGCTATTTTAAAGACTGAGCCTAACTAGTCTAATATCCAGATCACCTGTAGTTTGACTTCTGTGGTTTGTTTGCTTCTCTGGTTCTTGACATATCTGGAAATTAACGATTAAATATTGGATTGTGAGTATAAATAATTGTAAAATATCTGGGTGAGCACTTTGTTTTCAACAAGCAGTTAGAATAGAGAGTTGAGTTCTGCAACATGGATCTACATCTCCATCTGGGCATGATTTTCTTTTCTCTCTAGTCTATGGGTACAAGAGTATACCTCCAGATCTGAAACTGATTTTGAACTGGAAAAGTCATAGTCAATTTCTGGTTCACACATTTCTTACGATGTAGTCCTTTGGGCATTCAGGCATCCCAAATGAGTGTCCAGGATGTTGAGTAGGGCATCCAAGTTTATTTCCCTAGCCTTGTGAGGCTTACAAAAGCCCTGCTTCCCTTCAACCTCTAAGCTGAGTTTTCTTTCTTTCACTCTCTAGACAGTGAAGAAACCCTCAAGCGGAAAAGTGACTCAGATTTTCAAATTCAACTTATCTAAAACTTCTTTCTCTTTTGGAATTGGCCTCTCAAATCCTCACTGCTTTGATAGCCTGAATTTCAATTTTAGTCTCCCGGTGCTGTGAGATAGCCAAAATCTCTGCTTAGTCACTTGCTTCCTGCTCAGATTTTGCCTTGGTTTCTCAGCCTCTTGTCCAGCTTCATTTAAAAATCACTAAAGTGTTTTAAGGGATTTTGAAGGAGTATGAGATGGCAGGCTCAGCTCAATAATTTTACTTTCAGCAATCTTTGCCCTCCAAGATTTGGCTACCATGGGTGCTTTCCGATGCCTCTGGATAGGGTGGTAGCTTAGAGAATGTTGTTTCACATGTAGCTTAGAGAATGTTATAATAAAAAGTGATTTGTTTTCCATATAGAATTTCCTATGTTCTCAATTTGCTGATTGTGTCCTTTCATTGCCATTTAACTTGCTCCTCTAATCCCCACGTAACCAAGAAATTAGAAGTTAGATACAGAAGTTTGATTATATTTAAGCTTTTGACAAGAATAATTCAGAGTATTCAGATGATTTTTGATTATTCTTCTCTTAGTGATGTTTTATATTGATCAGCAGGCCCAGGTGTTGTCATTGCAACATATTTTTGAGTGAAAAAAGACATTGTCAAAGACATATCCTATATTATCCATACTGTGACTTGCATATAATAACTGACTCTCCTTAGGTGATATCACTGAATGCTTCTGAAGTCTTTTTGTTCTTATTGTATTTTACTTTTAGTCATAATTCTGTTTTTATTCAGAGAGTTTTAAAGCAAATATAAATTTATCTGATAATATTCAATTACTGTTAGAGAAACAGTGCTTGCTTTTAAAAAACTATCATATAAAGAAAGAAAAGAATGACACCATTTAACAAGATGACATAGAAGTGGCCACAAGAACTCTAACCCTGACATTAAATTTAAAAGAGTGGCTCTTGAAGGGATGGTACTACCGTTGGTGTCATCAACTGAAGAATGACAAGGTTGATAGATTTGGAAAGGAGGGCTTCATTTCCCATAAAAGGTTGCAGCCTGGGCCAGGTGTGGTGGTTCATGTCTCTAATCTCGGTGCTTTGGGAGGCTGAGATAGGAGCGTCCCTTTAGCTCAACAGTTCAACGTTACAATGTGCTTTTATTGTGCAACTGTACTCCAGCTTGGGCAGCAGAGTGAGACCCTGTCTGGATATGAAAAAAACAAGTTTGCAGCCTGCAGGGTGGCCATTTTCACGGGCTGGGAAGCATAGCCTCTGGTCAGAAGCCAAAAACAGGTATTTTGAGGGAGGGGAAAAGGAAATAGGAATTTATGCTGAGCAGGGTGTCTGAGTACACATAGTTAATAAGCTATAGGAAGAGGGATGAAGTTTATGAGAGGAGAAACGTGCATAGGCGCAACTGAGCTTCATGCCCCATGAGCTGCATGTACAAAAAATGGCAACCTTAACATGATCTGAGCATGAAGTTTTCGACCCTCTGACATCAAAAGGTGAAGCAGAGGACACAAAAACCCTCACCGTGCATCCTCCATAGACTGGCCAGCGCCACTTTGTGGTCTGTGATCTCTTATCAGAAAAGACGCTGGTCAGTTGTTGTGAAAAACTGAAATAAAAGAGGGGTGCCATCAGGTGGTTGGTTTAAATCAGTGGTGGAATCTTTTGAAAGGGCTGTTTGCTGTTTAGAACTTAGGGAAGAAAGCCTAATGGCAAGTAACAGGGGATTGGGCATTAATACAGTGTGGATTTTTGTCCCTACTCAAACCTCATGTTGAATTGGAAGAGGGGCCTGGTGGGAGGCAATTGGATCATGGGGGTGGATTTTCCCCTTGCGATTCTCATGATAGTGAATGAGTTCTCACAAGATCTTATGGTTTAAAAGTGTCTGGCATTTCCCACTTCACTCTCTCTCTCCCCTAATACCATGTGAACAAGATACTTGCTTCTCATTCACCTTCTATCACGACTGTAAGTTTCCTGAGGGCTCCAAGTCATGCTTCCTGTTAAGCCTGCAGAACTGTGAGTCCATTAAACCTCTTTCTTTATAAATTACCCAGTCTCAGGTAGCTCTTTATGGCAGTGCGAGAACGGATTAATACAGGTACAATGTATGTTCAATGTTCCATCAAGTCATGGCAGGAAAGTCAGTCTTTAACTTTCTCTGGGATCCCCTTGGCCAAAAAGAGATACAATCAGTCAGTTGGGGGGCTTACAATTTCATTTTCATTTCTCAGTGGGTATTTTTCAAATTTGTGGAATTGTTTCTGTCAAAATAAATGGAGGTGCTACTGACATTTCGTGGACAGGCATTAAGACTTCTAGAAGTCCTGCAACAAACACCAAAGGCTGCCAATGCCTGCTTTGCAAAATTATGATGGTAAGATAAATCTGAGGTAGTTGACTTCATCTGGCTTCTAACGCCAAAGTTGTCCTTGGTCATTCTTAGGTGTAGGCCAAGCTAACTTTGGGAGAAATTTAGTTGATAGTTTAACCTTAAAGCAAGGATAATAATTAAAAGTGCACAAAGTTAGGGTTATGAGAGGGGCCTGAATTCCGCTACTATGTAGCAGAATGTATGTGGATATAGTTAAATGATAACCAGCCATTGTTGTAGAGGTTGCAAGATTTGTAACACCCCCACTTACGTCTGCAGATAACATCACTATCGTAAAACCTAAGATTAGCTTTTTGAGGTGTCTTTTCAGGTGCTGGCATTCCTGACAACCAGCTAACCCCACCTGGACTCATGGCTCATGACTCAACTGGTCACGAATCCCCTCCTGGGACTCTACCCGGAGGTGGACTCAGGGCACAAGGACCATTCTCCACACCCCCATGATTGCATCCTCAACCAATCAGCAGCACTCATTCCCTAGTCCCCTGTCCACAAAACTATCCTTGGAAAACCTTAACCTCTGAGCCTTCAGGGAGATTACTGTGAGTAATAACTCTGTCTCCTGCGAGTCCTGGCTGGACTTGCACAAATTAAACTTTTTCTTTACTGCAATGCTATGGCCTCAGTGATTTGGCTTTGCCTGTGCAGTGTGCAGGAAGAATTTGCAGACAATTACAACAACAAGACATTTTTGTATCTCTTCAAGTGTAGCTGCTCTGAGCACTAGCATGTTGAAATGGATGGTACCTTATTATATATTACTTTCCCACTTTTCCTTCAATATATGGTTAAGGCATTCATATTGATTTTTAAAAGTTATATATATAGGCAGTTCATGTTATCTTTAAATTTCCTTCCACAAATGACAGAAAGCATGTTTTATTATTGGCCGGGCGTGGTAGCTCATGCCTGTAATCCCAACACTTTGGGAGGCTGGAGTGGGTGGATCACCAGGTCAAGAGATCGAGACCATCCAGGCCAACATCTTTACTAGAAATACAAAAACTAGCCAGGCGTGGTGGCAGGCGCCTGTAATCCCAGCTACTTGGGAGGCTGGAACAGGAGAATTGCTTGAACCCAGGAGGCAGAGGTTGCAGTGAGCCGAGATCATGCCACTGCACTCCAGCCTGGAGACAGAGCAAGACTTCATCTCAAAAATAAAATAAAATATTTATTATTAACAGGGGGCATTGAGTCTGCCAAGCTTAAGAGCCAGTGTACTGGGTGAAAGGATTTGGGCCTTATCTCTATTATTTACTGTTCCTACCTTCCTCCCGAAGCTCACTTAATAGGTAGTTTCTTCTGAGCTCACTGATCTTCCTACCTGTGCTACATATGGACAGATCTCCTATGCTTGAGTATGCTTTAATTTTTCTTCTAGTCTATGGGTAAGAAAGGGGACTACCTCTTGGTCTTCAGAGTGGCCTGCAGAGCATATCTGAGCTTATTCTTTATTTTGTAAACTGTGAATTTTATCACCTTGCTATTCTTTTCATATATTGTGTAGCTGTTTATTCTCTCTCCAAAGTTAGGAAAAGAATCTCTGCTTGATTTCCACTTATCCAGCCTCCCTGTTGGCCCACAGCTGCTAAAAACACAAGGTGAGTAGTGCTTAAGTTCAGCCTTGATAAACCACATTTGAGCTGGACTTTGCACCACTCCACCCTCTACAGCAGTCATTGAATACCTGCTGGAAGGAAAGTACTATTTGAGGTATTAGTAGATAAGGCTGGGAGGCACAGGAAGTTAACTCATATGTGGCCTCACCTCTCAAAGGAATTTACAATCTAGCTGGGAAAATAATGTACACCAGAGAGTTAACAATGCAAGAGAAGGCTCTTCGTTGCACTTCGTTTTAAAACCTATGCTGTTATTCATACAAGACCCTTGGACATTCTCCTGACCCTATGGTGCAGGAGTCCCTGCCCTTACATGCTGCTTTTCCTTTGGTCAATATTGACATTAGTCCAGTAACCAATCTTGAAAGGGGACAGGGAGAGATGAGCTGCCTCCAGGTTTAGAAAACAAGATAAACAAAGACACAGAAGGAACTGAAGTGAGAACTGTATTCAGAGAATAGCAAGTACTTCAAGGTGAGAGTAAAGTTGCAGGGAGAGAGGACACTGGGAGATTTGTCAATAAATAAATTTTAAAAATAGAAGAAAAGGCAATCTTTAAATGTCTTTACTCCTCCTAATGTTCTCACAAAGAAAAAAGTTTGAGTACGAATATTCCGTAAACTCTATCATCTTCCCCAGTAGTGGGGTTCTGTCATTTAGTCACAGTGCGGATCCAGCTAAGAGGAGGCAATCAGTTTGAAGTCAGATAGAGCCAGTGGAACTCAGGGACATAATAAAGATAGTTTTGAATTAAGTGTAATATTCAGGTCTCTTTTCTAAAAACCAGTATTTTTCCTAATACTTTTAATTTTAATCCCTTACTACATTCCCAACAGTTAAGCAACACTAGAACCAGAATTTCTGGTTTAAATTCCCACCGACTTCACCTAGTAGCTGTGAAAACCTGGGCAAAGTCCCTGCCTCAATTTTCTTGTCTGTAAAATGGGCACAGTCATAATATCAACAGAAAGGTTGCTGTGAGCAATGATACATATTAGGTACTTAGAATGGAAGCATGGAATTAGTTCTCAGTAAAAGTCCTATCATTATGACCTAGTGCCATATATTACCTCCATTCTGGAAAGTTATTGTATCCTTAACATAGATATACATTTCCTTTTACATCAAAGAGTGGAAAAACTCAGTCATATGAGAAAAAGATAGAGCAGCCTTGGCCCAGATTTTTTTTTTTTTTAGTGGCAATTCTGTGCTTTCATGATATATGCTGCCACCTGCTGGACCCATCAGGAATTGTTCCATCGCAGGATGTGATTAACATTGCTGTGTTGTTTGACATAATTTCCTATTCACGCAAAATAAATAAAGCTAAATATATTATTCAAATCATTCAAAGAATAGCCATCTGAGCAATTTCTCTCACTAGGTGGCATTATTAATAACTACATGTGATCTTAAAACCCTTGGAAAAGCTACATAGTCAACTGCAAGACACCAGTGTGATGAGGAGCTTCACGGCTTTTAGGATAATGACCATAGACACTCTCTTAGTTACAAATCCACGCTTCAGGGCGCATCTTACTGAAACCAGAATGTGAGATAAACGCAGCATTTATAAGATTGTTTTATTTTTAAATTAAAAGGAATTTAAGTTATTGATATCATAAACCATTTATCTTCTTATTTAGAAAGGCTTTAGTATAAAAATTTTAAAAATGAATAAAAGAGTAGCTGACACTGAGATTTTAAAAATTAATAATCTCCTTTCAGAATACTAAGGAAAAATATAAAATATATTTTAAAAATCTTTCATTAGTTTCCCCTAGTTACCAGCTTTTTGTTCCAGAGTATGGAGTTCTATAGTGGGAGCCATGTTTTTGTTATATAATATTTCTAAGCTTGGATCCAAAGTCAGAGATAAAATAACTCTGCATGATTTAGGAGTACTTAACTCCAAATAGAATCTTAGGACATACGAGATCTCTCATAAAATGAGTACTTAAAGACAATGAAGTACGCATTGCCTGAAGGGGAAAAATCACCAGTGGTGGGGGTTAGAAGACATTCCTAAGAGTCATTTATGACAGTGATTAGCTCAAATCTCTTAATAACACCAGATTACTAAATGCTGGACTCTCTATCTGGAAGGAACACTAGGCCAAGAACTCCAGATGGGAAAATAGGGGCGTTCCCTCTAGTTGTAGTGTTAAAGCATTGTGTATCTGAGCACATTCAGCCCCACCGAGGGACTATGCTGCATCAGGCTCATGTGCTGAGTGTCAAGGACCCCACTGAGAGTCATATGAAAGCTACAAAGCTCTTTCCGGAAGAATCCTGATATCCACCACACACGCACACACTCACACTCACACACACAGTCACATACACACACAGACCCACTCACACATACAGACACATACACATATACACACACATTCACATACACACACAGGCACAGTCACCCACAAACACACACTGACACACCCACACACAGAGACCTGCTCACACACACACTCACACACACACACACACACACACACAATTACCAGAGCCCTGTATCTCTTTCTTGGGTCGCTTTAAGGTAAAGAATCCATGAACCATATCATATCTACACAGCTTTCAAATGCTGAAGTTCAAGTGGTAAATTCAGTCTTAAGAAAAAAAAAATCATGACAAAATTTGGGAATCAATTAATTATACATTATTTCTAAAATGTTAAGAAAATGAACCCAGGTCATAGTTAATACATGCTTATTAATGCAGTTAAGAGTCTCAAGATATGACTTCTGGTTAACTATTTGAATTTATTCTTCTTTAAGCTAGGGAATGAATTCTTCAAAAGCAGTTTTAAGATTTCTGTCTTATGTATTACAGAATGTTCTAACCTAAGACTAGTCCAAAGTGCCCTTACTCATGAAAAAGAGAATTTATTCGTATTTTCTACATGCAATTATGCAATATAATCACTATAGAAAACTACTTTAACATTTGCTTTTTAAACTATTGTCAGTTTTCTGTATACAATATAATGTTCATTTTTGGATATAAGTAAAAATCTAAATCAATTCAATAATCATTTTGGCTACTTATCAAGTCTTGAAATCTAAGCAGAAAAGTATAGAGTTTATTTTATAAGTGTTAGGAAAATACAGAGAAATATCATGAAAAAATAAATATTTAGCATGATTTATCTGGTAGTGATATGCAAACTGCCAACTGCCCACGAGACACTTTTAAAACCCTGGCTTTACTAACACAGGAACAGAAAACTGAATACCGCATGTTCTTACTTATAAGTGAAAGTTAAATAATGCAAACTCATGGACACATAGAGGGAAACAACACACAGTGGGGTCTATTGGAGGGTGGAGGGTAGAGGTGGAGAGGAGGGAGAGGATCAAGACAAATAACTAATGGATACTAGGCTTAATACCTGGGTGATGAAATAATCTGCATGACAAAGCCCCATGACATAAGTTTATGTATGTAACAAACCTGCACTTGTACCCCTGAACTTAAAATAAAAGTGTTAAATAAATAAATAAATAAATAAATAAATAAATAAATAAATACCTGGTGTATTAGTTTTCACGGTACTATGAAGAAATGTCCCAGTCTGGGTAATTTCTAGAAGAAAGAGGTTTGATTGACTCACAGTTCTACATAGCTGGGGAGGCCTCAGGAAACTTACAATCATGGCAGAAGGGGAAGCAAACATATCCTTCTTCACATGATGGCAGGAAGGAGAAGTGCCGAGTGCTGGGGAAAGCCCCTTATAAAACCATCAGATCTTGTGGGAACTCACTCATTATCATAAGAACAGACGCATGGGGGTAACGGCCTTCATGATTAAATTACCTCCCACCAAATCCCTCCCACAACTCGTGGGGATTATGGGAACTACAATTCAAGATGACATTGGGGGTGGAGACAAACCCAAACCATATCACCTGGGTTTGAGGTGAGTCCACAGCAGGGATGGAGGTTTCTGGGGAAGCAGGAAAGAAAGAAACAAGGAGGAGGAAACAGAAGGGGAGAATATACATGGTCTTGGAATTGAGAAGCTGGATGACAAATTAAACTAGCTGCATGTATTCCCCACAACAAGGGATGGGGGTCCCACTGGAACACAGGACACTTCGTGTTTGAAGGTGTCCTCAAAAGATCAAGTTGATCGAGTTTTCCTATAATCTGCCTTTAAAAACAGGCAGACTTGAATGCCCAGAACATGTAAAATCACAATAAAATGCATGTGAAAAGTAAATAAAGGCGACTGGGGCTGTCCCACCTTTTAGAGAGTAATGGTGCTTCCTTTAGTTTCTATACCCCTGGTCCCGCCTCCTCGGAGCACAGCACACTGTCTGCCTTACAGTGTGGCTCTCTGTGGGAGGCTTATCACATGCTCCCTTGTCATCTCTTTAAGGAAGGACTGGTTAAACAGCATGGAACCCAGAGCTGGGCCACCAAGAAGCTTGCTTTCTCCTTCACAGCCATTCTCACATAATGGTCCAGATTCGGTATTTGACCCTTGTCCCCACATTTGTCTGGATTCCTTACCTAATACCTGAAAGCTTCAGCTTCCTTGCATCCATGAAAATGGGCATAGAAAACCTGGATGGCTGTTGTAAGGATCAGGTGTCACAATAATACAAAGCACTTAGCCCTTAGCTGCTGGAGAAACCAGGCTCAGACACATGACCTTACCTATAGCCACACGTGGACACTCAGGTTTCCAGCTGAGAAAAGAGGAGGAAGGAAAGATGGAAACCTAGCAAGTGCACAGTCACAGAACCTTAGAGCTAGTGGGAGAGTCCAGAAATTAAACAATACACAAAGAAGTGCACCGTTTTGCTTTCGAGGTGAGGGAATCGGCCTGAGGAAGCCAAGAAATGTTCCCAGAATTTCAACACACATCTGAATTCTTCCAACCCAAGGCTCCTCCCACTGAAAAGGGGAGAAGAAAGTGGGATGAGGGAAAGTTAAAAAAGAGGAGATGACACAGGGCAGAATAACCCCAAACAGCTTTGATTACGATTCCATTTACCGCTTTTAAATTCCAGCATTGAGACTCGAGCTAAAATACTTTATTGGAGCTTTTCCCTAAATAGATAGCAGAATAGAGGTAAGATTTGGTGGCAAACTTTTCCTTTTAATTCAACCATTGGATATTTTACCCACTCTTCAGCTTACTTTTACGTGCCTTCAGGTTTGTTTTTTACAATGGGAGGGGATCAGAATCCAGTTTTCTGGAGCGAAAAATGAGGAAACACAGGAATGCAGCTGTAATCTCCCCTTTTTTTCTGTGCAGATGCGGATGGCAATGGCAGGCACCCACACAGAAGGAGATTTCCTTATACTGTCATATGCAGCCTCGGGACTTCTGCCCAGGCCTCAGTAGACACAACTGCAGTGGTTGAAATGGAGAGAACACACGTTTGTCAGAAGTAGGTCTGGTCTGATTTTGCCTGAGTCATTGAGTGACGGTTTGCACTTCTCATCCTTCACAAACATCCTAGAAACAATGGCCCTGGTTTACTCTGAACATCCTGGGAGTGCTCCATGGTAAATACACAATGCCTTTGTATATTTACGATTCTTTCTTGGTCTATTTCGAGGCTATAACAGTGAGGGCCTGAATTCCAAATTCTGCCATACAAGCAAGCATTTTGCCTTAACAGTTGGCTACGCTTGAGTCCAGAGTTACGTCTATTCTCAAGCAACTTGTCTCACCATGAAGAAGTATGAACTTAAGAGTCAGGAAGGGATAGGCATGGCAGCAGCTGCTACTCCAGTGGTCATGGCCTGGAGCATTCAAGAGGCAGAGCTCAAAAAGGAGTGCAAAATATGACCAATGTATTTTTTAATAATTGGATCACCTTCAACGTGTCAGGCACGTGTGTAAGAGATCTTTGTGAACACAGTGTATGCAAACCCTACAGTGGGTGAAATCCTACAGAGTAGGTTTGAGCTTTTCCTTTTTAATTCATTAATATTTTAACTTTGCTGAAGAACAGAACCTAATATTATTAGCCAACTAATTTGAATTTGTCAGAAGAAAGATGTTACCCAAATATCAAATCAAGACCAGATCTACTTCTGACAAACACATGTTCTCTACATTTCAACCACTGCAGTTATGCCTTCTGAGGCCTGGGCAGACGTTCCAGGGCTGCTCAGCAGTATAAGGAAAGGTCTTTCCATACATATTAATTTTAACTCTGACAACAACTCTGCAAGGGAAGTATTACAGTTGAGCAAACCCAGGCTCAGATACTTTAATACTCTATTGGAAGTCAGATAATTTGCCAACTGCTGAGTCAGGCCAGTAATCTAGGTATGTCTGGTACCAATAGATCACAACTTAATATATCAAAACAAGTTTTCTGAATCTGAATATTGAATGAATATTCAATAATATTAGGAAATAATAGTTCATTTATTGGAGATGACAGTATTGTGATTGTTTTAAAAATATTTCCTAGAATATAAATGATAAAAATAAATCATTCAAAGTCTGAGATTTGCTTAACGAGCCCCATGGTGGTGGTGCTGGTGTGGAAGATAGAGGAAGGAGAATCCAATTAAAGCACAGATGAAACAAGGATCTCAGGGACTTGATGGTTACTATTTCTGGGTGATGACTTTGTGGAAATTTTTTGTACTATTCTTTCTAATTTTGCTTATGTTTAAATTTTTCCCTAATTAAAAAAATAACCCCCTCCCCTTCTGAATAAAGGTATCATCATTAACTCAGCTGCTGTGAATCAAAATCCTGGAATCACTGTTGCCTGATCTTTTCTCTCACAGGTGCACAGGATCTGAGTTGAGAGTGTGCTGGGCGTGTTTGAGTAACAGTGAAAAGGCTGCCAAGTGCCGGAGCCATTGGAAGTGGGGTCAGAGAGATGTCCAAATGATTTCTACACAGGGCCTAAGAGGCCACGGTAAGCATTTGTGTTTTATTTTGTATTCTACTCTGTGTATGATACAAAAATTACTGTACAATTTTGATGAGAAATGAAAAACCCTGAGATTTACGTTTGACTAACATTGCCATGAACGGTGTTTGAATAATAGACGATAAGGGGCCAAGAATGGGAGAGAAAAGGCAACCAGAAGTGATTTCACTAGTACAGGTTGGTGGTGGCCATTCAAAACAGTGCTTCCGTGGAAGTAAGGGGGACTTGATTTCAAAGGTATGACCGACATGATTTTCTAATGTATGACTAAGTGTAAAATGACACTATTGGATTAAAAATTGTCCTTTAGCCCTAAAATGCCATGGATGTCCCCAGTCCTGTAAGATGCGGGGGTTGTATGCACCGTTGCTTCTGTGCCTTCCAGGAGTTATCTCCTTGCAGTGTACATGGCAGAAAGAGCACAGCCTTCAGAGTCAGAGAAGATAGGCTAGAATTGGTGTGGTTCATGCAGTGTGCCCCACAGAGCCACATGAAAATTAAAGGAAACAGCATGAAAATCTGTGTATGATGCAACATAGCAAGGGACTCAACAAAAACCTCCCTTTCCTCTCCAAAATGCCTGGCCCTTACAAGGGGCAGTCTCATGTGTCACTGCCCTGCCATGAGATGTCAGCCTTCCTTCCTCACATGTTCTTTGACTCCATGTCTAAGATTTCCACAATGGAACCTCCCTTTCTTGCCCTCTAGGCTGCATGTTTTTGCAGAGGGGTGACCCTTACGTGGGGACTAAATTGATAATGTCTTTAGTTTAAAATTTTACGCCTTTATTACCTGATTTCATCATATCTAGGTCAGGTTTTCTCATATAGTATCAGTCTTGCCTTGACATTTTGATAAAACTTCTAAATTCAGAATCAATAACATACAATAAAGCTTTTATCTGTGCATATGTAAATAATTTATATTTCTTTGTAGTTTTCTCTCATTTCTTCCTTCTTGGTAAGCATTAATTACTGTTCTGCATTCTCTTGTATATCTAGATAAGCAAAAAAAGGGATACGCGAAATTCAGTTAACAATTCACGTTTTCATAAAATATTGACTGATTGCTACCTTCATCTTACTAATATTGGGTACATATCAATGGGTGGTGAGCAAGACAGAATTTTTCTTGGGAAATTTCAGTCTTTTTTTAGCTTATCACTCAATATCTCATCGAGGAAATATTTAGGTAGAATTAGATAACAATCCTTAAGCTATTAATGTAATGTCAGCGAAGTTTTGGAAATTACGCAAGTTGGACAGCTGACTTCCACCCATGCATAATGACATCTAGCTAGATCCTCAAAATCTAGCACGAAAAAGGACAAACGGATGTTTACACAGGATAGTGACAAAGATAATAGAATGAGCACGCCAATAAAATCCACCACACCAAATGTCAAGAATTTTGTTTTTGGACCGGGTGCGATGGCTCATGCCTGTAATTGCAGCACTTTGGGAGGCCGAGGCAGGTAGATCACGAGGTCAGGAGATCGAGACCATCTTGGCTAATACAGTGAAACTCCGTCTCTACTAAAAATACAAAAAACTAACCGGGCGTGGTGGCGGGCACCTGTAGTCCCAGCTACTCAGGAGGCTGAGGCGCGAGAATGGCGTGAACCCGGGAGGTGGAGCTTGCAGTGAGCCGAGATCGCGCCACCGCACTCCAGCCTAGGGGACGGAGCGAGACTCCATCTCAAGGAAAAAAAAAAAAAAGAGAGAATTTTGTTTCTGTGCATTCCTATTATTTACTAGTCTTGCTTCTATTGGCCTTGTGGGAAAGAAACTCCTTCTTCAAGGTTCTATCTAAAGTTGAATTGTCAATCGCTATGCAATAATTGCCACCTTCTGCACCATCCCTTCACTAATTTCCAGTTGTAAAATACTTTCAAGTATTTAATCCTAAGTATTCTAATTTTATCCACTTGTTGCAATTATTATTTTATTTTTATTGCTAAGTAACAATACCCTCAATCACAAAACTATGAATTTATGCATCTTAAGCACTAAAATTTGGCAGCTGGTGAATCATTCTCCACTACTTTCAAGCAGAATCTCAAGCTTCCGAAGTTTTCTGGTCTTATTCCTAGTATAGCACTTATCACATCTTATTGTGATAAATTGCTTTACCCAAACTCACTACCTTTCTTCAACTCCATTGGCCCAAAACTTGGCCAGAGAGCCTGGTGGGCATATATCAATGTGGTCCATAGTCAGTACTCAGTAAACATTTTATTACTGAATACATGGCATAATAAGTAACTTTATTTTTTAATTTTATTTTAAGTTCTGGGATATACGTGCAGGAAGTGCAGGTATGTTACATAGGTAAACGCGTGTTATTATGGTCTGCTGCACCCACCAAGTGTATGTTCATTGCAGCACTGTTCACAATAGCAAAGACATGGAATCAACCCAAATGCCCATCAATTAGAGACTGGATAAAGAAAATGGGGGCTGGGTATGGGCTCACACCTGTAATGCCAGCACTTTGGGAGGCTGAGGCAGGTGGATCACCTGAGGTCAGGAGTTGCAAGACCAGACTGGCCAACATGGCGAAACCCCATCTTTACTAAAAATACAAAAATTAGCCAGGCGTGGTGGTGGGCGCCTGGAATCCCAGATACTGGGGAGGCTGAGGCAGGAGACCCATGCCCTAGGTATTAAGCCCCATCCCCACCTCCTAGGTATTAAGCCCCACATTCATTAGCTATCAATCCTGATGTTCTCCCTCCCCCTGCCCCTGACAGGCACCAGTGGGTGGTGTTCCCCTCCCTGCATCCATGTGTTCTCATTTCAGCTCCCACTCATAAGTGAGAACATGTGGTGTTTGGTTTTATGTTTCTGCATTAGTTTGCTGAGGATAATGGCTTCCAGTTCCATCTATGTCCCTGCAAAGGGCATGTTCTCGTTCCTTTTTATGGCTGCATAGCATTCAATGGTGTATATGTATCACATTTTCTTTTCTTTCTTTTTTTTTTCTTTTCTTTTTTCTTTGAGAAAGAGTTTCACTCTTGTTGCCCAGAATGGAGTGCAATGGCACAATCTCGGCTCACTACAACCTCTGCCTCCTGGGTTCAAGCAATTCTCCTGCCTCAGCCTCCCCAGTATCTGGGATTACAGGTGTTCACCACCACACCTGGCTAATTTTTGTATTTTTAGTAAAGACGGGGTTTCACCATGTTGGCCAGTCTGGTCTTGAACTCCTGACCTCAGGTGATCCACCTGCCTCAGCCTCCCGAAGTGCTGGCATTACAAGCATGAGCCCATACCCAATCCACATTTTCTTTATCTAGTCTCTAATTGATGGGCATTTGGGTTGATTCCATGTCTTTGCTATTGTGAATAGCACTGCAATGAACATACACTTGGCATGTATCCTTATAATAGAATGCTTTATATTCCTTTGGGTATATGCTCAGTAATGGGATTGCTGGTCCAAATGGAATTTCTGGTTCCAGGTATTTGAGGAATCACTACGCTGTCTTCCACAATGGTTGAAATAATTTGAATTCCCATCAACATTGTGAAAGTGCTCCTATTTCTCCACAGCCTCACGAGTGTCTGTTGTTTCTTGAATTTTTAATAATCACCCTTCTGACTGGTATGAGATGGTATCTCATTGTGGTTTTGATTTGCATTTCTCTAATGACCAATGATGTTGAGCTTTTTTGTCATATGTTTGTTGACTGCAAAAACGTATTCTTTTGAGAAGTGTCTGTTCATTTCCTTTGCCCACTTTTTAATGGGGTTGTTTTTTTCCTATAAATTTACAGTCCTTGTAGAGTCTGGATACTAGACCTTTGCCAAATGGATAGCTTGTAATAAATGTTCTCCCATTGTGTAGGTTGTCTGTTCACTCTGAAGATAGTTTCTTTCACTGTGCAGAAGTTCTTTAGTTTAATTAGATCCCATTTGTCAACTGTTGCTTTTGTGGCAATTGCTTTTGATGTTTTAGTCATGAAATCTTTGTCTGTGTTTAAGTCCTTAATGGTATTGCCTATATTTTCTCCTAGGGTTTTCATAGTTTTGGGTTTTACATTTAAGTCTTTAGTCCATCTTAAGTTAATTTTTGTGTGAGGTGTAAAGAAGGGGTCCACTTTCAATTTTATGCATATGACTAGCCAGTTTTCCCAGCACCATTTATTAAATAGGGAATCCTTTCCCCATTGCTTGTTTTTGTCAGGTTTGTTGAAGATCAGATGGTTGTAGATGTGTGGTCTTATTTCTGAAATCTGTATTCTGTTCCATTGGTCTATGTGTCTGTTTTTGTACCAGTACCATGCTGTTTTGGTTACTATAGCCTTGTAGTATAGTCTGAAGTAAGGTAGCATGTTGCCTTCAGCTTTGTTCTTTTTGCTTATGACTGTCTTTGCTAAATGGGCTCTTTTTTGGTTCCATATGAATTTTAAAATAGTCTTTTTTTCTAATTCTGTGAAGAATGTTACTGGCAATTTAATGGGAATAGCATTGAATCTATAAATTACTTTGGGAAGTATGGCCATTTTCACAATATTGATTCTTCCTATCCATGAGCATAGAATGCTTTTCCATTTGTTTGTGTCCTCTCTGATTTCCTTGAGCAGTGGTTTGTAGTTCTCCTTAAAGAAGTTCTCCATTTCCCTTGTTAGCTGTATCCCTAAGTATTTTATTCTCTTTGTAGCAATTGTGAATGGGAATTCATTCATGATTTGGCTCTCTGCTTGTCTATTGTTAGTGTATAGGAATGCTTGTGATTTTCACACAATGATTTTGTACTCTGTGACTTTGCTGAAGTTGCTTAGCAGCTTAAGAAACTTTTGGGCTGAGACAATGGAGTCCTCTAGATATAGGATCATGTCATCTGCAAACAGAGACAATTTGGACTTCCTGTCTTCCTATTTGAATATGCTTTATTTCTTTCTCTTGCCTGATTGCCCTGGACAGAACTTCCACTACTATGTTGACTAGGAGTAGTGAGGGAGGGCATCCTTGTTTTATGCCAGATTTCAAGGAGAATGCTTCCAGCTTTTGCCCATTTAGTATGGTATTGATTGTGGGTTTGTCATAAGTGACTCTTATTATTTTGAGTATGTTCCATTAATACCTAGTTTATTGAGAGTTTTTAATATAAGCTATATTGAATTTTATCAAAAGCTTTTTCTGCATCTATTGAGATAATCGTGTGGTTTTCATCCTTAGTTATGTTTATGTGATGAATTACATTTATTGATTTGTGTATGAACCAGCCTTGCATCTTGTGGATGAAGCTGACTTGATCGTGGTGGATAGTTTTTTTGATGTGCTGCTGGATTCAGTTTGCCAATATTTTATTGAGAATTTTGGCATCAATGTTCATCAGGAATATTGGCCTGACGTTTTCTTTATTTGTTGTATTTCTGCCAGGTTTTGGTATCAGGATGATGGTGGCCTCATAAAATGAATTAGGAAGGAGTCCCTCCTTTTCAATTGTTTGGAATACTTTCAGAAGAAATGGTACCAGCTCCTGTTTGTATCTCTGGTATAATTCAGCTGTAAATCTATCTGGTCCTGGGCTTTTTTTTTTTTTTTGGTTGGTAGGCTATTTATTACTGCCTCAATTTCACAACTTGTTATTGGTCTATTGAAGGATTGAACTTCTTCCTGGTTCAGTCTTCAGAGGGTGTATGTGTTCAGGAATTTATGCATTTATGTCAGATTTTCCAGTTTATTTGCATAGAGGTGTTTATAGTATTCTCTGATGGTTGTTTGTATTTCTGTGGGGTTAATGGTGATAACTATGTTTTCAGTTTTTATTGTGTTTATTTGATTATTCTCTCTTTTCTTCTTCATTAGTCTAGCTAGTAGTCTATTTTTTTTTTTTTTTTCAAAAAAACAGCTCCTGGATTCAATAATTTTTGAAGGGCTTTTTGTATCTCTATCTCCTTCAGTTCTGCTGTGATCTTGGTTATTTCTTGTCTTCTGCTGGCTTTAGAGTTTGTTTCCTCTTGGTTCTCTAGTTCTTTTAGTCGTGATGTTAGGGTGTTGATTTGAGATCTTTTGAGCTTTTCAATCTGGGCATTTAGTGCTGTAAATTTCTCCCTTAATACTGCTTTAGCTGTGTCTCAGAGATTCTGGTATGTTGTCTCTTTGTTCTCATTTATTTCAAATAACTTCTTGATTTTTGCCTTAATTTCATTATTTACCCAGGCATCATTCAGGAGCAGATTGTTTAATTTCCACATAGTTGTGTGATTTTGAGTAGGTTTCTTAATCTTGAGTTCTAATTAGATTGCACTGTGGTCTGACAGGCTGTTATAATTTCAGTTCTTTTCTATTTGCTGAGGAGTGTTTTACTTTCACTTAACGTGATCAATTTTAGAGTAAGTGCCATGTGTGCCAAGAAGAACATATATTCTGTTGTTTTGGGGTGGAGAGTTCTGTAGATATCTATCAAGCCCATTAGATCCAGAGCTGAGTTTGAGTCCTGAATATCTTTGTTAATTTTCTGTCTAGATGATCTGTCTAATATTGACATTGGGGTGTTAAAGTCTCCCACTATTATTGTGTAGGAGTCTGAATCTCTTTGTAGGTCTCTAAGAACTTGTTCTATGAATCTGGGTGCTCCTGTACTTCGTGCATATATATTTAGGATAGTTAACTCTTCTTGTCGGATTGAACTCTTTATATGTAATACCCTTCTTTGTCTTTTTTGATCTTTGTTGGTTTAAAGTCTGTTTTGTTGGAAACTAGAATTGCAACCCCTGCTTTATTCTGCTTTCCATTTACTTGCTAAAGTTTCCTCCACTCCTTTGAGCCTTTGCACGTGAGATGGGTCTCTTGAATACACCACACTGATGGGTCTTGACTCTTTATCTAGCTTGCCATTCTGTGTTTTTTAATTGAGGCATTTAGCCCATTTACATTTAAGGTTAATATTGTTATGTGTTAATTTGATCCTGTCATCATGATGCTAGCTAGTTGTTTTGCATACTTGCTGATGTAGTTGCTTCATTGTGCCACTCGTTTTTGTACTTCAGTGTGTTTTTGCAGTGGCCAGTAATTGTTTTTCGTTTCTGTATTTAGTGCTTCCTTCAGGAGCTCTTGCAAGGTAGACCTGGTGGTAATGAATTCCCTTAGCCTTTGCTTGTCCGAAAAGGATTTTATTTATCCTTCGTTTGTGAAGCTTAGTTTGACCAGATATGAAATTCTGGGTTGGAAATTCTTTTCTTTAAGAATATTGACTATTGGCCCCCAATCTCTTCTGGCTTGTAGGGTTTCTGCTGTTAGTTTGATGGACTTCCCTTTGTAGGTGACCTGATCTTTCTCTCTGGCTTCCCTTAACATTTGTTCCTTCATTTCCACCTTGGAGAATCTGATCATTAAGTGTCTTGGGGTTGATCTTCTTGTGGAGTATCTTACTGGAGTTCTCTGGATTTCCTGAATTTGAATGTTGGCCTGTTGGGGCAGTTTCCTTGAATGATACCCTGAAGTATATTTTTCAACTTGCTTCCATTCTCCCTGTCTCTTTGAGGTACCACAATAAGTCGTAGACTCAGTCTTTTTACATAATCCCACAGTTCTTGGAGGTTTTGTTTGTTCTTTTTCATTCTTTCTTCCTTAATCTTGTCTGCCTGTCTTATTTCAGCAAGATAGTCTTTAAGCTCTGAGATTTTTGTCTCAATTTGGTCCATTTGGCTACTGACATTTGTGGTTGCATTGCAAAGCTCTTGTTTTTCTCGGCTCCATCAGGTCATTTATGTTCCTCTCTAAACTGGTTATTCTGGTTAACAGCTCCTGTAATGTTTTATCATGGTTCTTAGCTTCTTTGCATGGGCTAGAACATTCTCCTTTAGCTCAGCAAAGTTTGTTCTGAAGCCCACTTCTGTCAATTCATCCATCTCAACCTCCTCCCAATTCTGTGCCCCTGCTGGCGGGGTGTTGCAATCATTTAAAGAAGAGGAGGTACTCTGGCTTTTTGAGTTTTCAGCATTTTTTTGTTGATTCTTTCTCATCTTTGTGAGTTTACTTAACTTCAATCTTTGAGGCTGCTGACCTTTGGGTGGAGTTTTTCTGTAGGGACTTTTTTTTTGTAGCTGCTGTTGCTGCTTTCTGTTGTTTGTTTTTCTTTTAACAGTCAGGCTCCCTTTTCCAACAGTCTGAAGTGCTGGGGGTGCACTTCAGACCCTGTTCTCCTGGGTCCCTCTCACTCCTGGTGGTATCACCAGTGAAGACTGCAGAACAGCAAAGTTGGCCACCTGCTCCTTTCTCTGGGATCTCTGTCCCAGCGGAGCCCCAAACTGATGCCAGCAGGAACACTCCTATATAAGGCGTCTGGTGACTCTGTTGGGGGATCTCACCCAGTCAGGAAGCACAGGAAGAGGGACCTACTTAATGAGGCACTCTGGCAGCCCCTTGGTGGAGGGGGTGCACTGCTCTGGGGGGAATCCTACTTGGATGGACTGCCCAGATTCCTCAGATCCAGCAGGGGGAAAGACTAAATCTGCTGATCCAAGAAGACCACAGCTGCCCCTCTCCTCAGGGGCTCAGTCCCAGGGAGATCAGAGTTCGGCCCCCAAGTCCCTGTCTTGAGTTGCTAAAATTCCTGCAGGGAGGCTCCGCCCTGTGAGGAGGGATAGGTCAGGATTTGGCCTAAAGAGGCAGCCTGGCCACGATCTGCCACGGCTGCTGTGCTGCACTGTGGGTAATTCCTCGTGGGTCCAAACTGTCCAGTTTCCCTGGCACCAGCAGGGGAAAAACAGCAGACTAGGGCTGCAGTGATGGCTGACCCTTGCCCACAGGAACTTGATAGTCTTAGGCAGTCTCCAGCCTAGTGGCCACGGAGAGTCTGCACAGCTCTGTGCTTGGGACCCAAGGCCCTGGTGGCGTGGGCTCATGAGGGGGATCTCCTGATCCACAGGTTGCAAAGATCCATACAGAAAGCATGATTTCCCAGGTGGGACAGCAAGATCTCTAACTGCCTTCCTTGGCTGGAGGTGGGAGCTCCCCTTGCCCTGGTGGCTCCCGGGTGGGCTGTCACACCACCCTGCTTTTCCTTCACCCAAGTGGACCGTCACACCACCCTACTTTTCCTTACTCTCTGCGGGTCGCACCAATCTTCTAGTCAGTCCCAGTGAGAGAACCTGGATGCCTCAGTTGCCAGCGCAGGATTCACTCACCATTTTCGTTCTGGGTGGGAGCCTCCAACCACAGCTTTTTCTAGCCAACCATCTTGGCCCCTCCCAGTAACTGTATTTACTATTTACATTTTTGACACACACAAAATGCACATAACATCGAACTCCACCCTATAGCACTTTCTGGAGGTGAGGACCAGCCTCGGATATATGTGAACTAGGGAAGGCCACCCCTGCTTCTTCACTCTCACTTTGCCCTCTAAGTTGTGTTTTTATTCCACTCCAACTCATTCTCCCCACTTTGATAAAGAGAGGCTCAGCTGTGATAATGAAGAATCCCAAAAGGTTAATGGTGCCACACAACAAAAGCTTATTTATCAGTTTAAAAAAATGGCCTAAAATTGATATTCCCAGGCACCAGACATCTTTCCCTGATGTTAACTTAGGGTCCAGTTTCCTTGCATCTGTGGCTCTTCTAGGGAGCAGGAGAGAAAAGGAATCGAAAGTGAAGTCCGCTTCTAAAAGTCTTGGTTTGGAAATGCTACACACTCCCTCTGTTCACATTCTACTGGAAAGCTAGTGACATGGCCAAACCTGCAGACTGAGGGGCTGGGAAGTGTGGACCATGGAGGGCAGCTGCCCCCAGCTACAACACTAAATGATGAATGGGTCATGAATGGCAGTGCAGCCAGCCATTCCTGCCACACCATCTGTTCATGCATCAAATCATCATAACGAAATATTAGAAGCTCAAAACTGTATATGATGGATTCCAAACTGGTAGTCACACTCTAAGTGTGAAATAAAAGTGTGAACATGCTAATAAAACCTTACAGTAGTTCACATTTAGTAATTGTATACAATAGAATTGCTTCGGTTTCCTATGTGAACAACTAGCTTATTCATCCTGTAATACTAAAGCTTAGAATATTAACACAGACACTTCAGGTTCCAAAGAAAATACCCCTTTCATCACAGTTATAGCCCAATTCTAATGAGCATGTAATTTTCTGTGATACAAGTGGGAGGAGAGTGCTATTGTGAGCCCTGAATGGGAAGCAAAGGTGGCCTTCAGATAATGCTGTTGCTCAGAACCACATGCAAACATCCCAGCTCAGGGAGTCAAAACATCTTGGCCTACATTATACAAAAGGCAACAGAATGATAATCTCATATTGAACTACTCAGCTTTGAAGCTCATAACAAACAAGAACAAATTTCATTTGCTTTTGTGTCTTTCTTATTTTCATTCGTTGATATGAAAAACCTCACCTCAAATGTGATTATTTAAAAGAAATGGAAAATTTTTAAAACACTAATTCCCCACAATGTGAATTTACAATCTGCACCTTATAAAACTCCATGATTAAATACCTTAAAAAGTCAGGCACACTGTGAATTTCAGTGGGCATCAGAGCTTTGTCTGATTTTTATTTGAATAACGGCAAGTTCTAAAGTCCAAGTAGTCTCAAGACTGCAATATTTATTATACAAAAGAACTTGTACAATATATTTTCCTTGAGTCATTTTTAAAAGTTTTAAAATACTTGCAAAATGTCTTTAATATCATATTTTAATGGCACTTTAAATATTTTCAGCAATAAAACAGGATCTAACTATGTGACATTTTCACTCTAAATATTCTGTGAGAAAGAACATTTTACTGGTACATGGTAATGTAAAACTGGAGTTTTCTCTTTCCTTATATCAGGGGTTAAAATTGTACAGAATTGTACAGAGAACATTTAAAAATACATAACTCTAAGTCCTATCTCCAGAGTTTCTCATTTAGTAGGAGTTTTTGGTTTTGGTTTTGTTTTTGCAGGGCCTAAGAATTTGCATTTTATTTAACTCACACATCAGGAAATTCTGATGTAACCAGGCCACATGTTTGTGAATCACTGATAAGGAATTTGAAAGATTTAGAACAGTGCTTCTAAAACTTTATTGTGCATACAGATATCAATGATCTTGTGGCAAAGATGATTCTATTCAGAAGGCCTGGAGGGGGCCTGAGGTTCTGTATTTTTAACAAGCTCCCAGGTAACCTCATGCAGCTGGTCCATGAATCACACCCAGAGTGGCAAAGATGGAGCCTCCCTAAAAGACAGGGTGAGCTTAGGTGGCTATGGATGTTAATATAATGGTTTTCAAACAGGAATGACTGTCCTTGAGTGCATTAGGACTCCAGCAAAGAAGTCACACACTCTAAATCACCCTTCGCCAAAAAGAAATATTTATAGAAGGAGGAACAGTAAGTGCTCCCTTAGCAAAAAGTTTTATCATCAAGTCTAGTTCTTTTCCCTATATAAGAAATCTTTAAGAATTCTGAGGGTGGACCAGGGAAGAAGCATATGCTCACTGTTCAGTAAAATCAAGAGAAAATTCTGACCCTGCATCCCATGGCACTGACTTTACCCCACCCAACACAGCACCATCTCACTCTATTCGCATGCTTCCAGGTAGTCCTAAGAGGCTCATTTAGATCACTGGATGAGAGCATGGACGATGAGGCTGGGTGCGTATTTCCAGCACCAGCATTTACTGAGTGAGTTTGTTCAAGTTATATACCTTTTCAAGGCCTCAGATTTCCCATCTGAAACATGGAGACAGCACCTACTTCAAAGGATTTTTGTGAACATCACAGGAGAACCTATAGTATCTTGCACAAAGTGGTGCTCCAAAAATGCTAGATATGATTATTTTCACTAAAAACCAATGAAGAGCAAAAAAACAAAACAAAACAAAACAAAAGAAAACAGAAAAAAAAATTCAACTATTGGGATAAAACAGAAAGAAAACTGAGTGTAAATATCTAAAGCAAGTAGATATGAATTAAAAGGTAGGTAGGTGATGCCATATATCAAGGCTTTACTCTCCTGGGGTGTACTCATTTTAATTCCTGAAGGACAGAAAACAAATAGTCACCAAACAAGAAACCCTGTCTCCATCTTGTTCTTTCTCTAATGTATTTGCCACACTGGAGCCAGATTGAATTTTCTAGCATGCCAAACCGAATGCATCATTCCCCTTTAGAAAGCCCTCTTTGACTTACTGCCTTTAGGATAAAAGTAAAAACCTTCAACAATGCCTGTTGATGCTGTTCCCTTGGTCTAGGAACCTCTTTCTCCACCCTTCCTCACCAATCAATAGTCCCAATCTAAATATACTTCCTCTAGGAAGTCTTTTTCAAGCTCTATGTTTCTCTAATCCAAATATTTTCACACTTTATTGCAATTTATATGAAAATATCTTGTATTTTCGTCTAAGTCCATAAGAACAATGAAGGCAAACATTTTTATTGTCCTGATGATTATTTACTACACAGCAGCTATGTCGTGCCTGGCACACAGTTGGTGCTTAACAAATATTTGTTGGGGGTGGTGGCCCAGATGGCCAACTAGAAGAATCTAGTGCACACAGCTCTCACAGACAGGAACAGAAGGGGCAGGTAAGCCCAGCACCTTCAACTAAAACACCCAGGTACACTCACTGAGACTAATCAAGGAAATAACTGGACCCATGGAAAATGGAGAAAATCAAGGCAGATCAATAGCCCACCCAGAAGTGACACAGAGCCAGGGGAACCTCCTTCACCCGGGGAAGCAGTGAGTGAATGAGTGACCCCAGGAACCTACACTGCTCCCACAGATATTTGCAACTCTCAGGTCAGGAGATTCCCCCATGAACCCACTCCACCAGGGCCTTCAGTCTGACACACAGAGCTAAGTGGGGTCTCAGCAGGGCAGCCACACAGGCACACACATGGAGACCCAGAAGCCTTAGAGACCCGGGCTTTCTGGGCTTCCCAGGAAAAGTAGTTGCAATTCAGGCAAGGTGGGAGGTTAGACTGCCATACATACCCCTAGGAAAGCGGCTGAATCTAGACTGAGCAGCGAGTCTGCAGACCCCGCTTCCGTGGTACCTCACAGGATAAGGCCCACTGGCTTGGAATTCCAGCCAGACAAGGATAGCAGTGTTGCACCCGCCTGAGACAGAACTGCCAGAAGGAGCGGCGGGCCACCATCTTTGTAGTTTGGGCAACTTACAGAACTCCCAGAGGGAGCGGCGGGCCACCATCTTTGTAGTTTGGGCAACTTAGCCATCCAGCCTTCAGGCTTTGGAGAGTCCAAGCCAACCAAGGGTGGAAGTGGTCCCCCAGCACAGCACAGCTGTTCTATGAAAACATGGCCAGGCTGCTTTTTAAAAAGGATCCCTGATCCCATTCCTCCTCGCTGGGCAGAACCTCCCAACCAGGATCTCCAGCCACCCCCGTTGGTGTTCTCTGGCCAACAGAGACTTGAAACCTCTCTGGGACCAAGCACCTAGAGGGAGGGGTGGGCCACCATCTTTGCTGTTGAGGTGACTTAGCCATCCAGACTTCCAGCTTTAGACAGTCCAAGCCGACTGAGGCTGAAAGCAGTTTTCCAGCTCCGCATAGCTGCTCTATGAAAACATGGCTAGTTTGCTTATATAAATGTGTCCCTTATCCCATTCCTCCTCACTGGGTGGGACCTCCCAACCAGGGTCTCCAGACACCTCCTACAGGTGTATTTGAGCCGGCAATAGGCCCATAACTCTCTGGGAAGGAGATCTCAAAGAGAGGCAGGCTGTCTTTCTTGTTGTTTCATAGCCTTTATTATTGATACCTCCAGGAACTGGAAAATCCAAGGTGACCAGGAACTGGAGTGGGCCCCAGCATACCATAGTAGCACTGCAGAAAAGTGACCAGACTGTTACATGAGTGCTCATTTTTATATGTCCTCACTGGGCAGGTCCTCCAGGCCTAGGCCTCTAGCCACCCCCACCAGAACTACTGAGCCAGTAGGAGCTCTGCAACTCCTTGGACAGAGTCCCCAGAGACTCAAAGCCTCTCTGCCACTGCCTCTGCAGTGGAACTGCCCTTGCTACCCTCAGATTAACAAAGGAGCAAAGACCTTATGTGTCTTAGCCACACCTCCAACAACCTGTAGTTGATCCAAGGAGAGGAGGCCAGTCTGTCTTCCTTGGGTTCCAGCCACTGCCCCCATTGCTCATCACTAGACAGAGAACCCCCTGCTTGGGCGCACAGCACAGACCCTCCATCCTGGGATGATTGCACTGAGCAATTTCTGACCTCCATTTCTCTGGAGTGGACCCCCAGGAAACAAGCAGAAGACCTTTGGACACAACCACTACTAAGGTCCCTTCCTCTGCTGCCTCCAAGTTGGGGAAGGAGAATAACACCGAGATCATACCAGAGCGGCAATGGGCAGCCGAGGAATGCCAAGCCGTGATCTACAGCCAGCACTCAATGGGGAGAGGAACCCACACTTTCAGAACATTGAGAGGGACCACGGCTGTAACTGTGAGGAAACAGAGGGAAGCCACGCAACTGAGCGAGAGTCTACCAACTGACCAGAACATCTAAGTGCCACCTACTGGATCACACCCGAAAGCTTCAACACCAAAAATAAACTAAGCATACACTACTCTGAAATCAAAGACAAGAAGTCAGCTTCAAATAAAGACTCTGTACATAGCCTCAGTCCTGTGAAAACATCTAGAAAACAAGTCTATTGACTGCACTCAATCTACACTGCAGGTAAAGGAATGCCAATATGCAGAGATGAGAAAGAACCAACACAAGGACTACAGTAGCTCAAATGGCCAGAGTGCCACATGTCCTCCAAAGGACAAAACCAAGTCTCCAACAAGAGTTCTTAACCAGGCTGAGTGGGCTGGAATGACAGAAATAGAATTCAGAACATGGATAGGGATGAAGCCCATTGAGATTACAGAGGATGGCAAAACTCAATCCAAGGAAAGTAAGAATCACAATTAAATGATAAAGGAGCTGAAGGATGAAATAGCTGGTATAATAAAGAACCTAATGGATTTGATAGAGCTGAATAACACAATACAAGAATTTCACAATACAATCACAAGTATTAACAGCAGAATAAACCAAGATGAGAAAAAAAAAAACCTCAGAACTTGAAGATTGGCTCTCTGAAATAAGACTGTCAGACAAAAATAAAGAAAAAATAATATAAAAGAATGAACAGAACCTCTGAGAAATATGGGATAATGTAAAGAGGCCAAATTTATGAATCACTGGTATCCCTGAAAGGGAAGGGGAGAAAGCAAACAACTTGGAAAACATATTTCAGGATACCATCCATGAAAACTTCCTGAATTTTGCTAGGAGACCAACAGTCAAGTTTAGAAATAAAGAGAAATCCTGAAAGAGTCTATGCAAGATCATCCCTAAGACACGTATTGTCAGATATTTCAAGGTTAAAATGAAAGAATGTTAAAGGCAGCTACAGAGAGAGGGACAGTAACCTCCAAAGAGAATCCCTTTATTTGAGAGGCTAACAGTGGACCTCTCAAATGAAACTCTATAAGCCAGAAGAAATTGGGGGCCATGTTCAATATTCTAAAACAAAAAAATCTTCAAGAATTTTATATTCAGCCAAACCAAGTTTCCTAAGTGAGGGATAAATAATAAGATTTTTTTCAGATAAGCAAATGTTGAGGAAGTTTGTTACCACAACACCTGCCCTACAAGAGTTCTTGAAAGGAGCACTAAACATAGAAAGGAAAAACTACTACCAGATACTACAAAAATGCACTTAAACACACAAACCAGTGTCACTAAACCACACAAACAAGCCAACATAATAACCAGGTCACAGCTCAATGACAGGAACAAATGCACACATATTAATACTAACCTTGAATATAAATGGGCTAAATGCCCTCACTTAAAAGGCACAGAGTGGCAAGCTAGATAAAAAAGCAAGCCCCAACAGTATGCTGTCTTCAAAAGACCCATCTCACATGTAATGATATTCACAGGCCCAAAATAAAGGGATGGAGGAAAATCTTCCAACAAAATGGAAGAGAGAAAAAAGCAGGAATTGAAATCCTTATTTCAGACAAAACAGACTTTACATTAATAAAAATTAGAAAAGACAAACAAGAGCATTACATAATGGTAAAGGGTTCAATGCAACAAGAAGACCTAACTATTCTAAATATATATGCACCCAACACAGGAGCATCCAGAAACAAAGCAAGTTCTTAGAGACCTACAAAAAGATATAGACTCACACACAATAATAGTGAGAGACTTCAACACTCCACTGATAGTATTAGACAGATCATCAAGGTAGAAAATAAACTGAGATATTCAGAACTTGAACTCAACATTGGAGTAAATGAATCTGATAGACCTCTGCAGATCTCTTCACCCAAAAACAACAGAATATACATTCTTTTCATCACCACATGAGATATACTCCAAAATCAACCACATAATTGGACCTAAAACAATCCTCAGCAAATGCAAAAACTCAAATCACATCAAACACACTCTCAGACCACAGTGCAATAAAAATGGAAGTCAAGACTAAAAAAATTGCTCAAAACTATTCAATTACATGGAAATTAAACAACATACTCCTGCATGACTTTTGGGTAAATAATGAAACTAAGGAAGAAATCAAGATTTTTTAAAAAATGAATGAGAACAAAGATGCAACATACCAGAATATCTGGGATACAGCTAAGACAATGTTAAGAGGGAAATTCATAGCACTAAATACCCACATCAAAAAGGTAGAAAGATCTCAAATTAACAAGCTAACTCTACAACTTAAGAAATTAGAGAAGTACAAGCAAATCAACCCTAAAGCTAGCAGAAGACAAGAAATAACCAAAATCAGAGCTGAATTGAAGGAAATCAAGACGTACAAAAACCATCAGAAAGATCAATGAATCCCGGAGTTGTTTTTTTTTAATTAATAAGATAGATAGACTAGACTGCTAGTTACACTCATAAAGTAGAAAAGAGAGAAGATCCAAATAAACACAATTAGAAATGATGAAGGAGACGTTTCCACTGACCGCACAGAATTAAAAATAACCATCAGAGACTACCACAAACACTTCTATGCACACAAACTAGAAAACCTAGAAGAAATGGATAAACTCCTGGACACATACACCCTCCCAAGAGTGAACAAAAAAGAAATTGATTCCCTGAACAGACCAATAATGAGCTTCAAACTCGAATCAGTAATATATAGCCTACCAAATGGTGCTGGGATAACTGGCTATCCATAAGCAGAAGATTGAATCTGGACCCCTTCCTTACATCATCTACAAAAATCAACTCAAGATGAAATAAACACTTAAATGTAAAGCCCAAAACTATGAAAACCCAGAAAGACAACTAGTCAATACCATCCTGGACGTAGGAACAGGCCAAGATTTCATGACAAAGACACCAAAAACAATCACAACACAATAAAAAATTAACAAGTAGGATATAATTAAACTTAAGAGCTTCTGCACAGCAAAAGAAGCTATCAACAGAGTAAACAGACAACCTACAGAATGGGAGAAAATATTTGCAAATTATGCATCTGACAAAGGTCTAATATCCAGCATCTATAAAGAACTTAAACACATTTACAAGAGAAAAACAAATAATCCCATTAAAAAGTGGGCAAAGGACATGAACAGACACTTTTCAAAAGAAAACGTACATGCAACCAACAAGCATATGAAAAAAAAGCTCAATATCACTGATCATTAGAGAAATGCAAATCAAAACCACAATGAAATACCATCTCAACACAGTCAGAATGGCTATCACTTAAAAGTCAAGAAACAATAGATGCTGGTGAGGTTGCAGAGAAAAGGGAACCCTTATACACTGCTGATGGGAGTGTAAATTAGTTCAACCATTGTGGAAAGCAGGATGATGATTCCTCAAAGAGCTAAAAGCAGAACTACCATTTGATCCGGCAATCCTATTACTGCGTATACAGCCAGAAGAATATAAATTATTCTACCATAAAGACACATGCGTGTGAATGTTCATTGCAGCACTATTCACAATGGCAAAGACATGGAATCTACCTAAATGCCCATCAATGACAGATTGGATAAAGAAAATGAGGTATATATACATCATGGCATACTACATAGCCATAAAAAAGAATGAGATCATGTCATTTGGGGGAACATGGATGGAGTTGGAGGCTATTATCCTTAGCAAACTAAGGCAGGAACAGAAAACCAAATATTGCAAGTTCCCAGTTATAAGTGGCAGCTAAAGGATGAGACCTAATGAACACAAAGAAGGGAACAACTGACACTGGGGTCTACTTGAGGGTGGAGGGCAGAAGAATGGAGAGGAGCAGAAAAGATAACTATTGGGTACTTGACTTAATAATGGGTGATGAAATAATCTGCGCAACAAACCCCCACGACACGAGTTCACCTATGTGATAAATTTGCATATGTACCCCTGAACCTAAAAGATTTTAAAGATGAAATAAATAAATAAATATTTTTGAAAAATATATATATATCGCTCACTTTTAATTAACTGTTGTGAAGAAAAATCTCTTTGATGTTTTTAAAAATCCCTTCTGTGATTCACACTGAAACCACCGCCTTTGTGTTTCCTATAAACCTTATTACTTGATATCTTTATACCTCAATTTATGCAACTTATATAAGCCATACTTTCACAGATTATAATTATTTTTCCTGCTTGTTACTTTTCACTTACAAATGAGAACTGAATATTTAGTTCTCAGCACATGGAAATGTAACAAAAGTAAAACCTGTTTCTTGTAAATTACTGTGTTTTCATAGGAAAAGGGGGACTTCAGTGCAGCTTAGAGAAAGGAATAAAATACAAGGTTCATTTTGGGTGAATGGTGAATACAGATGTTGCTAGAAACAATAATATATCCAATGATATGGCAAAAATATAAGTTGAATTGTAACTTGGGCTTTCCCAGGCTATATGGAAGAACAACCCAAGACAGCAGGGCAAATACTCCTCTTTTCTGCCCCACAACCCTCATAGCCCTCAGAAAACAAGCCAAGATGGCTAGGGCATCCCTTTCCTTGGGGGAAGCCCATCTCCACTTAGCCTTGGGGAGCCTTCCTCACCCTGTGTTGTCAGTGGTGATGCTGTTGCTCCTACCTTCCAGTTTGACCCTACTGCTAGTCTGTGATCTCACTCCAGCTTTCAATTTTCTCATTATTTGGTGAGTTCCACTCTTCCTGTCAGTCAGTGAACAACCAAACATCGACTGAGCTCTGTGCCAATCACCAGGCTGTGGAAATGCAGTGTGAGGGAAATAAGGTGTGCCCGTTCTCACACACCCGTTCTCATTGGAGTAGGGAGCACCTTGTCTCCAACAGTTACAAATACATCATTGATGCCAATCATTCAGGTGGCCTGAATTCTTCTCTTCCCTACAGTCCCCTCTCATAAAGACTCTGAATGGCCTGAAGCCGGATCACCTCCCAGGAGGTCACCAGATAATCTCCCTGCCATAGCTGAAGACCAATTTGTACCCCAGGGTCCATGCCACGCTCTCTACTCCTTTGTTCAGGGTGAGCTCTCCTCCCCCAGGAACCCATCGGGGAAACTGAGTTGCTTTGATCCTCGGTCCCATCCATGAGATTTAGCTTTGCTGAGTTACTGAGAGACAAACATATAACATCAATATTGAGGCCAGGTGCAGTGACTCAAGCCTGTAATTCCAGCACTTTGGGAGGCCGAGGCAGGTGGATAGCCTGAGGTCAGGAGCTCAAGACCAGCCTGGTCAACATGGTGAAACCTCGTCTCTACTAAAAATACAAAAATTAGCTGGGCATGGTGGTGCCCACCTGTAACCACAGCTACTCAGGGTTACAAGTGATTCTCAGGCAGGAGAATCACTTGAACCCGGGAGGTGGAGGTTGCAGTGAGCTGAGATCATGCCATTGTACTCCAGCCTGGGCTACAGAACGAGACTCCATCTCCAAAACAAAAAAAGAAAAAGAAAAACAATATTGAAACAGCAAGACCAGAAGAAGGAATTTCATCCTCAGCCACGAGGTGACGACAGTGAGAAACTGTCAAAGAGAAGGCCTCTGCGCTTCCCCCACACCCCCACCGCCCTCCCATCTGTCGCCAAAGTCACTTTCTTATGTTAATAAATTTAGGTATTCTTCTCTAGATGCCTTTTTCCACCACCAGAAACCAAAACTGGGTTAATTACTCCATATGTAATAATATTTATTTTGTATCTATTTCCCCACCAGCCTAAATTGTAAAAAACTGTATTTTCTAAGAACTGAAAAAATGGCTTTATATATTTTACTGACCTAATTAAGTCTAATGTAAATACATTTGTAATACATGCCGCAGTTTGAAAGTATGCTTTAGAATTCTTGAATGTTTGGGGCTTGAAGAAACTCTGCCTGTAACGACTTAATATTGAAGGAAAACAAATTTATCTAAAAGTAGAAACTTTTATTACCAAACAAGGAAGAGGAAAATGAATGTGAAGACTGTTCCTCCCACATTTGTTTATCAGCCTCCCACTGCTTCTAATAAAACTACCTAGACCAGGACTTCTCAAGGTCCACAGTGCTTAGGAATCACCAGAGGTCTTGTTAAAAGGAAGTTTCTGATGCACTGGGCCTGGAGCAGAGCCAGAGATCCTGTATTACTAACTAGCTCCCAGGTGAGGATAAGGGCACTGGACCACACACCACAACTTTTGCAGTAAGGACCTAGAGTACAATTATTTCCAGAATGTTAAGGACAAGAATAATCTGTGCCTATAAATTACTAGATGTCTGTTGGGCCCTGGTTGAATCTTAAGTAATTCTCAATTATACTTTGACCTAATATACTTAGCTGAGTTAGTATGTTGATTAATTTTTGTAAAAGCAGTCATTTCCTGAAATTAATGTTAGTTCTCTTCCTAAATTGATCCAAAGTATAATATTCTGATTATCTATTGTTGCATAACAAATGCTCCTAAAACTTAGTGGCTTCAAGCAACAATGCTTTTACTCTATCACATGGTTCCATGGGCCAGAAATTCAGGCAGGCATTGACTGAGGTCACCCAGTGGTATGCAGCTGGCATCTCATCTGGTCTAGAGGGTCCCAGAGGGCTCATGTACATGTCTGAGGAGTACTGACTGGAAGATTGCACTCATCTGGGCCTCTCTTTATCCCACAATTATGGGGACTCACAAGATGGCCTCTCCATCAGGGCACTTGGATATCTTACACAATGGTTCGGATCCTAATGAGAGGTGAAGCCAGCTGGGCTTCTGGATCAGATGAGGACTTGGAGACCTTTTGTGTCTAGCTAAATGATTGTAAACACACCAATCAGCACTCTGTAAAATGGACCAATAAGCACTCTGTAAAATGGACCACTCACCGGAATGTGGACCGGGCCAAATAAGGGCATAAAAGCTGGCCACCCGAGCCAGCACTGGCAACCCGTTAGGGTACCCTTCCACGCTATGGCAGCTTTGTTCTTCCACTGTGGAAGCTTTGTTCTTTTGTTCTTCACAATAAATCTTGCCACTGCTCATCTTTGGGTCTCCACTTCCTTTATGAGTTGTAACACTCACCACCAGGGTCTGCAGCTTCATTCCTGAAGTCAGCCAGACCACGAACCCACTAGGAGGAACAAACAACTACAGAGGCGCCATTTTTAAGAGCTGTAACACTCACTGTGAAGGTCTGCGGCTTCACTGCTGAAGTCAGGGAGATCACGAACCCACCAGAAGGAAGAAACTCCAGACACATCTGAAGGAACAAACTCTGGACACACCAGCTTTAAGAGCTGTAACACTCATCTCTACTTAAAAAACAAAAAAATACAAAAAACTAGCAGGGCGAGGTGGCATCTGTAGTCCCCAGCTACTCGGGAGGCTGAAGCAGGAGAATGGCAGGAACCCCGGAGGCGGGAACCCGGGAGGCGGAGCTTGCAGTGAACTGAGACCGCGCCAGGGCACTCCAGCCCAGGCGACAGAGCCAGACTCCCTCTCAAAAAAAAAAAAAAAAAAAGATACAAAAAACTAGCTGGGCGAGGTGGCGGGCATCTGTAGTCCCAGCTACTCGGGAGGCTGAGGCAGGAGAATGGCGGCAACCTGGGAGGCAGGAACCTGGGAGGCAGGAACCCGGGAGGCGGGAACCCGGGAGGCGGAGCTTGCAGTGAGCCAAGACCGAGCCAGGGCACTCCAGCCCGGGCGACNCTCCAGCCCCTGCGACAGAGCCAGACTCCGTCTCAAAAAAAAAAAAAAAAAAAAAAAAAAAAAAGCTGTAACACTCACCACGAGGGTCCGCGGCTTCATTCTTGAAGTCAGCGAGACCAGGAAACCACCAGAAGGAATAAATTGCGGACACACTATGACCAAGCTGCTAGCCTTCTCACAGGTGAGCATAGAACTGGAATCATGTCCTTTGCAACATATTCTTAGTCAAAGCCATCATAGTCCAGCCAAGGTCCAGGGAAGGAGAGATGGACTTGGACTCTTCTCAACTGCAATGCCAAGGATGTGCAGCCGTCCTGAATCACCCACAGTGGTGGTAGGACAGCAAATCAGCTTCCCAGAACCTGTGCACATCTGGATACCTCTCGAGAAGAGAAGTAGCAAGGACTGGAATATTTATATTGATTGTTTTCCTTTAAAAATCTTCAAGTTGAATTTATTTCAATCTCTCTTCCTTTCACTTAGCTATTGTACTAATACTCTGAAACACGTTTGAGTTTGTAAATATGCTTGTTACTATTGAGAAATGTACATAATCTCTCAGGGTCTCAGGTTTCCTAGGTCTCTAGATTTTTTAATTTATTAAATTAAAAGTAAGAATATACCTGATTGCTAAGCCTCCCTAAAACTCCATGATTCCACCCAGGCGAAGTGGCTCATGCCTGTAATCCCAGCACTTTGGGAGGCCAAGGCGGGTGGATCACGAGGTCAGTAGATCAAGACCATCCTGGCTAACATGGTGAAACCCAGTCTCTACTAAAAATACAAAAAATTAGCTGGGAGTGGTGACACACGCCTGTAGTCCCAGCTACTTGGGAGGCTGATGCAGGATAATTGCTTGTACCAGGGAGGTGGAGGTTGCAGTGAACCCAGATTGTGCCACTGCACTCCAGTCTGGGCAACAGAGCCAGACTCCATCTCAAAAAAAAAAAATCCATGATTCCAAGATGTTTAATCTATTCTATTATCTCTTGAGTAATAAATTTATAATTTTTAATATTAATATAGTTAATGTCTCAAAACTATACCAAAGAGTGTATATGTATATATACATATACAAATATATGTGTGCATGTATATGCTTATATATACATATATAATTAGCAATTTATACCCTAACTTCCTGCCTCATCTTATTTCCAGCAAGTTCCTCAAGAGCTTCTGCATAATTTAATTGCTACTTATTTAAAGATTTACCACGATAATTATAGACATCCTTGCTCTTTCAAAATCCTTTAGATGTTTACAGAAACCTTATAGCTCATGGAAGCCCATGTAATTTATTTATATAACATAATTTTAAAGCTTATCTAAAACATTCCCAGTTCAAATTATTATTATTTTAAATCCTTTGACATTTTTGTATTTCCTAATAACATTCTCTTGCAGCTATAATTTCCAAGAAGTTAGAATCTCAGGACGCAGCACCCACCTGAATCTTTGGATTCACCTGAGACCTAGGATTAGCAAGGAAAGGAAAAGTTTAGATTATCATAAAAATGTCATCAACATTTATAGGAGTGTTTTTAAAACTGCTAGTACATACTAACTTTTAAAAGAGGGTAAAATAACAAAAATCTGGTAGTAACTAAATGGTAACAGTCTCAAAAAGAAGAGGGCTGGGGTAAGGAAAGAACATTGTTAAGACACGTGCAGGGAAGGGCTGAGAATCCCAATGACAATAAAATAAGATGAGAGAGAAAAGCCTGTGTGCAGAAGGAAAGGAGAAAACACAGGGGTCTGAAGACGAGGGCTGAGCAGTCAGTGCCAGGCAGAGGCCCCAGGTGCCTTACAGGAAGTGAAAAACAGGGCCTGAAACTTCAGTTAGGATTCCCACACAATTAGGGCTGCCAAAGTATCATCCATCCCTTTGAAAATGTAACATGGAATCATTCTTACATAAACATGGTTTCATTCCCAAATTTGGAAAGTACCTTTTGTGGGCTGAGTTGTGTATCTCCAAAATTCATATGTTGAACTTGACCCCCCTTCACACCTCAGAATGCATTTGAAGATAGAGCCTTTAAAGAGATAGTGATGAGGTTAATATGAGTTAGTTAGGTTGGCCCCAACCCACTTGTAAGGACTGGTGTCCTTACAAGAAGGGGAAATGTGGACACAGAGACACCAGGATGCACGTGTAGAGGAAAGATCATGTGAGGACATGGTTAGAAGGCAGCCATCGGCAAGCCAAGGAGAGGTTTCAGGAGAAACCCAACCAGCCTATACCTAGGTCTCTGGCTGCTCTCCAGCCCCCAGAACCGTGAGAAAAGTTTCTGTGGTTAAGCGACTCAGTCTAGCATGTTTTTAGGGCACTAATACAGTAGCTTTGTATAATGCAAACACTATGAGTCTGAATGTCAATTCCCCCACATACTAACTAGGTTCTCTGGGGACAGATTCTCAAAAATAAACTTTTTAAAATTTTAGAAGTTTTTTTTTTTTGAGACGGAGTCTCGCTCTGTCACCAGGCTGGAGTGCAGTGGTGCGATCTCGACTCTCTGCAACCTCTGCCTCCCAGGTTCAAGTGATTCTCCTGCCTCAGCCTCTCGAGTAGCTGGGACTACAGGCGCGCACCACCACGCTAATTTTTTGTATTTTAGTAGAGACAGGGTTTCACCGTGTTCACCAAGCTGGTCTTGCTCACCTGGCCTCGTGATCCGCCCACCTCGGCCTCCCAAAGTGCTGGGATTACAGGGGTGAGCCACTGCACCTGGCCTAGAAGAGTTTTATACTTACAGAAAAGGTGCAAAGACAGTAGAGTTCCCATAGCCCCATTCCCAGTATCCCCTACTATTAATGTTTTATATTAATATGGTACTATTAAAAATAGTATTGTCACAATTAACAAGCCAATATTGATGCATTGCTATCAACTAAAATTCATACTTCATTTGAATTTTCTTAGTTTTTCACCTAGGTAAATTTTCTGTTCTGGATCCCACCCAGAATGTCACATTACAGCTGTTCCTCGTGTCTCCTTACGCTCCTCTTGGCTATGACAGTTTCTCAGACTTCTCTTATTTTATGATGACCTTGACAGTTTTGAGACGTATTGGTCAGGTGTTTTGTAGAATGTCCCTCTATTTGGATTTGTCTCATGGTTTTTTCAAGATTACGCTTGGATTATGAATTTTGGGGGAGAAAAAAAACAGGAGTAGAGTGTTATTCTCACATATCATATCAAGGGTCCGTGCTATGAACACAGTTCATCACTGTTGAACCACTGTTGACCTTGACCATCAACCAAGGCAGAGTCTGCCAAATTTCTCTACCATAACATTAGTTATTTCCCACTTTCTTTTCTTTCTTTCTTTCTTTTTTTTGTTTTTGAGATGGAGTTTCCCTCTGTCGCCCAGGCTGGAGTGCAATGGCATGATCTCGGATCACTGCAACCTCCACCTCCTGGGTTGAAGCAATTCTCTCACTTCAGCCTCCCGAGTAGCTGGGACTATACACCCGGCTAATTTTTGTATTTTTAGTAGAGATGGGATTTCACTATGTTGGCCAGACTGCTCTCGAACTCCTGACCTCAAGTGATCTGCCCGTCTCGGCCTCCCAAAGTGCTGGGGTTATAGGCATGAGCCACCACACCTGGCCTGATTCCCATTTTCAATACAGTAAGGCAAGATTTTAACCTCCCCAAACTGCAATTCCTTCTTTTTGTAAAATAAAGATAAAACTACCTCAAAAAGTTTTGGGAGCAATTCTACAAGCTGTTGTTCTTAAATAACTCTTCCCTGGATTGCTGAAGCCTTTAGTTAATTAACGGCATGCCAAAAAGGTTGATGTTGACAAGTTACCAGTGTTTACATAGCTTTGGGAGGGGAGGATGTTTGAGGTCTTTACTCAGCCTTTCTCAGTGATGTCACCTGATCTCATATCTAATTTTACATTCTTAATTTTTGAAAATTTTGTTATAGAAAGGCTGGGAAGTTGTATAAGTTTCAGGACTCACAAAAGTTTAACAGTCTGTGATATCAAGCGGTTATTTTAAGTTCTTGACAGGTGTTAACACAATTAATCTTGACAACAGTCCCTTGAGGAAGATCCCGTATTGTCACAATTTCACCTACTCGTACACCTAACCTCGGAGTGACTAACAGCCCCAAATCACACAGCTTTTTCTTAGTAAACTAATATCCCATTGTCACTCAGCCAGCAATATTACTCAGGCACACTGGCTCCAGAGTCCAAGCACATAAACAACACTGCAACAACTTAAAATTGGTAGCAGGTGCATCCAGCTATTGCCAATACCCAGGCCCCACCCTAAACATGTTAAATCATTTAGTTTCTACAGTTTGTTTTTGGATATTTTCTAAAGTTAACTTTATTTCCTCCTCCACTTCTCCTTGTTAGCCCAGATATTTTTTTCCTTTGAAGTTAGACATTATTGACCTACCATGGAGCTTCTTTTTATCTAAATATTTATTAAAAATCAGCAGTCTCATAGAATATTTACTTAGCAACCTGTTTTTGTGGAAACACTACTAAAACAAAAATACAAGCATAAAAGTTTAACAGAACAATAATATCTAGGCAATTTATTAATAGATATTTAATGTATACTATTACACTATAAGTTACAATTAAGGGAGAAAGCTAAAAATGTAGATAAAAGACTGAATTTCCCCCAAGAACTATTAAGACTATCTAGATAAAACAGAGAGTACCAAATTAAGTACCAAATTATATGTGTTATGCTAGACTCACAATAGGAGTTCCAAGAGGGGAAAGATTAGAGGGGTGAATGGAGCAGGTGAGACTAGGAATGAGCCATGCAAAATATGGACATTTGTAGGCAGAGAAGTGGGTCGGGGTGCTCCGGAATCTCTGTGAACATAGGCATTGATAAAAATGGTAATACATGTATATTTCCTGTATTTTTCCAGGAATGATTTATTGTAGACTGGTGAGAGACCTGGGCCAATGGAGAGCCTGATGATTAGAACAAGGATATCACGTTGAGAAATGGAAGCATAATTTGAGTGTTGAAGAGGAAGCAATGATGAATAGATAATGGGGATCATTAACGAACATGAGGTGTCTTTCATTGCCAGGAAATGAGGTTCTCTGGTTTCTCAGCCCTAAGCCAGTTTTTGAAATTGTTCTCTCTCTCTCTTCTGATTTTTGTTTGTTGTTGTTAATAGGCACGGTCTTCAAGCAAGATTTATGATCTACATGGGGGTCAGGAATGCTAAACTGCACCAAATCATCAGGCTCATCCTAAAGGTTCCCTAGAGGAGACGGAAAACAGGTATCATATGATTTGGTTACAATGCATCTGATGTATGTTGCTACCTTCATAACTCATAGTTTCTATCATTTTCACAAGGAGCACCTGGTGAATGTTTACTTTTTATCTCACTGTGTTCTGATATGTGGTGCTGCGAAATCAGTTATTTGTTTAAAGAAAGTAGGAAAAAGTATGGATTGTCTCATTCTCATAGAGTTCTTCTTTGTTGACCGGATCGCACCATCATTTTTATATTAGATTTTACAGCAGAGAAGAATAAGTGAAGCTCTGTGATATCCCAATTTCTATTTGGTGTCAGCCATACTATCAATAAATTACTAGATTATGCCTGACCACATACAATTAGAGAAAACATAACTCCTACTTTCTGGTTAATAAAAACATGAACTACATAAAGGAATTGTTAAAAAATTAAATCGCTAAAATTAAACTTAATTTTTTAGTAAATTAACTTACTGAACCATTAAAATGAGCTAAGAGGAAAAAAGGATATATCTTAAGAATTCTACCTGGAGAACAAAATAAGATTTCTGATTTTGGTGTTTAGTTTCAGTACCCAGCATCATCTTTGAAGTTCATATCAGTTCCATTTATTTAGAACTTTTGCCTCTCTACAAAATTACTAGAAAAACTCAGAAAAACACAAAACAAAGAAAGCGCCCATAATTACATCACTTATATATAGTGTTCACATTTTGACACGATTACAGTTCTATTTTTCTATGCATTTAAAATATACTTTTAAATTACATACTATATCAGCTGCATTACATATATATATGTGACTACATCTTCCTCAATAGTTTCACAGGTATGTATCATATGAAGTGTTCTATTTTAATTAATTTGTTTAGATGGCCCCAGATTTTTTCCTAACGCAAATAATACTGTGATAAACATCCTTGCATATACTTCTTTCCGTATCTGTGGGATTTCATTTTAAAGAGTGGTGCTAACCAAGCACTAGATCACGAAAACTGCAATTCTCTCCCTCTTACTCTGTTCAAATAAATGAGTATAGTTAAAATGATGCATATCATCTCCACCTCTCCCATCAGGTATTCAGTAGTAACTGATAATTAGCAACTGCCTCTACAGTGACCTCATTTACATAATTAACAAAATCCAATAAGGCTGAAATTTATTGTCCTGTTCAGTGAATCATAATCTGGCAGCTGTTACTACCAAGGCAGGCATTTGTGCCTGGCTGTTCACAGATTGTCTGAAAAAGCATTTTGCTTGTGATATCCTCATGAACTTATTCTTAGGAGGCAATATGATAAGAAACACCTCACTAGATTTCTCTGTTGAAAACAGTTCAAATTCATTTCACATTGGGGATTTCCATACTAAAAAAAAGACAACTCCTTCAATTAATAAATGTATGCTAAAGAAAACCAGTGTATTTGGAGAACTTCCATTTTGAGAGACACTCTAGAGGGGAAAGTATCTTACCCAAGTATCTCCTCTGTGACATTGATGACAGAAAGACGACACTGCTGAGAGGAAACTGAACCCATTTGGCAAGTTCTTCTTCAATTTCCCATCTCAGAGCCAGTCTGGTGGATCCATTTTTCACACACCAGGTCTTATCTTTTTATTTACATTTACAGTATAAGAACTAATGCCCAATTGTGTTCATTGTCAGTGCAATAATAGCAAGAACAGAGAGCAGCGAATCTCTGTTGTGATTACACTAAGTTCTTAGAATTATTACTCATTCCTGAAAAATAAGACAAAACATCATTTGAATTTGACTTGTTCTGATGTCAAACATGAATGCCAGCTAAATGTAATCATTATAAAAACATGTCAAGAATATAGTCAAGTCTTCTTAATCTTGGCTGTTTCAGTTAAGTGACACACCTTCAACCCCAACAGAACTTCCATGTGATTAAAATAGTTTTTTTGTTCATATTGTTTTTAATATTTTTAATAAACTTTTTTATTTTTAATTTCTACATATTAAAAAACCAAACTGATATAACTTCTCAATACTACAATTCATACAAAGATAACACTTTTATATTAGAAAGATGGTCACTGCACAAGTCACACAGGCAAGGACAGTAATGTTTCCTGCACCTCTAAGCAGGCAACAGGACCTGTGTTTTGGAAACCTCAAAGGACAGCAGTGATTATAATTATTGGTGTAAATAGGTATTTCATTTGTTGGTCTTTTCTATTTTCAATAGATAATATATAAACATGGAACAAAATTTAGAGGGTACAAATGAGTGTGTAAAGAGAAAGGCTAAACCTCTTGTTCTCACCTCTGCCTCCCAAGATCCTCAGTTTCCTTCTTTGGAGGTGAAACTTTGACAGTTCTGTGCACCTCTGAAGAGAGCTGATACCATGTGTGAGCACACTCGTTCATTCCTCTTTTATAAAACAATGCAAATGGTGAAAGCCTCCACATAGTGTCTTACACCTTCTATTTTTTTCTACTTAATGTATCTTGAAGATCCTTTCATAGCAGTACACATCAAAATGCCTCATTCTTTTAAAATACAGTCATGTATTGCTTAACGACAGGGATACATTCTGAGAAATGCGCTGTTAGGCAATTTTGTCATTTTTGTGAATGCCATAAAGTGTATTACACAAACCCAGATGGTACAGCCTACTACATACCTAGGCCATTTGCTACAGCCTATTGCATTTAGGCTATAAACCTGTACAGCATGCTACTGTACTGAATACTGCAGGTAATTCCAACATAAAGGTATGCATTTGTGTATCTAAACATAGAAAGGGACAGTGAAACTAAGGTATTATAATCTCATGGGATCACTGTTGTACATGCAATCCTGTTGACTGAAATGTCATTATGCAACGCATGACTATGGTTGCATATTATTATTGCCTGATATATCATCATGTATTTAATAAAAATTCTGTTAGTTAACATTTAAATTACTTCCTCTTCTTCAGCATTATAATTCTTCAGTAACTAACCTTGAAAATATCTGTTTGTACATGTGTAACTATATTTATGTGATAAATCTTTAGAAATTAAATTACTTCCTCCAAGCATAAATGCATTTTAAATTCTGATGATGGGCACTGCCATGTGCCCCCCAATAGTGAATCAGAATCAACACATAATGTAAATATAAATGTTTCTGTCAAAAAAGGATGAGAGTATCTATTTTCTCACATCCTTACCAAACAAAGTATTATCAAAGTTTTGCTTTCCAAATTTTATAACAGTAAGAAAAATATGACTTTAGTTTGTCTCATTTTGTTATGGATGGTGTGGATAACTTTTTATAAGTATTATAGTCATTTGTTTTCTTTAATCTATATTTTATGGTTTTGAATATTTTTATGTATACTTTTCTTTGTTGTTGTTTAGTTAATAGCCTTTCTTACAGATGCCCTTCCTGACATAAAGGAAATGTCATAAAGGAAAATGTCATTATTCTGCTATTTTAATACAAAATTTTTAATACAGAATTTTTCCTACTGCATCAACTCTTTTGATTTATTTATGGTGTTTACCACATAGCATTTTTGTGAAATTTATACATTAAATTCAGTCATCTTTTTTTCCTCTGGGTTCTGTTTTTTGTTTTGTTTTATATATTTAATGCTTAAAATAGCCTTCCCTAAATTTATATTATTTGTATGACTTTGTTTTCTTTTAAATATCTGTTTTATCTAAAATGTACTTTGGTCTAAGCAATGAGAGAGGGTTCCAAATTTACTGTCTGTTTTCTTGATGACTACAAAATTATCCTCAAACTACATATTAAATAATATGTGTTTTCCCCCATGACATGAAATGTTGCCTTCATCGTATACTGAAGCTCACACACAATTGGGTTTATTTCTGGAATTTCTAAGTCCTTGATCTGTTTGATCATGTAGCAAAACCACAGTGTTTTCCTTACTACAGCTTTATACTTTACACTACCTTGCACTGTTTTCACTAATGGAAATCAATTTTGTAATCTGTGTAATATTCATTATTCATTAAAACAGACAGAGCAACTAGAATTACCAAAAAAACCTCCAATATGAACATTGTCAACAAAACTAGGAGGAAAGTATCGCTACAAACTGTGGAATATAAGTGAATGGGTTATGCCAATCAGAACAGCAAGAACTGTGTGGACATAGCAGCTGTATTACACAAAGAAGAAGGAAGACAAGGGGGACTTCTGATGGTTCTAACAAACTGGAAATTCAGAAATTACCAACACTCACTTTCAAAAAGAGGAGTCCCCACTGAGGGTGAAGGATCTGAAAACAGTGCTTAGAATTTGAAGGAAAATTTGAAAGCTTGAATGTCAGTGGAATGTTAGGGGCTGGGTTATGGAAGCCTAGGTCATTAGGGATCTCTGAAATTCTCAGAGAAGGACAGAGCCTCATACTGAGGGGGATCTGTGGAGGAACATGTCTCACATTTAACTGAACGGAAATGCTGGAAGTAAAGAAAACAGGAGGTGTCGTGATGGGGGAGACAAGAGGAGATGGATAGCTTAAAGTATTGGAGAGATGGCTACATAAAAAGGCTGCATTTTTAGTATGTTGCAGAAACAACAAGAGAGGAAACCCCACAAATATGAAGCTAGCAAGGTCACCCTGGCTCACCTCCAAATCTTGAACAACAGAAAATTCCTTCTAAACATACAGGAAAATCAATCTTACTTTACTATAATAGCACCATACAAGGTCTGCAGCCCAAATCCATACAAAGATGTTGGAAGAAAGATGAAGTCAAAAATATGAGTAACTATATTAGTCTGTTTTAATGCTGCTGATAAAGGCATACCCAAGGCTGAGTAATTTATAAACAAAAAGGTTTAATGGACTCACAGTTCCACATGGTTAGGGAGGCCTCACAATCACAGCAGAATGCAAAACGGATGTCTTACATGGCAGCAGACAAGCGAAAATGAGAACCAAGTGAAAGGGATTTCCCCTTATAAAACCATCAGATCTCGTGAGACTTATTCACTGCCACAAACACAGTATGGGGGGACCACCCTCATGATTCAGTTATCTCCTACCAGGCACCTCCCACAACACATGGGAATTATGGGAGCTACAATTCAAGATGAGATTTGGGTGGGGGCATAGTCAAACCATATCAGTGACATAAAAAATGAAGACACAGCTAAAGAATATAACCAAGAAAGAAAGAAAAACCTATAATCCATTATCTCAAAGAATGCCATAGTAAATTAAGAAAATAATTAAATATATGCAGAAAAAGCAATATACATCAAAATTAGAAAACATCAGTACTGAGATATCTGAACAATAGGAGAACATTAAGAGAGAGTTGAGTATGCCCAGAAAATATTTTGAAATAAAAAAATGTTATTTCAGAAATTAAACCTAAACTGAAAGTAACATAAGAGCATAGAAATTATTGTAGGAGAAATGAAAATAGGAAATCAAAATTTGAAGAAAATGAACCATAAAGCAATGAAGTAAGAGATAAAAGGTATTCTACAGAAAGTGAGAGAAATGGAAAATAAAGAGTAGTCAACATACATATAATGGGAGTCTCAAAGAAGAAAACTAAAGCAATATTGGAAAAAGTACTTAAGAATATAATCCAAGAAAGTATTTTGGATAATAAACGACTTGAACTTATATTTTAAAGAGGCATACAGTGTACCTGGAAGAACTAATTCTGAATGCTCAACACCAAAAACCATTCTAAGAAAATAACTGAAACATTTGAAAAATAAATTATTTTGGCATCTAGGGAAAATCCCTTCCTTAAAAGAAAAAGATACAAAGACTTTTGATAGCAATGCATTATGCCAGATGCAATGAAATAGTGAGTTAAGATATTTAAATGAAGAAAATGTGAGCCTTGGATTCCATTTCCTCTTAACTAAACTTTAGATATAAAAGTCATAGTAAAGCTATTATAAAAATGAAATAATTTGGGAAATTGTTTCCATAAGTATTACCTGATGAATCTGTAGAAAACAAGTGTCAATCCACCAAGAAATAATTATAGAAGTTTTGACACAAAAATATTCATTGACACATTTTAAAACATGGACGTAAGAATGACAATACGTATAATACTAGATATATACAATTATAAAAATGGAAAGAGAAGGGAAAGAATGTATAGAAAGTAGAAGGTCCTTCATTTTAGGGGCTAACTGAAAGTAAAGAATATTGAATCAAAATACAAGCCAGAGGAGACCAAAAAAAAAAAGTCAGGGCTGTATTTAATTACAAAATAGCCCTAATAGAGAACTAAATAGCTAGTACATTTTAAAAATATAAGAGAAAAATAAAACATTAAAGGTGTTATTATATTTATTTGTAAAGTTCACTCATTGAAACGAAAACAAATATTTCCAATTGCCAAAAATAATTGTCGAGAGGCAGTTAAAACATGCAAAAACAAAATAAATCATTCTTTGAAAGGTTCAAACCACCTTAGACAAAATATTAAAATCCAACAATGCAGCAGGAGGCCTCTCTGATCCATCCTTATCAATTCCTGTCTATCCTTAAAGTACCAACTCAAGTGTCACTTTCTTTCCCGGATCATCTCAGAAAAAAGAATCTTCCAAATATGGATGCATCACATTTATTTTATTTTTATTTTATTTTATTATTTTTTTTTTTTTTTTTGAGACGGAGTCTCGCTCTGCCGCCCAGGCTGGAGTGCAATGGCCGGATCTCGGCTCACTGCAAGCTCCGCCTCCCGGGTTCACGCCATTCTCCTGCCTCAGCCTCCCGAGTAGCTGGGACTACAGGCGCCCGCCACCGCACCCGGCTAGTTTTTTTTGTATTTTTTAGTAGAGACGGGGTTTCACCGTGTTAGCCAGGATGGTCTCGATCTCCTGACCTCGTGATCCACCCGTCTCGGCCTCCCAAAGTGCTGGGATTACAGGCTTGAGCCACCGCGCCCGGCCGATGCATCACATTTAATATCACTCTGCTTAGTTTCATATATGATCAAATATTGCAATCATATTTCTCCTTCTAAATTAAAAACTCTTCATGGATAAACATTTTCTAGTATCTGAACCCACACTGTGCCAAGCATCATGCCTTTGCACATAGAAGGTATATAATGAACCTATTCTGAGTTAATCTGTAAATGAAAGTGGGATTACATCACAACACTGAAACAGTGTAAATAAGCTAAGCTGATAGATGTAGAACTTTTCAGTGACTGGCCATAGAATTTAGAAGATCAAAAGCTGCCAGTTCCAGGTTGAGTCTGACCCAGAGTGAGAATTTCACTGATGGCTTTTGGCCAATCAGATGGTGCTTTTTCCAGACCCACCTGTGGTTGCCCATAGATCAGTCAGCACACACTTTCTCCATTTTGAGCATATAAAAACCCCAGACTCAGCCAAACTTAGAAACTCATTGGGATGACCTGTCTGTGGAAAGGAGCTACCAATTTTAGGTCTCCTGAGAGCTGTTTTGTTGCTCAATAAATCTCCTCTCTGCCTTGCTCACCCTCCAATCGTCCATGTTACCTCATTCTTCCTGGATGCAGGACAAGAACTTGAAACCTGCCAAATGGTGGGAGTGAAAGGTGCTGTAACTCATTCCTGGCTGGTCAGCTTACCAAGCTGCTGATATTAACATGCTCCTGGACTGCAGGAGTAAAGAGTGAGGACCTTTCTGGGGTCCCAGACCTCACGGTTCCCCAAGCCAGAACTGTTGTAGCACTATAGGCCTCCCACACTCCATTGGCTCCAGGCAGCCACCCCACACAATGGGAAGCAGCGGCAGGTCTGGGCCAGCCCAGGAGCTATGGGCTTGGGTGGGGCAGTGGGAATGAAAGAGCTGCAACAGAAACAGGTTGAACCCCCACTGAAACACGCCCCTACCGATTGCCGCACTGTGGGCAGCAAGAAGGAGAGAAGAGCTGCAGCCTTTCTGGGGGCCCAAACCGCAGGACTCCCTGAGCCTGGGCTGTAACATGCTATAACATCCTCTTTGGGGCTATGTGGTTCCTGACATCTCCAAGCTTTCAGGCGCCACTTTATTCACCAGTGCCTGCAGCAGAAGGCACTTGCAGTATGACTGGTTCAGCTGCAGCCTTACGTGGAGCCAGGTTGCTTGTGCCAGTGTCTAGAGCTGCCTGCCCCTCTGCAGCTGAAATGACTGGCTGTGCACAGTGGCCAGACCCTGTGCTCACTTACCCACACACCCCTTGCCACTCAACACCTGGCTTGCCCTTGGCAGGTGTGTGATCCAGGCCTGTCGTGCATGCTGAGCCCAGCCTGCCAAGCTGAGTGGGTAGAATGAGCCCAGTGGGCACAAGCAACACCCAAACAGAGGTGCCACCAGCCACAGAGGTTTCCAGCTGGCGAAGTGACACCCAAAGGATCATGTGACAGAATCAATAGAAAGGGGTATCTGGGTTAAGACAAACAGTTGTAGAGACCAGTGTTCTTATTACATAGATGAAGTCCCATAGATGTCTGCCCTTAGAGGCAATGGATGGCAAATGTTTCCTATTCAGACCTTTAAAAGGTGCTAGACTCTCAGCTAATCTCTTCAGAATGAGAAAGTAAAGGACTGGAAAGGGAAGGGGATTCACTATAGAATGTAAATGTCCTCCACAAGAGAGTTTTGCAGGGCCATTTCAAAATACATCAAAGAAATATATTTTGGGTAAAATTTCTTTCATGGTTTGCTATCTGTCATGTAATGCTATACTAGTGTCAGGATGCAATTTGGTATCTTATTGCTATGTATAATATGTTTTGTCAGTCTTAAGATCTCTGTTTTAATGTTAATGCTGGTCAATTCTGCCTGAATTGCAAAGGGAGGAGAGCATAATGAGGCATGTTTGAACCCCACTTCTCATCATGGCTTGAACTAGTTTTTCAGGTTAACTTTGGAATGCCCTTAACTGAGAGGAGAGGTCCATTCAGTCAACTGGGGACTGAAATGTTAGTTTTGGTTTACACTGTCACCAACAAGTCCTTTGTCCAGATTGATACTGAGTTAAAAATAGGGCTGCAGGCATTTTAGCAGATCACAATGTAATTGCCATATGAATCTATAGGATTAGACTCTGCCCTAACAGGAAAATGTCATGATCATGAAGACCAAGCGCCATCTTAAAATGTAAGGATATTTATACAAAGTATAATATTATATTTACATGACATGATTTATACTTCATATCTAGAAAGAAATGTTATCATACCTAGTATCTTCTTTTAAGGTTTTTGTAAATCATTTTATTGTCTTAACAGACAGATACACTCCAAATAACATAGTGACTCATTGGCCAGAGAAAATCAGTTTGTAATATAAATAATATAAATAATATAAATGTATTTCTATAAATTATTTTTGCTTGTTTATAATTATTTAAATTTGTATTTTAGATTCTTGTTACCACCCTCTCTGACATATACTATTGCAAAATTGAAAGAAATTTACTCCAGTATGGCAAACATCCCAAATCAAAACCTGTAGTTTTCTTGACCTTAATGAGCCAATTTATATAAAGTCATATCCCAGCTATCTAAAATTGGCTTAGGTCCCTGATGTCTACCTTTCTCATTATAAATATTCTAACTTATCAAAAATAATTCAGCATTGCTCAGGTCTTTGAGACTTGGCTCTACTAGTGAACAAGTAGGGTCACAGTGCAGTTCTTCCAGAATGGTAATTAATAATAAGCAGTATTTATGTAGGACTTTACATCTTCAAAGAAGTTTGCAAACACTAATTAACCTACATCCTAACTCCTTTAAAGGAAATAAGTAGGAATTAGCATTTGTTTTATGAATGGAACACTGATTTGCAATACAGCTGTAAATATGCATGGTCTAAAAGTATTACTAACAAGTAATATAATGTCTTTTCTCATGCATTGCAGAAGATTCTAGAATAAGTTTTCTCCACTTTAGTAATATTGGCATTTTAGTCTGGATAATTACTATTCATGGGGGTTGTTCTGTTCATTGTAAGATATTTAATAGCATTCCTGGTCTCTGCTTACTAGACGCTAGTAGCACCATCCAGTCTTGACACCCCTCCAGGTGGCAACATCTGGATACTTTTTGATTGTCAGCTCCAGTTGTGAACCATTGTCTAGAAGAAAGAAGGGGTTTAGATCTTTGAGGCTATGAATAATTCTATGTGAATGAATATTTTATGCTTCAGTGCCTCTTTTTGTTTACTGAATGTTTCATAAATATATTTGGAGCACGTCTACACAGTTTTTTCTCACCCCATTTCTTTTTTGAAACTTTTCTTCTTTTGTTATCCATAGTATCACTGTTGTTTCTCAGAGATTAATACTGACATGTGTGAAATGATGTCCACTGCTGAAAACTTCTCTGCTTGAAAAAGAAAACACATGTGTAGCTCTGTGATAAAGAGTACAGACCCTAGAAATAACGAACCTGGATTTGAAATCTGGTTACTCTACTTGGGCAAGTTATACAATTTCCTATGGTTTAGTTTCCTCTTCTATAAAGTAGTAAAATAATGGTATCTATTTTATAGAGTTGTTTTTAGGACTAAATACACATGTGTGTGTATTAGGATGATGTTTAGAATGCTGTACTGTATAATTAAATTTTGTACATGATGTGAGAAGGAAAAATAATAGATCCAGACATGATGCGATATATAGTAATAAAAGGAGGTGCGTTAGATAAAAAAATGCATTTGTCCTTTCTTGACTTGCTATGTTTTACCCTTTCCTCTATTTATTTATCCTGTTTCCTCTATTGAAATGCCTTCTTTGAGTACATGCCATGGCAGTCCTCAAACTTCTAAAATCTATTATCTCTAAAGTCACAGATCATATGCCATTTTTGGTTCTTTCTTTTCGTGAAGGAAAGCATATGTTTGCAGCTGAGTAGTTTTCTGAGACTGCTTCCCACCGGTAGAATTTTTATCGTCCCTCAGACTTCTTTTATTTTATAATGTCTCTGTTTCTTGTATTCCAAGCTGGTAGAGTTTATGCTAAAATAATTTTCTCAACAGTATTGACCCCTGAAGATTTTAATTGAGTTTATTCCACTAAACAAAAGCTACACAACAGATCAGTGCAATGTAAGTCTTCCTCCACTTCATCTTCCTGCAGAGATCGTGTATTAATCTGTTATCATGCTGCTAATAAAGACATACCCAAAACTGGGTATTTATTTTTAAGAGGGTTAATTGATTCACAGTTCCGCAGGGCTGGGGAGGCATCAGGAAACTTACAATCATGGAGGAAAGGGAAGCAAACACGTCCTTCTTCACATGGCAGCAGGAAGGAGAAGTGCCAAGCAAAAGGGGAAAAGTCCCTTATAAAACCATCAGATCTTGTGAGAACTCACTCACTATCATGAAAACAGCACGAGTGTAACCACCTCCATGATTATACCTCCCACCGGATCCCTCCCACAACATACTGGGATTATGAGAACTACAAGTTGAAATTTGGGTGGGGACACAGCCAAACCATATCAGATGGCTAAAAGACAACGTGCTTAACCTTCCTATGGCCACCATAGCTTGCTCGTGAAGAGCTAAAAGGATCTCTTGAAAGGACTCTGTGAAATTGAATTATCTGATCTTTAGGTATATCTGAGCTTTGAGCAAAGTTTGCATAATCATACCTTTGGAATTTTCTGCATACCATATTTTTGGAGCAATTTCTTAATTTCAGCAGTTTTTGCTTTCTGGAGATGCTGAGAATTTTCAAAATCATCAACTTCTAGTTCTTTTTGTTTAAAAGACAAAAACAGATTTGTTTAAATCTTACCATATTTTATAAGCAACAAGAAACCAGCACCTTGCTTGAAAATCTCTTTGGCTCTATAACTGAGTTTGTCACCTACAAGTTCTGATTTTTACATAATTACAGGAGACAATTTGCCTAAGGATTTTAGCACTATATAACAATGATCCCTCTTCCCCCACTTTCCAATAATATGTTCCTTGCTTCCTTTTGAAACTTTACTGCCAGTGACCTTGAAATCCAGGCTTCTAATAACAATCTGCTCAGTAACTTACACTTCTTGTGTTATTCACCTCAATTTTTCTTCTGACTCTACCGTTTACTCTTTTCCCAAGTCACTTTTTAGGTATTTGTTAAGCAGCACCCCACTTCTTGGACTAAAAATCTACATTAGTTTTCTACTGTTGCTTTCTCTTCTGAAGGATAAACTAGGGGACTATCACTTCCCTACCCTCATGACTGTTGCTTGAACAATTCTTAGAGGCCGTGAGATCCATGTTCTGTCACGTCTTCAAAGCCAGCAAGAGATGAGAAGAAAGTTACACCCAGCTAAGTCCCCAGACATAATAGAACCATGTAAGACATACCTACTGTGAACAAACTTAATACCTGACCATAATTAAAATGTCTTTTTATACCACTAAATTTTCGATCCACTTGCTGTGTAATAATAGTAACTGGAACAATATTCGTAAGTCCAATTTTTGTTTCTTTAATAAGTAAATTCAGTTGAATTCTCTTTAAATAAATTATGAAAGTAGCCATGATTTGTTGGAAAAATTATAAAATAGCATACTATATCCCCTTGCATATTTAAATATATGCTAAAAATTAACTATATGTTTCAGCGCCAAGAATATATTAAAATACTTTAATTTTCTGATTTTTAATTTTTGCAAATTGGACTTCCAAAAAGTCAAGTGGATTATTAGATTTTTGAAAATGGTCATGGATTTTCTCTAAGTGGCTAGAAAAAGAGAATGTTTGGAGTTCTTTGCAAACACAACTGTACAAATAAATACATTGAGGTTATGAATAGTGTTCTATTATTAACAAGTAAAAGGTAAACTGGATATGATTACCAACATAGTTTCTCCTTTGTGTAACATTGCTTTTGGAACTGCTAGGAAAAATTTGATATAATATATAGGAATTTTGATCAGGTGAATAAAATTTATTAATCTGGTTACAATTATCTCGATATGTTTTTGTAATATTCTTATGTTCCTGCTCTTCATTAACTTGTGTTATCTTAATGTACCTTATTTTTCCTTCTTTTATTAAAGATACATTATGAGACAAATTAAGTTGTATATGATTAGGAATAAAAACAATTCAAAACTGAATAATGGCCATAACCTCTTTGTCAGCATGGGATGTTCTGCTGAATGATGAAATGATTCAGTAAATGAGTCATTCGCCACTTGTCATCCTCAACTATTACAAGTGCTTACTGAATTCCTACTCAGAGGCTTTCAACTTACTCAATTTTAAAGGAAACTTTAGTTATTTATCAATTTATATAAAAAGCCAAATATATTAAAATCATTACTAACTTTATATGGAAACATCTTTGTACACCTTGAGATTCCCAAACTATCTGTTGAAAAATGATGCTCTACCCCAAAGCCAGACACACTATAAATAGCTTGTTGTTACTTTCGACTAAATTACATAACTCCCAGCATCCTCTACAGCTATTAACAATGCCAACTTTCCAGCAGAAAGGAAATAATTAACAGAATGAAATGGAAAAAAAATCAGTACACTTCTTTTGGTAATTTAGTTTCAGAAACCCCAAAAGTCTTGCTCCAATAATTGTAGAAACCCCTATTAGAGTCATAAAGAAAAGAATGTACCTTACTCCCTTAAATTATATAGAGCATGAATTTCAGGAATTCATAGTGCTGAATGATATTTTTGTCCTTAAATACTCCCTTTTTTATTTAAATTATTTTTGTTTTTATTGCTTAAAAGCTTTTGAATTTCATATACCAATTTGTTATTGCCGCATTTAATCTATTAATACAGCCACATGCCATAATATATATTTAATATTGTATTATCCTCACATTTCTTAAAATACTGGAAATATTTTCTTGTTCTTCTAACTGCAATATTAGTTAAAAATGCATTATTGGGATGTTTTATATATGTAACTATACAATCAATAGTTGTTTCAAATATTTATTTAAATAATTTTTTGAAGTACAATTAACTCAGAGTAAGATGAGCAAATCACATGTTTAAGAGTCTCAGAGTAGGTATATCACTTTAAAAATTACCAGTTTTCCAAAGTGGCACCATTGCATGTTCCTACTAGCAACATATGAAAGTTCTGGTCGCTCCACATTCTATGCTATTTTTGATAGAGGGAGATATAAAGATTACTAAGCCCTAATAAATGATTTTGGAAGGCTTCCATGTTTTTTCTATGCTCCAAAATTTTTCAAATATCAAAGGAAGCATGTGTTCCATCTAAGACAACCTCTCCATGATGTCTATCAGTCAGAATCACTAATGCTTATTTGGTTCATCTAGCTGACTAGTTGGGTGGATTATCTTCTTCCTTCAATGTTCACTCCAAATACATAACTTCAGAACATGATTATCGTTTCTTCCTGGTGAACGCTATGTAAGTGCCTGTGTTCCTTTAATGGAACACCCAACAAGCTCTTAACATTTATGGGGTATATCAGTGAAGAGGTCAAAGACTTTGTTAGAACATTATATATGTAATTTTAAGAGTGAAAAGCCAGAAAGTGAAACTAGAAGTTTAGACAATTCTTAGAAATGCTCATGTGTGAAAAGAAGCATCAGCCAGAAAATACGTGGTTTTGAAATGCTAAGGGCAATAGCCTCCAAAGAGGGAGAGTCAGAGAGAGAAGGAAACATGAATTTTTCTCTTTCCTCTCTTTTCCACTAAAATGTAAACTCAACGAAGGCAGGAATTTCTGCCCACTTTGATTACTGTTGTTTGTCCGGGACTAGGACAAAGCCTAGAATTCAAGAGGCACTCATATTTGTGTATCATTAAGTAACAGAAGGCATGGTGGGGACTCGGTCAATAAATAATGGGGAAGAAGATAACTTTTGAAGCTAACGGATAACTTTATGGCCTGAATGTGGTGGTCTCACAAGGTGTATACTTAACTTCAAACTCATCAAGTTGTATACTTCAAATATGTACTGCCTCTTGTATGTTTATCATACTTTAAGAAAATGGTCTAATAAACAAAAAAAGAAATTAAAAAAAAAAAAAAGCCCTACACGAGAGGCTAAAATATCTTGCTTACAATTCTTTATGCATTTATCTTGAGCACAGGATACAGTCCATATTCTGTAGTGTGGCATTTCAGACCTTTCAAAATCTACCCTAGCCTACTTTAACCTGTCTCTCTCCCTCACCCCTAAATCTCAATGCTTTACAAATATCTCCACACACTTTTGTATCCCCTATGGCTCTATTTATAATCTCTCCTCCGCCAGGAAAAACCTTCCATACCACTATGCCCGATGAAAACTCATTTTCCCCCAGTTACTCACTTACTAACCTGGGTGTGGGTAAGAATAGCAGGTAAAATCTAGAGTCCTTAGTATGTGCTGGAAGCTATGTTTCTGTCCTCAAACATTCTGGTAAGACAGGTGTCATTTGCATTTGAAACTTGAGAAACTAAGTTTCAAAGAAGTTGTGATTGCTCAAAGTAACAGATAATTGGTGGCTGAACTGTAATTGAGCCCCGAATGACTTGATTCTAAAGTTTGTGCTCTTTCCCCTACACCATATGACTTTCCAGGACAATCCATCATTCCTTTAACTAGGAATACACTTACCTTTTGTATTCAAATTATCTTTATCTGTCAATACACTGTGAGTTCTTTGAGGGCAGGGATTACTTTATCCCTCTTTTTACCCAAAGGGCTACTAATGAGAGTAAGAACTTATTTTATTGAATTAAAGTGAATTGTAGTGTTGTTTATAGGATAGATTCTAGGGCTCAAAGAATTCCATGCTAAACATTTTAAACACAATATATTTTCCCCAAAGTGGGAATTCCAAGGGGCCAAAGCCACCCTGTTCACGTAGATCCCAGATCAAACACATGAGTATAAGGCTGACTTTCAAAGAAGTTGCCATCAGCCTGAAATGAACTCCTTGAGGTTACTTCTAAGTCATCACAGATATAGAATAGGGTGGAGTTCTTGGTAAATCTGCTGTCTTGTTTTCTGGCAAGAAACCATAGCCTTGGAGAATTAAGAGCCAAGTGTGTTTTTCAGTTGGCTTCAGAATATTTATCCTGCAAATAGTTGACCTAGTGCCTTTATTCATGTACTTTATTCTAGTGGCGCCTGTAATCCCAGCTATTCGGGAGGCTGAGGTGGGAGAATAGCTTGAACTTAGGAGGTGGAGGCTGCAGTGAGCCAAGATCCCACCACTGCACTCCAGCCTGGGCAACATAGTGAGACTCTGTCAGGGAAAAAAAAGTAAAGGAAAAAAAAGGTGTGGGTGGCACGGTGAAAAAGTGTAAAATTTGAACAATAATGGGCTACATTACAGGGCAATGAACTATTGCACAACAATTTAAAATGATGGAGCTATATTTTAGTGAATTGTAAATATTTTCAAAATTCGTTGAGGAAAGCTGATTAAATGAAGCCTACACTTTGCTTTATACATGTGTTACACTAAATATTTATTTTGTACGTTAAGTTTAAAATTTTTAATACAGCTCATTGGTAATGTGAAATACAAAGGCTTTTAAAGAGGAAATAGATTGGCACCAGTCAAAAATTTTACTGACACCGGGTCAGGCGTGGTGGCTCACAACTGTAATCCCAGCACCTTGGGAGGCTGAGGCGGGCGGATCACGAAGTCTGGAGATTGAGACCATCCTGGCTAATAGAGTGAAATCCCGTCTCTACTAAATACAAAAAATTAGCCGGGCGTGGTGGCAGGCGCCTGTAGTCCCAGCTACTCGGGAGGCTGAGGCGGGAGAATGGTGTGAACCTGGGAGGCGGAAGTTGCAGTGAGCCGGGATTGGACCACTGCACTCCAGCCTGGGCAACAGAGCAAAAGTCTGCCTCAAAACAAACAAACAAACAAAAAAATTTTCCTGACACCAGAAACTCTGTGTGATACAACTATTATGAATTGTTTTAAAAAGAATAGAACATAAGAAATTATTTTAATAGTACATTGAACATTTTATTTAAATTAAGAAGTATAACAAAATCACACACATTTGTTCCACGGTTTGGATAAAATTTCCAATTACTTTCAAATAATGCACACATAGTATCTCACAGATCAAATTTCATACATTTCAATATGGTCATGAGATAGATTGTATTCTAAAATTCAGTATATAAATCCATACATTATGCTATATATATTGACTTTAAATAATCTAACTATAAAAGTCATTTTTAAAAGTCAAAGCAATTTATTTCTAATGAAAGTTACAATGTGCATACCATATTGACACCTATTCAATAGATAAAATCTACAAAAATCTCTTTTTTGTGAATACTATTTATACTGGAATGCAAATTCACATAAAAATACTTCCTTTAAAGCATGTTCTTTTTAACGCAAGAAATTAAATGTAAGCTACTTTTAAAATTGCAAGCTTTATTTTTAATCAAACCAATTCAATTTTAAGTTTTTAGATCATTAAGTCTCATACAACTTCCTCTAATTTAGCTAAAACCATCATTCACAGGGTTTTATTATTACATTTGGCCTTAACCTTAAAAAACAATTTTGTTTACATTTCACATTTAAAAGGGACATTTTAAACCCTGAGTAAAAAGACATATTTTTACAAGTCCAATTATAACAATTCTACCCTATTTTCTTGCAATGCTTTTATTAGATAAAAACTATTATTAAAGTTTTGATTTTTTAGAAAATACTGTTTAGAAGGTTAATGCTTTTCATGACTTTAAAAGTTTCTAAATGTAGCTTATTAGTATCTTGAAGTAAAAATTCTTATTTCTATATGGATATTGTAAAACTCCTCTTCTTTAGACTGTTTAATTATTTCACCTTAATCATAAAAAATGATCAACTACTACACTCTTAAGATAATTTTTCTTTCTTGGCTTTGGCCTTTTCAATCTTAAAAGTTAAAATTATTGTTTTCCTATATCTAATGATACTTTTTACGCATAGATTTTTAAGATACAAAAATGCAATGTAGTTTAGTATTTTATCATTACCACCTTCTGCAATGAGTCTGCCAGATCAGAGGCTTTCCTCACTAGGAAACCTAGCTTTAAATCAAATACTGGTTTTCTTCTTGTAATTCACACCTATCTATTGAATCAGTTACCCAACTTTCTTTTAGGATTTTAAACTTTCTCTTAAAAGTTCTTCTAAAAGCTTTAAAATCTGCAACACGACTATGATCTTCCCCAATGATTACATGAGACACTCCCTCAGCTAAACAAGAAACTACCTTTGCTCCATGAAACCGAAGCTCCAAGGCTTTAATAGCTAACCTTGTCCCCTCAGTTTTGGTACTCAGGTCATTAATAACAACATACAAGTCCAAATAAACGGTGTGGCGTCGAAACATACTGAGAGGAGAGCAATCCCAGGAATATCGATATTCTAAATCAGCAATCAAAGAAGCCATTTCTTCAGGAGTCTGCTCGTAAGAATTTTTAATTCCTGAGAATACTTCCTTCAGTTGGTTCAAGTCTGTATCAACGAAATAACTATCACCATAGCAATCATATTCACGGGCAAAATGTTCTTTGGTTGATGGGCACATATGAATCATAAAGCGAGGCTGCCATGGCACAAAGCTTTTGGTCTTAAAACATTCTAAAAGCCATGCAGGCTTGACAACATCATGTTTATTTGACAAAATTATGTTTTTCACTCTGATGTTCTTAGACCCTGCAATTACACAGTATGTGTCTGGGCCTGGATTTTGCACTATATAACCACCAAGTTCTGCAATTCTGTTCTCCAGGTCAGGCTTTGGCTGGCTATCTGTTCCACTCATAACACAAAACTCCACATCTTCAAATATATTAGAAATTTTGTTAACGTTAGTAAGGTTAGGTGCTTTTAAGTGCTCAATAATTCCAATAACTTTCTTCATCTTTGGAGCAGCTTTTCGCTTTTTTTCTTGTGGTCCATCATCACCACCTACAAAAAGGTGTTTAGATGCGAGCTTACCAGATGCTTTCCCCCTAAGTTGTTCTAGGTCGTCCAGGGTCATGCACTCATGCCACTCTTTGTCTTCTCTTATCTTCTCAATTCGTGGAAAACGCAAGGTGCAGCCAGTTTTATACATATCACTGGGTACAATCTCTGCTGCCTTAATCTGAACAATGACAGAATTACAAGGTTCAATGTACACTTCTGGCTTCTCTGTTCCACATAAAATGCTACTTGGTGGAGCTTTTTTATGAAAAGGCTTCCAATACTTGGCCAATTTCAAACCCAGATCATACAGTTCTTTCATGGTGCAGCCAGAGCCAACACGAGAGAGAGTATGAAACACAGATGGCTTCTCACCAGGAGGGGGCTTCTCTGCTACTGCACACAAAAAATGAGACATCATTCCACCCCGTGATCCTTTACCCCAATATCCTCCAACAATTAAAATGTCCAATTCATCCATTAGTCCAGTGACATACTCTGGTTTAATTTTTAACCACCCTTCACCTCTTTTGTCTGGCTTGTAGATGGATAGAGGTTGTTTTATCATGATTCCCTCTTCTCTTTTATCTATTGCTTCATTCAGTGCATCAATTACTTCATTCTTAGTATGAGCTTGTGTTTTCTGCACTATTTCTATTCTACCTGGAATTGGTGTAAAAATACTACTAAGAATTTCATACCTCTTTCTCAGAGTCTCATGCCCTAGTTTTTTATTATTAAGCATCAATACATCAAAAACACAATAACAAGTTTGCAGATCAGAATCTTCTACCATTCTTTTAATATCAAACTTAATTCCCTTTTGCATGAAAGTTTGTGTATTAGGATTATAGGCCATCATCTCACCATCAAGAATACAGATTTGTATATCTGTTTTGAATGCATTATGAATGAATGGGGTAAGAGAACCTTCAGTAGGAGAAGCACCAAACTGATCAGTATAGTTATATCCATTTCGGGAGAAGTATTTATATACATCTCCATCTTTGTGCATTTGCATACGTTCACCATCTAGCTTGGTTTCTATGTAGAAACTCTGATGTTTCATATCCTTCTCAATGTGCTCAATATCTGCAATAGCAGCTAGCATTGGTTTAAAGGCAGAAAATAAAGTGATAGAAATATCACTGAGTCCTACAGAAGGATCATGCAGTTGCCTACAGACTTTTTCCAGATCTGTAGTGACATTATGCAACTCAACAGCATCATTATGAAAAACAGATAAGATAGTTTGCTGACTAATACCAAGCTTTAAATCCTTTATGATCATCCGTATAAGCCACTTTTGCTCAAGTGCTGAACTCTGAGTTATAAGTTGAAGAAGGCTCTTTTTTATCAGGTCTTTTCTTTTAGCAGAATTATTGCTGGCAACTGAGTCTAAAAGGTCGTTTACTTGCTGTATGGTTAAACTTCCTTTCTGTAAACATCTTGGCTTCAACACAAAATATGCAATCAATGCAAAGTCTCCAGCATCTCCATGAGTTCCAGTGGGTGTTCTGTAGTTTAAAAGTTTGAGGGCATCTTTTCCATCTCTAGGTAAATTAAGCAACTCAATATAAAGCTTAGCAAGCATAGTTTCTTTAATTCCATAGGCCATTCTCTCTCTTTCTAGCTGAGGAAGAATTAGTCTCATTGCTGGATAAAAAGAGTCTGTGACATCTTTTTGGTTCTTATGAAGAGCATCATGAAATTTTCTCCAAGAATCTAAAAATTCCCTGAAGTGTCTGATTTTTTCTGCACGTCCTCTACTTTTCTGTATTCGTTCTAAAGTTGAACACAAATCTGCAAAAGGAACGTGAGATGCAACAGTTTGTGAAGGTGGTGAGGCAGCCATCAAAGCGGCGATGAATCTTCTCGTTTAACTAGTAAAGCAAAAAGAGAATAACTTTAAGTAAAAGATAAGATTCAACTAAATATTTAATGTAAAGACCTTACAATGATCACCGAGATCACAATAAATGTTTATTGTTTGCTAAATAGATCAATGCTCTAAATGATGTATCTTTTCAACCTCTACATTTAATAACAACTATTTTGTTTCAACCCTAATTTGAAATTACCATGAAAAGTATCATCAGCTGTATAGCTATTTCCTGTATTTATAATACAGAAATCACTTCAATTTTCTCCTTAAATTCCAATTATTCTATATATTAATTATTTAGCACATAATACAAACAAATATTGCTAATAATGGTGACAAAAAACCTCATCAGACTTAATTCACTTCACTTCTGAGCTTCTGAGGGAAGGCCCCTCACGTATGTCTCTTCTTTCCCTGTCAGACTACCACATAGCACCAGAAATGAACTTCTTCAAACAGGTGTTTATAACAAATCACTCGTTTGCTGTATTGAAATTTGACTTCCTGCCGGGCGCGGTGGCTCAAGCCTGTAATCCCAGCACTTTGGGAGGCCGAGACGGGCGGATCACGAGGTCAGGAGATCGAGACCATCCTGGCTAATACGGTGAAACCCCGTCTCTACTAAAAAATACAAAAAACTAGCCGGGCGAAGTGGCGGGTGCCTGTAGTCCCAGCTACTCGGGAGGCTGAGGCAGGAGAATGGCGTGAACCCGAGAGGAGGAGCTTGCAGTGAGCTGAGATCCGGCCACTGCACTCCAGCCTGGGTGACAGAGCGAGACTCCGTCTCAAAAAAAAAAAAAAAAAAAAAAAAAAGAAGAAATTTGACTTCCTAGAAATCCTAATCATAGGCAGGGCCCTTGACCAAAAAAAAAAACAAAGGGAAACACAGGTACCCTCTTCTTCCAGCCAAGCAAAGCCTATGTCTATGTTTCCTTTCACTTCTTCACTGCTAGCTATGCCAAATCACACCAGCATTCAATCCCAACTCAAAATGCCCTACCCACAAAATCCTCACTTTATCTATTTTACCATAGTTACTTACTGTCTTATAAGTATAAATTTATTAGTATGCTTATTTTTTTCATATTTCCAGGCCAGTTATTCCCTAAGTATTTAATGACTACATATGAGATGTGCTACGTACACCGTGCCAGGGGAAAATACCGCATGTTTCTGTTTTAAAAGAACATATATTCTGTAAAAATAAAAAAGAAAAAAAGAAAAAAAAGGTTGGAGGGAGTGCAATGGAAACTGAGTATAATAAAATGCCAAGTGCTCAAGTGCTTTAACAAAATAAAACAAACGTAAAATGTCCTGAGGGGAGAGCTTTTCCCTAAAGTGTCTGCTAAAGTCAGAGAAGAAATAATGGGCACCTTGCTGAACTACGGCAAGAATATTTCCTAAAATTTCACAAGTGTAAATTTCTTTAGTTTTAAATATTCATACAAGTTCTACTGGAAGATAAATATATTAATTTTAATATGGTTTAAACTATGTAATGTTAAAATAACTTTTCCAAAAAAAGATTTCAAGTAAAATGTATGCTCCATGAATAGAAACTATGTTTTATCCTGTGGTTTCAGACACCTCCTGGCACACCATGTATCTCAGGCAGTGGAGTCAGAGTTTTACTGGGAGTGGGGAGATCTATTACAGTGCAGAGAACATGTGACTCCCCATCTTCCAATTCCCCATCACAGCAAACAAATAAGCCACACACACATGCACAAGGCTACATTATCTAGTATCCAGTAAAATAAATCAAATGGCTAATTACAATACTACATTTACTATACTGTCAGTCTCTAGAGGCTGGAAATTGTGCTGTAATTTGTGCTACTAGTGGCAGACATGTAGGAGGTTTGCTGAATGAATTACTGAACACCTAGAGTTGACTCCTGGATAAGCATACTAGGGAAAGCTATGGTCTGGTTACATACCACACACTCACACACACACGCAGATGCACAGTGGGTGAGATTCAGTTTGGTTAAAAATATTCAGTACCTCTGACTGCCCTGGCAATGGTTCACAACAGCCATTTGGTGGCCTATAGAGAAAAAAGCTGCACTTCTCAGTCTAATTTCTGACAAAAGAAACCCAACTTCTACTGAGTGGGTTAGATCAAGGGATAAACCTGTGAGAGACCACTTTTCTGAAACTTTTATCTTTGAATATACTGTTTTTTCCTCTCTCTGAATCTGGTTTGCATAACTGACTGTAACACCTGGTTATGTATGTTCACTGCCCTGTCTCTCAAAATATGCTCCCTCAAGGGAGTACATCATGGTACACAATGCTAGATCTACAATTTCTTTATAAACTATGTAAAATGAAGTAGGTTAATATTTCTTTAATGTTCAAATATTGGTATTTAGTTTCTACAGATATATCTATAGATTCTATATGGTCTCAAAGTTGAAGTTTCGCTCAACAAATCCCAGGCAAGGACTTAAATTACTTTGTAATGACAAAATGTAGGTAATGGTGTGGATACACATGTATCCTAAAACGGCTACACAGATAACAAGGATTCCAAAAATGCTATAAACTAGCATAAGTATTTTTGCTCATTACAATGGCATACACAGTCAAAGATTAGGCCTTGCATTCATTTTTACATGCTAATTTTATTTTTTGGATTCTGAAGATTTTAGCTGATTCATTCCATTTGCAATAAGACAAATGAGGAGGTTCCTGGTTAGGGCTCAGGTTTTGGACTCCAATAAACCTGAGTTCAAATGTGGATAGTAACATTTAACAGCTGTGTGATACTGGGCAATTACTTAATTTCTCTAAGCTTCTGTTTCCTAAAGTATAAAATGGGGTTTAAAACTATGTAGAAATTAGAATGAAGATACAATCAGATAACCTACAAAATGTGCTTTAAAAAGTAGTAAGTCTTGATAATTTTAATACTATAATGCTTGCTGATCCAAGCAACATTTAAAATATAAATATTGTAAAATAGTAAGGAGATAAAAAGGTGGGAAGAAGCTTCACTCTTTAACAATAAGCAAAGCTTTCAGGAGAATGAATGCAAGCAATTAGTACACAATAATGATTCATCATTCATTCAGTTGCTGACTAAATTGTCCTGAAGTGACACATGAAAACAAACCGGCAGGTTTTACTCAGAAGTAAGAGACTATGGAAGGTGATTAAGTGCTATGTTATTGCACTTAAAAAAGGCAGAGGAAAAAAAGGAGAAAGTGACTAATACAACTGAAGTATCCTTCACGCAACCCTTGACAAGCTGTGTTTCCCTAGGAAACAAAGGGTTTACAGTTGTCTATCTTCCACAGCACTTAGTGACAATTTGGGATAATCTCAGCAGAAAGAAATGAGCGGACAAAGAGGCTAGAAGGGCTCTGGGATCCCAAAAGTTAAAGAAAAACCAAGTGTAAGAAGAGAAATAAAGTAATTCCCTCCAAGCCTAAAGTCTCTCCCGCTCCAATGCCCCCTGTACCCCCTCGGAAAATGGAAAATCCCGAGGGAATCTACATCATTCCTCTGCCAGTTTCCCCTACTCTCCCCCAACACTTCAATGGATTCCCAGTGAATACCTGGTCTCCGGCAAGCTCCGTTACCTCTGTGAACCAGGGAATCCCAGCTGTAAAATGAGATCTTGATGGTTTCCTGCGGGATTGCCATGAGAAAGCATCAGCATGTAAGCAGGTAAAGCAGGCAACACAGTTTCAGGGAGTCAAAAATGGGAGAAATCGTCTCACGACCTGGGGCTTGGGTCTAGATAAGAGCACAGCATCAAGAGGCCAGGCTTCTAATGCGGAGCAGTCTATAGCGCCGTGAACTCGGCAACCCCCATCACCTGCCGCTGCACAAACGCCCTGCTTGCCGCTCCATAGACCGACCCCCGCCTCAAGCCCCTAGACCTCCTGCCTGACGACCCCCAGATACCCCGCCTAACGTCCCAGACACCCCCCACCTGACCCCCAATCTGACGCCCCACATCCCCTTCACTTGACTCCCCACACAACCCCCGCCTGACGCCCCCCAGAAGCCCCGCCAGACACCCCCCACCTGGTCCCCCAGACCCCCAACCTGACGCCCTATACCCCCCACTTGACTCCCCACACACCCCACACCTGCCACCCACACAACCCCCGCGTGACGCGCCACAGACCACAAACTGACGCCCCACAGACCCCCTGCCTGACTCCCCACAGACCTCCCCCCCCTCCTGCCGCCACACACCCCCCAAACCCCGCCCCGAACACCCCCCACCTGCCGCCCCACAGATCTCCCGCCTGACGCACCACAGACCCACAACCTGACACCCTACAGACCCCAACCTGACGCCCCACAGACCTGCCCCCGGTCTGCTGCCCCACAGCCTTTCCGCCGCCTGCTGGACCACACCCCCCGCTTGACTCCCTCCACATCCCCAACCTGCCACACCTCATCCCCCCACCCCCATGCCAACTCCCCCCCAACCCCCACCTGCCACCCCACACACTTCCCACCTAACGTCAAGCCTGAGGCTCAGCTGTTAAGCCGGAAGCTGGCGCCAGAAGATGCCGCTTCCGCCAGCTGCTGGCCGCGCAGGCGCAGGGCAGACCCGAGGCCTTGCCGTCACTGGGCTCTAGGACGCCGGCGCAGCCAGCCTCGCCATGGGAGGTGGGAGGGCCGGCAGCCCCACGGGGCAGGGGAGGCGGGACCTGGAGCATCCTGGTTAGGGTCTTGAGTACACACGGCTCCTATTGACCTCAGCAGCAGATGCTCTTTGCAAGCAGTTGATCCGCACGCCAGTGGATTTTGTCTTGAGGGAGACCTAAGATCACTTTGTGCCCTGGCTAGTGATAGCCTCTAATTCTTGTTCTCTGTACGTAAAACAGTGGTAACTATACTATTTCGCTGCTTGTGAAAGCTCCCAAGAGAGAACAGGGCATCCCACCTCAAAAAGTCGGTTGTTTCATTTAAACTTTTAAAAAATAGGCTTTTGCAAACTATATAGAGCTTTTTTTTTTTTTTTTTTTTTTTTCCATGATGTTTGCTACTGTGGTCTGAGTTCTCTTAATAGAGCAATAATACATAACAATACATAATTTACAATACAGAATTAAACCGTTGCATGACCAGAAATTAACTACGGACTCTTCTAGTATCTGTTTAAGGATTAAAAATAAAGTTATTTACAAACCTTTATTGAGCACCTATTATTATATAGTAATGGTGCTAGATATTCAGGGTGGAGAGATTAAAAACAATCCCAGTTTTTATGTTCCAGGAGCTGTTGGTTTCCACCAAATTTTTGCTGTGGTCCGTCCTCTTTCGCCATGGAGAAGTGAGAAGTTATTCATAAAGAGTGATGGGAACAACTTTTAGAACTATTTTATTTTAGCATAAAATACTGCTTTACGATAAAACAAATTTTGCTGCAATGGGCCCTGATAAAACATATCAGAGCTGTTAAGTGCCTTAGAGGTGGTGTAATGTATAAAAACCTCGTTTTTCAAAACTGACACACTTAATTCAGTGCTAGTTTGTAGTGGAGCTAGAACTTAGGGTTCAGTTATTTACTTTGTATGTCTAATTGACCTAAGTAGCCTGAATATCTAAACTCATCTGTGATGTTGTAAAGTCTCATGATACTGTTTTGTGAGTATCTACTCTTCAATTTAGTTATCAATTTATTTTGGAGGAAAAATGAATGGTGTTAAGGTAGAGGAGCCTCCATTTGCCCATCTTATGAGAGGGTACCTATTCGTGTACATCCGTACCTTGTTCAACCTCTACTGAGTTCCTACAATGTCAGAAGCTGGACTCTGTATTAGTTACATGAGAGGAACCATGAATTATGAAACCAGGCAAACTCCAAATTGATTCAAAGCCCAGTCTCCATTTTATCATGTTGTTTTAGTTGCTTGGTTCAAAGACAATCAAGGGTTTTTTTCACTAAGTATCTTCTAGAGTTGCCATGATCATTAATTTACTTATGTAGATGGTATAATTTAGTGCTTGGCACTTACTCGGTAATTGACATTAGGAAGCTATGAATCAAGAACCCAGCTTTGACCTGGAGCTCTCGATCTGGTAGCAAGACACATATGTTCAACAAAACACCACCACAGGCCGGGTCGGTGGCTCATGCCTGTAATCCCAGCACTTTAAGAGGCTGAGGTGAGCGGATCACTTGAGGTCAGGAGTTCGACATTAGCCTGGCCAACATGGTGAACCCCCGTCTCTACTAAAAACACAATATTAGGCCGGGCGCGGTGGCTCACGCCTGTAATCCCAGCACTTTGGGAGGCCGAGGTGGGCGGATCACCTGAGGTCGGGAGTTCCAGATCAGCCTGGCCAACATGGTGAACCCCCGTCTCTACTAGAGAAAAATACAAAATTAGCCAGGCGTGGTGCACGTGCCTATCATCCCAGCTACTCAGAGGCTGAGGCAGGAGAATCGCTTGAACTCGGGAGGCGGAGGTTGCGGTGAGCCGAGATCTTGCCATTGCACTCCAGCCTGGGCAACAAGAGCGAAACTCCGTCTCAAAACAACAATAACAAAACAAAAACAAAAATTAGCCGGGCGTGGTGGCGGGCTCCTGTAATCCCAGCTACTTGAGGGGCTGAGGCGAGAGAATCGCTTGAACCTGGGAGGCGCAAGTTGCCGTGAGCCGAGATCACACCATTGCACTCCAGCCTGGGCGACAAGAGCGAGGCTCCGTCTCAAAAGGGGGAAAAAAAAGAAACCCACAAATTTATGAAATATCCTCTGTATATACAAAATAGGGGACACAGAATAAGGAAAGCCCAAGGGAGGGGGAGGCACACATCTGTAAACAAACAAGTGTGTACACTTCAGTGCACAGGGGGGTTGACAGTGAAGCTAATGAAGCCGAAGTTTCAAGGGCCCATTTTTGTGGTGAACACTTCCAAGGCCTTGAGAGGGGCCCTAACGAAGTGTTCCCATGGTCGTGTACTTCAGTAAAATTTGCAAAAATAAGATGATTTTACATTATTTTTCTTTAAAAGGGCTCTCCAAACGGCACAAGGTTCAGGCCTCACAAAACCTGCATTCGCCCTTGACAGTCCACTCTGGTAGGGGTAAAAGGAGGAAAACAGAAGCGCTTTAAATCCTGGACCTCATTGCGACACCCTTAACAACCCTATTAGGCAGAACAAATTCCTCCGCAAACCTACGGTTTGCAGAGCGATGGTGGACTCCCGAGCTCATCGGGTCAGGCACCTCTTCACCGCGGAGGCCTGGGGTACGTAACTGGAGGGACTCCTGGTGCTCGGAGGAGGGTTGAAGGCCAAGATCCCCAGGTCGTGGAACAGGGAGCCGGGCCCACGCCGCCGAGGTATCTTTTCCGTCCGGGCCACCGTCGCGGGGGCTCCCCGGGCAGCGGCTTCTGCGCATGCTCGGGAGAGCGGGCAGGGTTCCCACTCCGGGAGCGGAGACGGAGAACAGGTTATGTGGGAGCCGGCGGGGGCATTTGCCGGCGACACCCGAGCGGGGGCCGGAAGTGGGGCCACAGCGCACCGCAGGAGCTCCGGGCTAGACCGTGGCGACGGCAGCGGCCCCTGGGCTGGAGGAGGATGATGAGGAGCGACGGAAGCGACGCGGGGGTACGCTGCTGCGCGGCGCCCGGTTTCGTGCCCGCGGCCGACTGCGCAGCCTGTCCGCGAGTCTGAGTAAGTGCGGCTTGGGGACCCCGAGCCCGCGGGGCCCGAGCGCCGGTCCGCGCCTTCTAGGAGGGTCGTGGGGAGCCGCCGGCTCCTCAAGGCAGGCGCGAAACCCTCCCGGGAGGCCGTGGGGGGAGCCCCGGGGCCAGTGCGGCTTCCCGGGGGGGTCGTGAGGGGGCCGAGCGCCGGGGGCTGTGGAGAACCAGCCCGGGGCGCCGTGCCGGTCCGGGCTGCAGCCCTGCCGGCCGCCCCTACTCCGCTCACCCCTCACCAGGGGCAGCAAACTGAAGCCACATACCTGTTTTGGAAACTAAGGTGCGCGCATTGCCAGAGGCTCGCCTTGTGTCGTGTTGTAATTGGAATCGAAAACGTATCTTAGTGTTCTGTGTCAATTGCATTTCCAGTAATGTGTACAAACCTGCGATCTTTAAAATCCAACCCTCGTCTCCCCCACAGACATGAAAAGTAAAATAGAATAATTCCAGCTATTAGGTTGGAGAAAGGGAGAGTCCCGATCTAATCACGCCAGTAACAGGTTTAGACCTGTGAATATCAGGGCAGGAAGTTCTGGGGTATTCAGGAAACATCAAAAAAGCACCCCATGCAATCGAAGTCAATTTTGCTGTAGATTTTAGTCAACATTTCGGTAAAATGAATTACTAGTGTTACTGCCCAAGGTATCAAAACCAAAAAAAAGTCCATCCCCATTTAACAACTCTTATTTATGTTTACTATGTGATAGTAACTGGATAGAGAGAGATGAGTATATTGGCTTTGTGTGTTGGTATTGGATTTTCACTGATCTCTTTTGACGGGAGAGGGTTCGTGGATCAATACTTATTGGTATGCATGCTTAGGGAAATCACTCGTCTTTGACTAAAATATCAAATTTTATTTTACTGTGTAAGATTTCGTGATTGCCCATTTAGTGTTAATGCCATGATATCCTACCTAAGACATCAGCTGCTCAATTAAATAGTTGTTAATAGAGGCCCACTATGCATCAGGCACTGCTGCATACTAAAAATGTAGAGTTGGATAGGACGAGGTCTCTGTTATCAAGGAACTCACAGCCTGTGTAAGCAGGTTAATTACGCTGTAATAGTAACTTCTGCCACGTAAGTTTGCACAAACTACAGAATATGGAATGGTTGGCAGGAGGGAGTAGGGGTCCAAGGAAAGCTTTTTGGAGGATCTACTACCTGAGTTTGGTTTTAACAGAAAAAGAGTGCATTGCTCTGATTACTTCCTGTGTTCGGATACGGTAGCCTCTAGGGAATCATATCCATTATTTAATCCAGGACTAATAGGACTTCTAGTTGTCCTTACTTTCACATACTCTGCTATAGTAGATAATTAATTTAAATTTTGTCTCATAGAAGTAGCTGCACTTAACACACTGTTACATTTTATCTCAACAGTATTTCAATTTAATCTTTCATCCTCCTTTTACATATGAGGAAATATATATTTAGAGAGGCTAAGTGAGTTGGCAAAAGCTACCTATCTATTAACAGACCATGACCCAAAACACTGTCTCCTTTCCATTGCACCACACTGCACTGCCTCCGATTGATAGTTAACTTGGAATGATGAAAGGAAGCCAGGTACCTACAGGTAGCTCTTGGCACACTGCCCTCTTCTTGGGCACATCAAAGGCCTCTTGGCATGTGAATAAGAGGGCTTACTAACCAAATTGCCTTGGGCTAACAATATAACTTAGTGATAGGTGCAGGAAGCTGTTGGACTAACATTTTCCCATGATCTGTCCTCATAACTTATCTCAGGGGAATCTATTTCTGTTTCTCTGTTTAATGTATTACTCAGATTTTGAAATCTTTCTAATCCTTGTTTAGTTGCGTCAGGAAAGTCTTAAGACCTTTAAACAGCCTTTTTGTGTGTGTGTGTAGACTTAAAAAACGCTCCAGTTCTTCTAATGAAGATAGTTTTCCTCAAATGACAGATTTTGTAATCCATTATTACATTTTATGTTTCTATTTCACACGGTGTTAACTCCTACAACAGTGCATTCTGCTGAAATCCCTTGCAAAGATGTAGTATTTCCAGTACATGGACTACAGGCATTGATGAGCTAGCCTGAGAATCTCGATACTTCTAGTAAGGCTTCTAGTTGTACTTACTTTCACATACTTAATGTTGCATAACACTGGTTTTATACAAAACAAATATTCTGAGTTTCATCCATCTAGTTTATAGGTAAAGTTTTAGAACATTGCCCATTTATAAATTGGAAACTTTGTGAATTTCATTATCAGTCTAACATCACTACAGTTTTAGGCTTGTGGATTTTTTTTAAACATTTCAGATATTTATAATCTCAGAACAAATTGTGGTTGGCTTCCATAGTAACAATAATCTCTCATTTTACTTCTGCCAGAGTTGACTCTATTTGCCAAGATTTTCAAGCACGAAAAAGCTACTAAGTTGCTGCCTGGTATAATTTTTGAGCTATTTGCTCATACAGATTTAAATCCTAGTTAAAAATGCTGTCTGAACTATCCAGATATTATCCAGCATCTCCATAGGCAGTTACTCTTCATTTGTCCCATAGGACTATCAATACACACTTTTTCATTATTGATGGCATGTGGGTAACCATTAGGGAAATAGATAATTCATTCTGTGGTGTCTCCAACACCTTGATAGCAGCTATTTGTGTTTCCATTTTAGCTGTGCAGCTGGCATGGTTTCTTAACTTCCCAATGCTTAACAGAAGAGGAGAGAGATTGATGTAACAATACTGAATCTGAGTTCCACCATTACTTCACATGTGATTGGAAGCTGTGATTCACCCAGAGTCATTAATGAGCACCATGGGGTGTGGGGTCCTCATTCTCTGCTGGGATGTGGATGTTGGCATTGACACATGAACTCACTTTCCACTTTTTACAGTTTTCACTTGAACCTGCACATTGTTCTTTCCACTTGTAGGCATCTTTTTTTTTTTTAATGTATGAACTGTTTTTATTTTTAAACAAGCTGTTCCCAAAATTATCAATTTAGGATGGACTTAAAGACCTTTAAAGAAATAATAGTACATTTATGACTTAGGACTTTTTAATTGTATTTGAAATTGTTTAGCCTTTTGCCAAATTGTTTTTGGGAAATTCGTTGTAATTCACCTATGGGTAATGCACTTTTTTGTATTTTTAAAAGACCATTTGCTAGTGGCAGAATCCGTAACTCGATATACAACATGCAATACAATGTACACTTTTTTTTTTTTTTGAGACGGAGTCTCACTGAGTCACCCAGGTTGGAGTGTAGTGGCACGATCTCAGCTTGCTGCAACCCCGACTCCTGGGTTCAAGTGATTCTCGTGCCTCAGTCTCCCTAGTAGCTGGGATTACAGGCACGTGCCACCATGCCTGGCTAATTTTTTGTAATTTTTAGTAAAGACAGTGTTTTACCATGTTGCCCGTACTAGTCTCAAACTGCTGGGCTTAGTCAGTCCACCTGCCTTGGCTTCCTAAAGCGCTAGGATTACACGCATGAGCCACACGCCTGGCCCAATGTACACTTTTTAATTAAAAGTAATTAAAATAACTAGAATTTAATTTGTAGAGCAGTTCTGACCTTCATTAAAATATAATTTTTATTGTAAAATGTTATCTATGATATAGTAGATTTTGTCTAGTTTACTCTCCTACTAACCTTACGGCAATAATTAAAATGTATTACTATACTTTTGAATTCAGTTCTTGATATATTTAAGTTTTTATTTACTTTTAATTTTTGGAGAAAATATTACTGGGTAAAAACCTTAACTATATTTACGTATGTCATAATGCAGAAAGGGTTTAGATAAATGTAATATATCTTTCTTAATTTGAAGAGGGCAAGTCTTGGGGCATAAGGCAATAAAGTTATATGGTTAAATTGTGTGGAACAGTGGTTCTCAAGCTTTTTGGTCTCAGACCCCTTTACATTTTAGAAATGTAAAGATCCCAAAGATTTTTTTTTGTATGTATGTGGATTATATAGATATTTATTGTGTTAGAAATTAAACCTGGAAATTTATAAAGTGTATACATTAAAACTGGAAGTTTTAATTCATTTAAAAATAGCAGTAGTAAGTTCATTACATACTCACATAAATAAAATTTTATATAAAACAATTTTAATTACAAAAAGTAGAGGTGTGGGATTATATTTTTGTAATTTAATTTCTGCCTCATAGAAGGCAGGCGGATTATTGGGCTCTTTAAGTGAAACATGAAGGAAGTGAGGCTCACACAAATTTGTCGTTGTAAAGGGAAGAGTATTGTAATAGAGAACTGTGGATTCTCTTTGGTGTGACTGACTCCATCACTCAACAGGAGGCACTTCCTTAGAGGTCAGTTACATCATGCCATCTGAAACCTACATCAGAGAAATTTTTGTCCCTTGTTACATCAAAATCTATTTATTTGTAGTGAATTTTTTACTCATGTTTGCTTGATTTTGTGACACCATTCACTGGTCATTTGGAATATATTGGTTTATTGAGTTATGCAGATTCTTCCAAACGGTGACACATTTAATATTAATAGATTACCACAGTGCCAGCAAAAAGGTCTCTTAAGTGTCATGGAGCTATTGGCAACCTCATTCATTTTCTAGTAAATATCTGCCAAACCTCTAAGTCTGAACAGCCATAGTTTGTCAGTTGTCTTTTTAAATAAAAATGTTGTCACCTGAACAAAGCAGCTAGTTCAGCTCACAATTCAAACGTATTTCAATACATAGCACAAAATGCTTTATGTGCACTTCCAATTTTGTCACCCATTTATCACACAATGTGTTAAAAAGATGTGTACTTGTTAGTTGAGATAAAATAATTTTTACTACTTCTTTGACATTCTTAAGTGAACTGGATTATTCCCTCATTTACTGTGAGCTCATGGTGGTAAAGAATACAGTGACTCCAACATGTGAGGCCACTACCTTGATTCTTGTAAAGTCACCAGCAATTTTCCCCATCATTGCTTATGTACCAGTAGTGCACACGTCAAACAGTGAGAAAGGTAAATGACATTTTAGTATTATTATGAGCATAATATTGATCTTGTGGACCCCATTAGAGGGTCTTGGGGACTCTCAGGTTTCTGACCACCTTTTGAAAACCACTGGCATAGAAAGATCTCAGATTTAATAGAACCCTCAAAGTTCATCCAGTTTAACAGCTCTAAATTCCTCTATGCTATCCTTGCCAAGTATTTATTTAGATTATGCTGAATACTTGCAGTTTCTGTGAATAATTGTGCTAAATGAATAAAAATAAGTGTCACAGACAGCTGTTTGATGGAAAGTAAAAGAGATTCTGAGTTCTGGAGTTATGCTTTGTCCTGCTTTTAAAACATTGCATAAGTTTCACTTGGTTTCTCTAAGTAATCAACCTTGATGAAATCCAGAGACTACTAAAATTACGTTGTGAAGGAAAGATATAGCTAAGGTTTTGATTTTCCTTTGCTGTTTGTAAGGACAATTGTCATTTTTCTTTGATTTTTCTTTGTCTGCTCTATAATTAAATGAACTTCTGTTAGATGTATGTAGTTATCTATATCCATATCTGTCTCCTGAGTAGCTCAAGAGTCGCTTGAACATTACTGAGTAGATCACAAGCTACTTGAGAGCAAGGGCTGTATAGTATACTAGGATGCATTGGAATCTGATGACCATCTCTTCTGGAAGAGGCTGGGAAATCAACTATAGGCCTGCTTCAGTGGTGCATGCTGGATTTCATAGCTTCCCTGGGAGCCTGCAGTGATATTCTGAGGACTCATTCCATTCATGGTGGGCATGACTTCAATATTGATCTCTTTTTTTAAAGCATCAGTTTATACAATAGTTATTTAAATTAAATAATTTTCCTTAAAAATGGAACCGTTTGTGATCCTCCAGGTACCTGTATGAACACAGGAGATGATTAGTAGACATCAGATAAGCGTGGCCATCACTCATGCCATTAGCTGACTTAACCATTCAGCTAACACTGTGAGCCAGCAAGGTGGTGTGAGAGCATTACAGTTCTAGACTGCTCTTATTTTTAGTCTCAAATTGTTTATTATATACCCATAATGGACTTAAATTTAGAGACAGTAAGTAGGGAGCACTAGAGGTGACTACAACAAGCCAATTAGGACCGTAAATCCTCAAGATGAGCACCATATCTTAAACTGCCTCAGATGATCAAACTACTTATGTAGTATAGCAGGATGTCACTAATACGACAAAACCATTCTTTTAGAAGGAAAACAATCATATCTAATTTATACCGTACATGATAATAAAGATTAGTCATGCTTTCAGTAGATTAGTTTTTGAGACACACTCACTAATGTCAATGTGACACTTCAAACCACTTCATTTAGAAAGCACAAAAGTTATTTCTAAGGTTGATTTTTTTTTCATTCAAATACAAGACTGGTACAGGTTATAATAAACTGTAACACTTAAATCTTAGCTACATATCCTGGGGTTTTTTAAAAATACATTTGTTTACACATCATGCTTTTTTGTGTGCATAATTAGCATAAAGCCTGCAAAACGTTGGGAAGGGAGCAGGATACGTTTAGTTTTGGATAAGTTTGAAATATCAGTGAAGCATCAGGTACGTGAGGAACAGGTAAATTAAGATTGTAGATGAAGAGTAGACTTGTAGATTGGGAATAATTCATACACAGGTGTGATCATTGGAGCCATGAAAAGGAATGAAATCAGTGAGGGAAAGAACATAATAACATAAAAGAGTGGAGAAGACCTTGGAAAATGTCTGCTTTTCGGGGTATAGGGCAGAGAGAAACAGCAATTTGGGTATAGAGGAGAAGCCAACAGCAGATGACACTTTGGGGGTCTGGTGTTGCAGTGTGGATTGAGAAAAATCCACTAGATTTATTTTAAAGTGAAGTTTGCATTTTATGAGAGATCATTATGAGAACTCAGCAAGTTCTCAGATAGTAAATGGTTAAGGAGTTACTGGGGGTGATTAAAACCACAGGTTGGTGGGTTTTAGAAATGTTTGACATGTAATACCAGATCTGATAACACAGCAAACAGAAAATTGAGTAATGGGACTGTCATGTATTCATTTAAGATGTAGACACAAGGTTAAAAATACATACAATAATGATGTAAAAGAAGACTGGAAGATGAGAAGTTATTGATTATCCACATTTCTGTATTCTACGTAGAACAGATCTGATGGGCTCTCCCACTCAGCAGCCATTCTAATTGATATAAGTTTGAGTGTATTAAATGCATCCTTTTTTCTGATTTTTATGATGCTAAGATCTCAGCAAATGGATTTCACATGCAGAAGAACCTGACAAATAATATGTCTCTTCTGAAGACACATTTTATAAGTGTTTTACCACATAGGACATACTTGATTGCCTCACTCATTCTTCATGACTAGTAGCAATGGTCTTGGGGTCAGCTGGACATTGATGCTCACAAGACCCAGTAGACCGTAGTGAACCGTACTGTGCATCAGCCTCTCTGCTTTTTTGAAAACCCAACATGTCAGTGTTAGGTATATTGTTCCCAGATGATAGCTCAGGTCTAGTGGAAAATGACACAAGGGTGGGAGTGAGCGCCACCCCGGCTTAGCTGCTTCATGCTCCACAGGCAACAGTGTCTTTTTGTAACAGCATATGAGTATAGCATCCAGGACTAAGCAAATGACAAGCCAATTACAAGTCATATTCGATTCAGAAAAGCCCCTGTTTATACTTCCCACTGGGCATGTTTAGCCCTGCTCACTGTCCTCTCAATCCAGATGTAGCTCATCAGTAGGAGCCATTTTTACTACACTGTTGCTTAGAAACACAACTGATATCCCACCTTTATCAGGTTTCCAGGGAAACAGTGCAGGAAGGTTAAGGAGAGGTCATTTTTTATCTGAAGAGGGAGAAAGGTTTTGTTAACCCTTTACTCACACTAATTTATTGACAAAATAAATAGAAAACATAATGCTGGCTGTAGGATCCATGCACTCGACTTTAATTGTTAGAGGCAGTGTTTGTTTTTAGTGACTGTCGTAACATCTGGGTATGAAGTTGTTTTTACATCTCAGCAGATGGTGCATGGTAATTGTGCTTGGCTGATACTTTTCAGCAAATTCAGTAAATTAAAAATCCTTCCTGATATTGTTCTCTTGTCCTGATTCCTTTAAGATCATCTTTGAGATGGAAATATCATACAGACTAGGGAACAGAGATTATTAGCAAGCGGGGTTAGGTAAAAATAAGGCAATCTGTGAGTGGAGTTCTTACTCTAAACCACCAATGTAAGAATATCTTAAAGAGAAAACACACCCATACCCACGCACTCCACCACCCCAGAGCAATTTTTATTAACCTGTTCTTAACAGTGACTTCCATTTGATATTACTCAAGATGAATTGACTTTTATTCTGACTTCTGTAGTCCAAGAACTCATTGTAAGATTATGATTGTTTATCACAAAACAGTTTAGTTAATGTGACTTTTCAGGAATGTTTTGTGGCAAACTGTAAGTTTATCCCTTATTATTCCTAGCCAGTAAAAGACCCAAACAAATATGCCCCTTTTTCTGATGTTGTTTTAAACATATATGCCCACTGCTAAGAATACTTTTATTTTTTAAAATAAATTTAATAATTTGTATATGTAATTAGATTATTTAAAAAATGTTTTAGTCATAAGTATATGTAAAGTGCTGTACTAGACATTAGAGATACAATAGTGAAAAAAGAGAAATACACTTCCTAGCATTATAAATTTTAATTCAGTATTGTTTGCTAAAATTAGATGTTAGAGGCTACTAAAACGCAAATAACTTTTCAAAGTTCATAAGTTGAAAATTTATGTAAATTGATACAAATGTAAATGTAAAATTCACATTTTAAATTATGCTTTATTCATATATTTGGAGCTATTTTATCTGGTTTTATAATAATTTTTTAAGTAAGAATTAATTTGAGCAGAACACATTAAGAAAGTAGAGCCAGAAATAGTAGTCACAAAAGCAAATACAGTTAACGTGTCTATAACATTTATGAATGATCTTATTATTAATCTTACTTGATACTAATGACCAGCCTTATAGGTAAGCATTTAAAAAACTCTCATTCTACTGAAAAGGCAGTTGAGACTGGAGATAGGTGATAAGTAGTTATTCAGGGAGGATATGATACTGTAATAAAACTTGCTACCACTGGGTGGCAGTGTTGATTTCTGGGAAATCAGAGAAAAATGGTTTATGTTCAAAAAGGTTCAGTTCATTTGAATAATAATTCAAATGTAAAAGTCTATGTTTAGTGAAATAATAGTAAAAAATCAAATTTGTTAAATCATCCAACTCATTATTTGTATAATCAGTCTATAACTTCTTTATAGCAGTTCGGTTAGTGGGAAAGAAGGAAATGTATTTTAAAAAATTCAGTAAATAAGCATAACTAGATGAATAGTATATAAGAAAATTTGTAACATACCTCAATTCTTTTGCCTTTTTAAGACAACATGTATAAACCTTTTGAAAACAAAAATTCTATTTTAATACTTTTTCTTTACTTTCTTTATATCAGTTAAATATTTTAGTAATCTTTTTAAAAATTGTTCTCCAATGAGTCATTTTACTTTATTTATCTCTGGTTCTCAGAGGATTTCTGTGTATTTGTTTCACACTGAACCCTCAAGTATTTATTGCCTTATCAATACATTTTAGCAATCTATTGACCCCAGGATGTGAAACTTCAAAAAGAGTATATAAAAGATACTGCCAATCTCATGACACTAGGAATATGATATTTATTTTTAATTAGATATGAAAGATAAATCATTAATCATTTTCTTAAAAATAATACAATATTAGAATCTAGTGTTTAAGTAAATTATTTAAGTTTAGTATTAAAACTTCGAGGTAAAGGGGGGATACTTTTATTCTTTCTTTCCCTAGTTGTTTTTTTAAATTTTGTTTTGTTTTGCCCAACGCCTTATCCTAGTTTCTTTAGTTTTTGCTACAGTATATGAAAAAAATTGACAAAGTATATTAGATTGGTCTTGCTATGTTAGAATTTCTGAACTGCCTCTTCAGTTCAATTTGCCCTGGACATACGTAACCTAACAGTAAATGTACCACTTGTTTGCCTCCCAGCTCATCTACATTGAGAGCCAGATGATGGCCAGTCTACTTATGCCCCTGAGCTTGTTTTCTCATTTAAAAAAAAAAAAAAAAATGACACTATTGCCTCAACTTTTTTGGGGGTCAAATCAGTGAAAACATATAAATGAAGGTAGCTGGCCGTAAATAAGCACTTTTTAAAAATAAATTAATTTGAAGAATACTAGTGTTTCATAAATAGGACAGTGGAGGGATATGGTAAAACATACGAGAACAGAAAGGACAAGGGAAATTACAGCAGCTACTTTTGTGGATGGACTATACCTATTACCATATTTAACAATTACATGTGGCCTAGTACCATAGTTTATTATATTATTGATTTTTAAAAAATAATAGATACATGTTGAATTATTAATATTCTCCCTCTCTCTCTCTAGGATACTTACAGAGAGCTACAATGGAAAAGTCCTGGATGCTGTGGAACTTTGTTGAAAGATGGCTAATAGCCTTGGCTTCATGGTCTTGGGCTCTCTGCCGTATTTCTCTTTTACCTTTAATAGTGACTTTTCATCTGTATGGAGGCATTATCTTACTTTTGTTAATATTCATATCAATCGCAGGTATTCTGTATAAATTCCAGGATGTATTGCTTTATTTTCCAGAACAGCCATCCTCTTCACGTCTTTATGTTCCCATGCCCACTGGCATTCCACATGAAAATATTTTCATCAGAACCAAAGATGGAATACGTCTGAATCTTATTTTGATACGATACACTGGAGACAATTCACCCTATTCCCCAACTATAATTTATTTTCATGGGAATGCAGGCAACATAGGTCACAGGTTGCCAAATGCATTACTTATGTTGGTTAACCTCAAAGTTAACCTTTTGCTGGTTGATTATCGAGGATATGGAAAAAGTGAAGGAGAGGCAAGTGAAGAAGGACTCTACTTAGATTCTGAAGCTGTGTTAGACTATGTGATGACTAGACCTGACCTTGATAAAACAAAAATTTTTCTTTTTGGTCGTTCCTTGGGTGGAGCAGTGGCTATTCATTTGGCTTCTGAAAATTCACATAGGATTTCAGCCATTATGGTGGAGAACACATTTTTAAGCATACCACATATGGCCAGCACTTTATTTTCATTCTTTCCAATGCGTTACCTTCCTTTATGGTGCTACAAAAATAAATTTTTGTCCTACAGAAAAATCTCTCAGTGTAGAATGCCTTCTCTGTTCATCTCTGGACTCTCAGATCAATTAATTCCTCCAGTAATGATGAAACAACTTTATGAACTCTCCCCGTCTCGGACTAAGAGATTAGCCATTTTTCCAGATGGGACTCACAATGATACATGGCAGTGCCAAGGCTATTTCACTGCACTGGAACAGTTCATCAAAGAAGTCGTAAAGAGCCATTCTCCTGAAGAAATGGCAAAAACTTCATCAAATGTAACAATTATATAATGTTTCCCTTTTTGATTATTGCATTGTATTTTGATTTGTGCAGAATGATAAAGAATGTTCCTTTTAGAAGTGTGTTACGTCTGTACTGTCTGAAGAGTGACATTAAACTTTGAAAGGACTTCACTGCTCCTTTATGATATTCCAAATAGTTTTTTACATTTGAAAAACTATAATTCTTGGGATTATTTCATACATTTTCATCAAAACTTTCAATGTGGTTATGTATTCATATCTTTAGTTTAATATGTCAGTATATTAGACATTGTTCAAAAGTTTCTTGTTGCTAAAGTGGTGTAATCTGTTACACAGATGAATAGCTAGATGTGGAAAGAGATATGTAAACAAGAAACCTTTGGGTATTATTTCTTAAGTAAATATTGGGACAATCATGGTAAGCAAACTTAGTTCTGTAACTGCATTTTTCACCTTAAAAGTTAAATGAAATGCATGATGGTATTTTATTCCTTGAATTATGCAATGCAGCATTTTACATGTAAATAGCACTGGTCATATACTGATGTATATGGTTATCTGGGTTATATCTATTTTTATGTAAACTCTATTTTGTTTTTGGCAAGAAGTGAAATTGAGACCTGTGTGCAGGTCGCCATTGAATTTTGCTCTGGTGAATGCTGAGATCCAGCTTTTTCTTACAAATAAATGGGACCCTGTTTTCCAATATAAATGTACCGTGTTTTTGTTAGGTACAGTCTGGATCATGGCATGTAGAAATAGAAATTTAGAATTTTACTGCAGCTTTGATGTGCATATTTCAACTTTTTAACATTTGTAACTTTGGTGGCAAAGAGAATTTTAGCTTCTATCGATTTTGTAAGTCTTCAGCTGAACCACTCATAGCAGTCATAATGAAGATTAGCACTAGTTAGAATTAAATGAGGAAGTCTTTTATCTTTACAGGATTGTACATACTACTTTTAAAAAATTCTCACATTTGATTTTAAGTCCCAGTACCTAGTTATATCTATCCTATCAAAGGCAAGATATCATTTATTGAACTTCTTGAAAATAAAAGTTACACAATCCAACAACAACAACAATAAAAAACAATGTTCTTGGTTTAATGTTCCAGTTGCTGTGAAATAGAACTCCTACAATCAAAAGACAGTTTTAGGAAGTCTTATTTATTTATTTTAAAAGTTTTACATGTAGGAGTGTGGGAATGAAGGAATTCTGTAGCTTTTTGACACAAAACCTATTACCACATTTAGCAGTTAAATAGCTATAGGTGGGAAGTAGGATTTAGATGCATAGAAAAGTAAGAAAATCTTAGAAAAAAGTCCCTTAAAACTTGCAGGATATACCTTAATAAAAATACACGCTCTGAGTCATAATTGTGCCAAGTTATTTCATGCAGTCCTCAAAAATTAGATGTAATTGAGCTTTGTGTAATATTATGTCAGCTTTAACATATAATATTTTGAATATTTTAGCTGTATTTAGTGGCTTTCTGCAAGCAACTAGAACAGAGAAATAATGGGTCAATAATGTTGACCTCAATTTAAAACTTTCAATGGAGATAGGGCTAGAAATACTTTTGCCAAATAGCATTCTTACTCACTTTATGCCAGTGTTTAGAAAAAATAAATTATAGCAAGTATGATTTCTAAGAATAATGTTTTTCTATAAATTATTAATTGTAAAAAGTCTTGCTTTTTAAAACAAGTTGGTAATGCATATCATGGAAGGCATATTTTGTATGTATAAATTCACCACAATTAAAGGCTACTTTTCTTGTCAGTCCTTGCTATGTAGAATGACTATTCTAAATATAAATGTATTAAAAAGAAAATACAACAAAATGTATATTTAGACACGAGCTTACATGGCATACCTTATATTTGTATCATTCTTTAAAGTTTACAAAAAAACACCTTATGTTTTTATGTAATCAGTCATTACACTATGGAGAAATTTATCAGCTTTAGTTCTAAATATGCTGATGAGGTATAAAAGCTGTTTCTTCATCAGTATTTTGCTTTTATGCTGCTTTTTCTTTTTGATATTCCAGGTTTATAAACTATCTTTTTAAATTTTAAGCCAGGACTTCAAAAATTGTAGAGTACTTGTTTGCTGTCCCCTACCTTCATTCTCTTCGTAGGGTTAAGGAGCCTTTCTTTCTGCAGCTAAGGGCAGAGGCTGTGCCTGGGGCTGTACCACATCTTTCTTCACTAGCATCTGTATTTGAGACTGTTTCCTTAGATCAGTAAGAGGTGGAAAACAAACTTAGTATCAGGGTCCATGAAGCCCATGGCATCATTTTTGAAAATATTTCTAGTTTTGTAGCCAAAGCAATTGGTCCTGGTAAAATGAGACTTCTTCAGGAGTCACTCCTTCACTTTGGACCCATAGCTTAGTAAATGGAAGTATATGTACCTATCGTGTGTATTAACTTCTGACTTATTTATGCAAGAGCAGCTATAGGAGTTTACAAAAGAACTCTAAGTTATTAAGTTACTATAAATTTGGGGATCCTAGAGTGATCTTAAATATGGCAAGATACAGCTCATTTAGAATAAAATCTCACATCCATTATTTTAAAGGGAATGATTGGGGGGAAAAAACTGGTGAAAAAAATATTAAAAAGGACCCTAAAAAGAATTCTGCAAAATAAGAGAAAAAATAATTTGTGACACGTAATAGAGTACTAGTAGGATAGAAACAACTAGAAAGAAAAGTGTGACACAATTTTTACATTTAGATAGGGAAAATAATGAGATTGGTGAAAGGAAATAGTGCAAAACATTTGGACGCAAAGCATTTCTAACAAAAAGTGGCTGTGGCACTTGACATTGCAACTACCCTGTTACTGCAATGTTTTTGACTGTTAAAATTGATATTTTCATAAAAATGGTGTTCTGAATTTTGCTACAGGGCTGCTGAAATTTATGATTACCTGTAGACACTTGATAATTACATAGATTACAGTTTTGGTAATATGTCACTGGAGTAATTATGCTATAATATCTGTTGAGAATTCATACCATCTGATGCTTACATATTTCTTACATTTGTAAGATTCGGCTTGGTGGGAATAGGTTTGGGGGAATTAAAGAGTGAAGGCCGTATTTCATTTTTTGTAAATTATCTTTCAAGCTCAGATAGCTTAAGAGCAGTTTAGATTTAGGAGACCCTTTTCTCCTTGAGGATAGGGATAGGTAAGGTAAACTGTAAAAAGAATGTCACAGAAGTCACTTTTTAAGTCACGATTGAGATACTGAAATCTTCCACTGATTCTTCTCCTTTCCCTTTTTCCTATTATGTTTGATAATTATATATATTTTTAAAAACTGTGAGAGGAAAAATTAGTCATAAGTAGCCCTTTTGGATTATCCACTTAAATTTATGTATTTTCATATTACTCAGGTAAAGATGGAAATGACAGAGCACAGACATTTATTTTTTAAATTGATAGGGTAGAAAATGAAATGTACTTCTGTTTATTCTTAATACTATATATATATATACACACACATCGTTTTAGCAAATTGGAAATAATATATTCATTTGTATGGCAAGACAAATGCAGTCATCTTAATACTAGTCTACACATTTTTGCCAAATGGCACAAATATACCTCCATTTATATTTTGTATCTTAAAATGTAGTTTAAACACAGGACTATGTATGAGACACTTTTTTACAAAAAGTGCCATATATACATATGTAACAGGTGAGTGTGTGTTTACCATAATTTATAATGATTTCTGTCAGTACAGCGTATATGGAAAATTCAAGTTGTTTTTAACATATTCAAGTATGTTCAGTATAAAATAAGTTAATCCCATTTCATAATGTAAATCATTTTTGTTATTTGCCATATCTGAAGTAATAAAATTTTATAACTCAAATTTGAATGTCATAGTACATTGTGTGCTAACCATGGCAAGCAAACATTTGCATTTGTTTTTTACAATAAATTTCTTTAAAAATATACTTTATTTTTCTGTACTGACATATGCAATAAATTGGTACATTAAACATTTGATTAATGTCTTCAGATAGTTTGTATTCAGTCTTTTTTTAAAAATTGTTAATCTAGAATTTTATGGTAGGACATTAAAGTTTTCTCAATGGTTATGTAGAATTCCTTAATTTGTACTGAAATTAATGAATTTTATTCTAGTAATGGTGTGGATAAAAAATAGAAGTTAGATTTATATTTCATTCCCCAGAGAGTATTATCCTCCTACATTTAATTTAGGCTCATATTAAAACTATACATGAACCACTGGTGAATGACTAATCCCTAATGCATTTCTTTAGTTAATTGAATCTAGGAATGAATACATTTTAACTTCGTAATTATTATGTTACCTTCAGATTTCATAAAATGCTTTTTAAAAAATTCTGCTTTTTTCCCCCTCTTGTTTGTATTTTAGTTAATGGTTTTTAATGATCAAAAAATGGCCTGATACTAACTCAGCCTTTAGGGGCCTATACCTTGCTTTTCCTAACAAGAAATGTGCACGCTTGAATATATCAGAGTGAGTTGGATAATAGGATGTGTATGATGAATCTTAAATGGTCCCCTGAGAGGGAAGATGAAGAATTCACATATTGGAGCCCATCCTTGTATGGGTAGATCTGGTGGGAGCTAGGGTCTCTCATGTACTACGCTGAAAGATCACCAACTTGAATCCCAGGGTGAAGTCGTTTTTAGATTACTATTTCTTAATTTCACAAGATAAGTTTTTTCACATTGCCATTTCACTCTCCAACTCTTTCCTTACATTCCATTACATAACTAAAAAGCATGAACAATTAGATCTGGCTAGAGACTGTAGCTCCTATCTCACTAAGGGGAGAGGAAGGTAAAGAAATTTTTTGAGCATCTTCAAATATAAGGCCCAGGTGTTGAATGTGTTAATTGAATCTTCACAACAAACCTTAGAGTGATTTGTAGTCCCATTTTATAAGAAATAGACTCAGAGTGGTTCCGTAACATGCGCAAGGTTACCTAGAGTGAACCAAGATGTCAATCCAGGTCTCTGATTCCAAATCGAGGACAGCTATTCATTTGCTAATTTACTCAAACAATTTGAAAATTTTGTTGATGTTGGAATAGATTAGAAATGTTGAAATGGGTTACAAGTTGATCAGTTATTCAGGAATCCAAAAGAATTGACTGTGAATTGAAATAAGTATTACACAGTAACGTACATGTTTTCAAAGTCATTAAATGTGTGTTTCTGTAGGAAAATCTAGATGTTAGTCTCATAAGAGTTATCCTCTCAAAAAAATCTTGGAGTTGTCTTTTTATTCCTGATATTTTGAAACACATCTTGCTGTTTTTCCAATAAGATTTATTTTCCCAACATTTCCACTACTACCATACCAGTCTCTCAAATTATTTCATAGTAGTCAACATTTTTATTGGGTGCTTTTTATGTTCCAAGTATTGTTCTGACTCCTTTTTGTCATTTATTCTTAATAACTGATTATGAACTGGATCATTGCCCTATTCTTTCTAACTTACCAGAAAAACTCTCTTATCATTCCCTAGCCAGTGGTTTTCGGTGGCTGCATTTCTCAGTAGATCAAAGTCAGAGCTTTCATTCTGTAGGGTCCTTTTCAAACTAAACCTTGTAAAAGGTATCTGTTCTTTCTCTTTCTTGAATCAAACTTACTCCTCTTCTGTTCATTTATTTATATCTGGTGCTTTAACCTCTAGATCCAGTACCTCCCTCCCACCTCTCTAGGTCCCTGAGTCCCTGACCGAATTTATGGTAGCTCTACCAGTAGTTGTTTTTTTTTTCTTTTTCTGAACACCCATTGCACTCAAAGCATTTTGTATTTTGATACTTGATTATATTCAATTCATTTCTTTATAATATATTGTCTTTTGATCTGACAGGAGTGTCATGTGATTCCTGTCTTACATAGCACCTGGCACAGTGCTGAGCATGTTGTAGTACTGAATACATTTTCTGTATAGAATGTGCACACTGATTATAAAGTTTGTCCAAACTTTTCCATCTTTAAGAAGAAAAACACGAAGGCCATTACTTTAATACTTCACATTACTTAAAGGTTTAGACCTAAAATAGCAACAAACCTGGAGGTTACACACGCACCCCAAAGTAATAAAGTAGAAACATTGGAAGTTACCCGTGTAATTACAGCAGTCTACAGAAAATAAGAGGGGCAATAATTGTGCAGGTTGTATGTTCCTTGAGGGCTCCATTTTAAGCAGAGCAGAAGGACTGGTAACTAAGCTCAGGAAAGAGAGGAGCAAAGAGTACAGGTAGTGGATGTGGAACAGAGATCAGTGGAGATCAACAAGTGTGGCAGTATCAAGTAGATCTGGTGTTGGATAAGACAGGAAGAACCAGAAAGTCAGGTGGGCACATTAGTGGAAGGCCAAAGAAGCCCTTGTCATGGGACATCCAGTTTGGGTGATAGTCACTGTGCCAGTTTTGATTTCTTTCCGTCGTTTTTTAACCCTGTAGCCATGGTTCCCTTATTAAAAATTCATCATCACGATTACTTTTAAAACAAATGAAATGACACAGACACTTGAATTAATGTGACACTGGCATTTTTCTTAGTCTTTTGTTCTAGAGCATATTTCTTGAGGTACAAGTGAGTTCCAGGCTCCTCTTTACAAAGAGCATGCACGCCTCAAAACACAGGACAGACTGCATTAGGGAGGATGTGGGAAGGGCAGAATCTCTGGAGACAGTAAATATTATGGACTATTTGTGCTCTCCCAAAATTCATGTGTGAGACCCTAATCCCCAAAGTGATGATATTAGGAGGTGGGGATTTGCGAGGCAGTGACCTTATGAGTGTGGAGGAATGAGGGCCCTCATGAAGAGAGCTGCTCCTACCTCTCTCTGCCATGTGAGGATACAAGGAGATAGCTGTCTGCCAACCAGGAAGAGTGCCCTTACCAGACATAGGGTCTGCCAGCACCTTGACCTTGGACTTTCTAGCTTCCAGAAATGTGAGAAATACATTTCTGTTTAAGCCATTTAGTCTATGATACTTGTTACAGCAGCCCAAAGTGAGTAAGACAATAAACAGTTCTAATTCTTTCTTAAAAGTGGCCCTGGAGATGAATGAGAGCTGATTTAATAATTTTTCAAGCCTGCCATCCCTCCTAGTCTATTACTGTATTTCACCATTACCTGTATTTGAATATCCTGCCATTAGTCATTAATTAGTCATTAACACCTTGAGTTATAGACACACAGACACCAAGTATAGAGTTTCACCCAATAGATTATAAATTTTATGAAGGTGGCCACAACACTCACTCCTCAATGGAGAGACCAATGCCTTTGACACATAGCTGACGTTCAATAAACATTTAATGAATGAAAACATTCCTGCCATACAGAAAATCTTCCACTACATAATGATATTGATGGAAAATATATTAACATTTAAATACATTTGCAGGCAGAGTCACTTTTTGCGAGAGTGGAAAGCTCTAGAACTTTCAGTAGTCTCCATTTGCATCACTGTGCACCCCACAAGCTTGTAAAGGCTGCAGTATGCAGTTGGATTAATCTGGGCATTAAACTCAAGGTAATCATAAAGGTGGTAATGGAGTACAAGGTGATGGTTACACTTATCATTAAAACACAATCATGTAATTAAAATCATGTTAATTAAAACGCAATCCTTAGAGGTTGGTTTACGTGACATTTTGTTTACTGGAATACAAGGTAGTTGGGGTAGGTGGCCAAAATAATGTTTTATGCTGTTTTTCACTTAAAAGAAAAACAATAGAAGGCTTTTTTGAAGGGAAGGAGAATGTAAATTTTTCCATGTGCAAATTTTACCTTATATTTGGAATATATACGTTTATAACAATTATTTGTGTTCCATTTTATAAGGGGAGTAGCTAATCTAAAATATAAACCATTTTTGTTCTAATAGTGCAATTTATTTCCCTTATTAGAATAATTGATGCTTAGAGCCTCAAATTCAAGAAAACATATTAATGAATAATTTATTGACTTCTGATTCTTATTTATGTGAGTAAAGCTGGAAGAGATAAAAGGCAAATCATGGGGAATTTTTCAGAAGAAGGTCATTTTAGCAAAATGTACTGTCTCCTACTAAGAGATGGGAAAAAAATGCAAGGGAGTAGGAATACTGGAATGTGAGAAAAATATACACTTAGATTACAATGTAGCTCAGAAAAGAGCACACTTTTTGATCTGCCTTGAGATTAAACAGCCCTATATCATTTTGTTGAATTTCCCTTTCTGCTTGAACCTCTCACTTCTTCCTCTGGAGGTATTAGTAGTCCCTCAATCCGGTCCCTTTTCTTTCTTTTTTCTCCATTCACATTTTTATTGGTATTATTGTTTTCAATCACAAACTTACAGAAAGTTGGAAGTACAGTAAAATAATTATTTTTAAATCATTGAAAATAAGTCCCTGAACTAACGCACCATCGCCTGTGAATATTTCCATGTGTATTTATTTAAAATATTCTACACATTCACAATGTAACCATTACAGTCAAGAAATTAATCAATAATTTACTACCACTGAATTCTCAGATCCCTTTCAAGTCTTGCTAATTATCTCAATAATGTCCTTTATATTAACAGAATTGAGTTTCAAACCACAAGTTGCATTTATAGTTTCTGTATTGGCTGGATAACGGCTCCAAAGTTAGCTGGTTCTAATCCCTGGAATCTGTACATGTTACCTTGTAAGGAAAAAGAATTTTTGCAGATGTGATTAAATTAAGGTTCTTGACTTGGGAAGATTATCCTGGACTATCTGCGTAGGCTCTTAATCCAATCATAACTGCCATAAAAGAGAGGCAGAGGGAGATTTGACACACAGAGAGAGGAGAAGGATATGTGAAGATGGGGGTGGAGACTGCAGTGAGGAGACCATGAGACAAGGAAGCCTAGGAACACTAGCAGCCACAGAAACTAGAAGCAAGGGAAGACTCCTCCCCAGAAGCCTTTGGAGGGGGTGGTCCTGCTGGCGCTTAATTTCAGACTGGTGGCCTCCAGAATGATCAGAGAATGAATTCCCATTGTTTTAATCTTCCAAGATTTTGGTAATTTGTTATGGCTTTCATAGGGAGATAATACAGATTTTGGTAGAGGAAATGGGGAAATAGCTTTGGAGTTAGATAGTGAATAAGGCTAGAAGAATTTTGAGAAATGTACTACAAAAAGTGTAGATTGCCTTAAAGAGACTGTTGGTAGCAATGTGGACATTAACTGGGCTTCTGGTGAGGATTCAGAAAGAAGTGAGGGGCATGGTAAGAGCACCTTGATCATCAGCATTTTGGAGAAAGCTGAGGCCTGTAGTCCGTCCGGTAACATTACATGGTTCCTTTTTAATATCACTGGACTCTTTCACGAAAGGTGCTGTGCTGCTTAGGTCCAATAAGAGGAAGACGAGCTGAATATTAGATTAGAATTACCTTATTATAAGATGTCAACAAGTATACTTTACACATCAGAGGAGCCCTGAAATTAAAGAGCCTGCAGTCTAATTTTCACTGTTCCACATATAAAATGAGAAATTTAAATAGAATATGTGGTGAATCAGCCTTATATTTTCCTCCTTCCTTTCGGATTGTCAAAATAGTGATGCGGTTAACAATTTAATGTCAAGCTATATAAAATGTTTTATTTTTTGCCTACAAATGTGGTTTATATTTCTATCAAATGTCACAGTTTTCTCATAAAAAGTATTTTATTTAATGAGCTTGTAAATATGATTGAACTGCTATTGAAAGAGATTCTTCTATATAAGAAGTTGTGTGACCTTGGGATGATATATTACCTTTCAGGGCCTTGTGAAAAGTGGCTGTTTGGCTCAGTTGGTTCCAGTGGCCGCATCTAGCAAGGGCTTTCTTTTTTTTTTTTTTTGAGACGAAGTCTCCCTCTGTCCCCCAGGCTGGAGGTCAGTGGCACGATCTCGGCTCATTGCAAGCTCTGCCTCCCGGGTTCATGCCATTATCCTGTCTCAGCCTCCCAAGTAGCTGGGACTACAGGCACCCGTCACCATGCCTGGCTAATTTCTTGTATTTTTAGTAGAGATGGGGTTTCACTGTGTTAGCCAGGATGGTCTCCATCTCCTGACTTCATGATTTGCCTGCCTCGGGCCTCCCAAAGTGCTGGGATTACAGGCGTGAGCCAATGTGCCCAGCCTAGGAAGGGCTTTCTGTGATTCTGAGTATATAGAAATCAAAAGCTATTTTAGATTTCCATAAGGTTGATCAAAACTATAGGATGTTTTCTTTAAAATATATGAATTTACTTTGAAAAAGAATGCTCATTGTAGTACATTATGGATAAATGCAAATTCAACATTTGTTTACCTGGTTCTTTATCCAGTCATAAGGAAAAAAAGACAATTTGTCAGCAATGTTTAAATGTATGTGTCTTGGATCAATTTAAATGCTATAGATACTCTGGTTTTACAGAGAGCAAAGTAAACACTTGGAAGATGGCTATGGCATGGGATAATTCCCTTTTTGTAAAAACAGTTTTTACATCAAACTGTTTTACATCAAACTGTCTCTGTCTCATCAGAGAAGTATCAAAAGAGATAGAAATTATTTTAAATAATGAACTAACTGGAAATTCTGATGTCAAAATGCACAATCACTGAAATGAAAAATTCACTAGACAGGCTTAACAGCAGAATCAAACTGGCAGAAGTAATCAGCAAACTTGAATATCGACGTCATAAAGTTTACATAAACTTGATCAAGACTAGGCAATCTGAAACACAGAGGGCAAAGAAGAATGAAGAAAAATAAGCAGAGCCTCAGAGAACTGCACCAACATATGCATAATGGTAGTGCCAGAAAGAGAGGAGAGAAAAGAGCAGAGAAAATATCCAAAGAAATCATGACCAAAAATTCCCCAAATTTGATCAAAAGCATCAATCTATACACCCAAGATCAAGGAACTCCAAGTAGGATGAGCACAAAGTGATCCATACCTAGAAACAGCATAGGAAAAGTGCTGAAAAACGAGAGAAAACATTGAATGCAGCAAGAGTGGAACAACTCATCATGTATAAGGAAATCCCCGATAAGATTAACAGCTGACTAATCTTCAGAATTGATTAGTGGAAGACAGAAAGTAATGGTATTAAATATTCCAAGTGCTGAAAGAGAGCTGTCAAACAAGATCTTATATTCAACAAAACTTTCAGAAATGAACATGAAGCAAAATATTCCTAGAAACAAAAACATAATTTTTGTGAGCAGACCCACCATGTGAGAAATACTAAAGGAAGTCATTCACACTGAAAGTAAGTAATCATACATGGTAATTTGAATCCACACACAAAAAAACAAAAAGCACTGGTAAAGATAATTATGTAATTAGAAAAGACAGTATACATGCACATTTCTTCTCCTTTTCTTAAATTATGTAAATAACTTGCATAAAATATATATGCATAATTGTATTATTCAGTCTACAACAAATAAATATGTAATTTGATAATAAAAACAAAGGAAGTGGGTAGGAGCAAAGCTGCCATGGAATAATGAAATGATGTCAGATAGTAACTTGAATCCTCAGGGGAAAAAAAGTGGACCTAAAATGGTAAGTAAGAAGACTATTATAACAAACTCTATAAATATACTTGCTTTGCTTTTATCCCTAAGTCTCCTTAGTAAATATAAAATTTTATAAAGTAAAATTATAAGAATTTATTTTGGTTTTGGTTTTATAACATGCGTAGATGTTTATAACAATATCAAAAGAGGAAAGAGGGAAGAGAGCTATGTAGAAGTTACATTTCTGTATCTCACTGAAATTAAGTTAGTATAAATTTGAAGTAGATTGTGATAAACTATGATAAGTGTGGTAAGTCTTAGAGAAACCAATAAGGAATTCACTTAAAAATATATTGTGAGGCCAGATGTGGTAGCTCCTCTAACCCTTTGAGAGGCTAAGGCAAGACGGTGAATTGAGGCCAAGAGTTTGAGAAAAACTTGGGCAATAGCAAGTCCCCATTTTCTACAAAAAAAAAAAAAATTAAAATTTGCTGGGTGTGGTGGTAGTCCCAGCTACTCCTGTAATCCAACCTACTCAGGAGGCTGAAGCAAGAGGATGGCTTGAGCTCAGGAATTTGAGGCTGCAGTGAGCAATGATTGTGCCACTGTCCTCCAGCTTGGGCACCCTTGTTTAAATATATATGTATATTAATATAGTAAATATAGTGAAAAAATATATACATAGTGAAAAATTATTAAAGGAATTGAATTAAATAATGCTACACTCAAAAACATTAATGCAAAGTAAAGCAACTAAAATGGCAGATATAAATATAACTATACCAAATGATAACATTAAATGCAAATGGATTAAATAGTCCAATTTAAAGTCAGAGATTTCTGACAATCAATTGGGGTGGGCAATAGGATTCAGCAATGTACTCTCTAGAGGACATACTTTATATTGAAAGATACAAATAGGTTTAAAGTAGAATAATGGTAAATGATATAACAAATGCAAACAGTAACTATAAGAAAACTTAAGTGGCTATATTTCTATCAGACACTGGTAGGATGACTGAATATTCCCCAGATTAGATGGGGAGATTTTGCTGGATTATCAAGTGAGTTTCATGTAGTAACAAGTCATTATGAGGGTACCAGGATGTCAAAGTGGTAAGTTGGAGATATGACAACAGAAGCAAGAGATTGTAGAGATATGAGGAAGGAATTACAAACCAAGAAATGCAGGCAGTTACTAGAAGTTTTAAAAAGGCAAGTAAACTAATTCTCTCAGAGTTTGCAGGGGAACCAGCCTACCAACATCTTGAATTTAGCTCATGAAACTGATTTTTGATTTCCGACTGCAGACAAGAGAAGTAAGAGAATGAATTGATATTTTAAGCCACAAAATCTTAAAAAATGTGTTATAATACCAATATAAAATTAAGACAGGCAGTTTAGATTATAAAAATAAGATGTTACCAAAGATAAGGAGGATTATTTTATATTGATAAAGGGTCAATCCATCAGAAAGATATAACAATTGTAAACATGTACACCTAACCATAGAGCCCTATAATACACAAAAGAAAAACGGATAAAAGTGAAAGAAAAAAATAGACAATTCAACGTGTCATAGACTTCAGTACTACACATTCAATAATGGATAGAACAAATAAGCAGAAGACCAACAAGAAAATATAAAACTTATACAAACTATAAACTAAATAGACTTCACATACACAGATAGAATACTCTACACAAAAGCAGCAGAATACCTATTCTTTTCAAGTGCACATGGAAGATCTTTCAGGATTCCATAGGCTAGGTTATAAAATCAATCTTAGAAAATTTAAAAGGATAGAAATAACAAAGCATATTCACCAAGCAGAATAGGGTGAATCTAGAATTCAATGACAAAGAAATTTGAGAAACTCGCAAATATGTTGAAATCCAAGAACACACTGCTAAATAACCAGTGGGTAAAAGAAGAAATCACAAGGAGACCTAGAAAATGCTTTAAGGTAAATGAAAATAAATATACAACACACCAAAACTTAGTATGCAGCTAAAAACAGGCATACAGCTTAGTGGAAAATTCATAAGTGTAAAATACCATATTTTTTAAAAGTTTTTTACTTGATAGATCAATATTCCATCTTGAGACACTAAAAGAAGAGCAAATTGAACACAAAGCAAGCAGATTAAAAATAATAAATATTAGTGTTCAAATTAATGAAATAAAGAATAGTAAAACAATAGATAAAAATCAGTGAAACAAAAAGTTGGTTCTTTGAAAAAGACCAATAAGTTTGAAGAACATTTTACTAGACTGATGAAACAAAGAGAGAGAGAGAGAGAAAGAGAAGAATTATGTTAATAACATCAGGAATGGAGGTGACAGTACTGCTGAAATTAAAAGATTTAAAGAAATGTAGTAGTAACGACTATCTGTGGGAGATATGTTCCAAAATCCCAAGTGGATGCTTGAAACCACAGATAATATTGAACTCTTTATGTACTATATTTTTTCCTTATACGTTCCTGTGATTTATCAATTTGGCTCAGCACGAGATTAACAATAACTAATAAAAACAGAATAATTATAGAAATACACTAACAAAAATATGCAAATATAGTTTGTTTCTCTCTCTCTCAAAATATCTTATTGTACTGTACTTGCCTTTGTTCTTCTTGTGATAATGCAAGATGATGAGCTGCCTACCCACTGAGAGAAAACGAGGTGAATGACTTGTGTGTTGTGGTGTGGCATAGTGTTAGGCTGCTACTGATCCTCTGGTAATGTTAGAAGGACCATGTGTTTTGGGTGATCTCAGATCATTGAGTCATGATAATATCAATGGTTGGATGTCAGGATGATCTGATAAGCAAGACAACTACTAATTGACTAATGTGTGGGTATAATATGCAGCACAGGGGATGATTTATGTCCTGGGATCAACTAGGTGTGACGCACATTTGTAGTCCCAGCTACTGGGGAGGCTAAGGTGGGAGGATCACTTGAGCCCAATAGTTCAAGGCTGCAGTGAGTTATGATTGCACTACTGCACTCCAGTGAGACCCTGTCTCTATTAAAAAAAAAAAGTGAGGCAGGATGACATGAGATTTTATCACACTACTTAGAATGGTGTGCAATTTAAAACTTATGAATTGTTTATTTCTGGCATTTTCTATTTAATATTTTTGGACTGCAATTTACTGCAGGTAACTGGAACTATGGAAAGTGAAATGACAAATAAGGGCAGGACTGCTGTACCATGTACAAACAACAAATTAGATAATTTAGATCAAGTGGGACAAAATGTATAGAAAGATACAAGCTCTCAAAACTGATGGAAGAAGAAATAAAAAATCAGAATAGACCTGAAACAAGTAAAGAGACTGAATAAATAGTCAAAATCCATCCAACAAAGAAAATTCTAATTCCAGATCCTTCATTAGTGAATTGTTCCAAACCTTTAAAGAAGAATTAACAGCAATCCTACACAAGCTCTTCCAAAAAATAAAAGATGAGTGAACATATTCCAAGTTATTCTATGAGGCTAGTGTTACTGTGATACCAAACCCAGACAAAGAAATTACAAGACAGAAAACTAAAGATCAAGCTACCCATATAAATATAGGTACAAAATCCTCATAACATACCAGCCAACTGAATCTAGCAATATATAAGAGAATCAATTGCCATGACCAAGTGGCATTTATCACAGGAATGCAAAGATGGTTTAAACTCTAAGCATTAACTAATGCAATACACTATATGTTTTAGTCCACTCGGGCTGACATGACAAAATACCACAGACTGATTCACTTAAAAAACAGACATTTATTTTCTCACAGTTCTGAAAGCTAAAAGTCCATGATCAAGGTGCCAACAAATTCAGTTTCTGGTGAGGGCTCTCCTCCTGACTTGCAGTTGATCACCTTCTCACTGTATTCTCACATGGCTTTTCCTCTGTGTATGCACAGAGAGAGAGAGAGAGAGATTTCTATTGCCTCTTCCTCTTAGAAGGACACCAGTACTGGGGATTTACAACCCCACCCTTATGCCTTCATTTAACCTTAATTACCTCCTTAAAGGCTCTATCTCCTTAAAAAAGAAAAAAACAACAACAACAGTTAAAAAACTAGGAATAGACAGGAATTGACTCAATATCATAATAAGCATTTACAAAATACAGCCAACATCAAACCCAATGATGAAAGACTGAAATCTTCCCCCTAAGATGAGGAACAAGACAAAAATATATACTCTTGTCACTTCTATTCCACATTTTACTTGAGGTTCTATTCTGGACAATTAGGAAAGAAAATAAAATAACAAAGCATATAGATAAGAAAGGAGGAAGTAAAACTATATTAGCAGATCACATGATCTTGTTCATAGAAAATCATAAAGAAATCTACTAAAAAACACTGGAACTATCATGCATATTCAATAAGGACACAGGATTGAAGATCAAGATCGAAAATTAATTTTATTTGTATATATTATTAATAAAATCCAATATGATGGGAATTATTGAGAGTTGATTTGTGTATGACAAAAACGATATACTGAAATTCTAATTTCTGAAACCTATGCATGTGACCATATATGGAACTGGGGTCTTTGAAAATATAATTAAAATGTAAGTTGAGATCCTGCTGAAGAAGGATGAGCCCTTAATTCAATATAACTGGTGTCCTTATAAATAAGAGTAGAAGAGACATGGATATATACACACATAAACAGTGGAACACCACATGAAGACACATAGACACGTGCACACACACACACACACACACGATTGCCATGTGACAATGGAGGCAGAGATTGGAGTTGTGCAGCTTCATGCCCAGGAACTCCAAACATTCCTATGAATCATTTAGAAACTACCAGTGAAAGTATGGCCCTGTTTACACCTTGATTTCAGACTTCTCTTATTTAGGACTGTGAGAGAATAAATTTCTGTGGTTTTAAGTCTCTCAGTTTTGGTTATTTATTATGGCAGCCCTAATACAGATAAGGGAAGACTACTATACTCTCCAAAGATAGATCAATATGTTCCCCTATCAGAATCTAAGCTGGTGCTTTGTTATTTTTCTAGAAATGGACAAGCTGATCCTCAAATTTATACACAAATGCAAGGGACCCAGAATAGCCAGAATGATCTTAAAAAAGAATAACAAAATTAGAGATCTTATCTATGCTTATTTTGAAACCTACTGCAAAGCTACAGTAATCAAGACATGCAGGCACAAGAATAGACATAAATCAATGGACTAGGGTTGAAATCTTACAAACAAACATATATTTACATTCAGCTGATGTTCTGGCAAGAGTTCCAGGACAATTCAATGGGGAAAGGAAAGTCTTTGCAATAAATAATGGTAATGTTAACATTTATGCAAAAGAATGAATCTATATTTCTCCGTCATGCCGTCCAAAAAAGTGAATCAAAATGGAGCAAAGACCTAAATTTAAAGCTAAAATGATGAAACTCTTTGAGGATAACATAGGCATCACTTTGTGACCTTAGGTTAGACAATGGTTTCTTTGGTATCATGACAAAAACATAAGTGATGAAAACAAAACAAACAAAGAAAAACACATATTGGGCTTGATTTAAAAATTATGCTTCAAAGGACAGTATCAGAAGTGTGAAAAGACAACCTACAGTTTAGGAGAAAATGTGTGCAAATTATATATCTGATAAGAGACTTGTTTGTAGAATATATAAAGAGCACCTACAACCCCATAATATAAAGACAAACACACCAATTTAAAAATGGGCCAAGGATTTGAATACACATTATCCAAACAAGATCTACAGTTGGCCAATAAACACACAGAAGATGTACGATGTCATCAGTCATAAGGAAATGAGAATCAAAACAATGAGATGCTATTTTTATACCTATTGGGATGGCCATAATAAAAAAACGACCAGCAAAAAGCAACTGTCAGTGAAGAAGTGGACAAATTTTGAACACTCATGCACTGCTGGTAAAAGTGTAAAATGGAGCAGCCACTTTGGAAAACAGTTTAGCAATTCATAAAATCTTAAAAATGCAGTTAACGCATGACCCAGGATTTATACTCCAGGAGAACTGCAACATATGTCCACACAAAAACTTATACCTGAATATTCATAGCAGCATTATTTGTAATAGCAAAAAGTAGAAACAACCCAAATGCCCATTAACTGATAATTGGATAAAATTAAATATGGTAGATTCATATGGTGTAATGTTACTTAGCAATGAAAATGGAGTAATGGTAGAGGCTGCAACATGCATGAACGTTTAAAACATTATGCCAAGTGAAAGAAGTCAGTCCCAAAAGACCCATACTGTATGATACCAGTGATTCAAAATGTCCATAATAGGTGACTCTACTGAGACAGAAAGTAGATCAGTGGTTACTTAGAACTAGGGGCATCGGGAGAAATGAGGAATGACTGTTAATGGACAAAAGGTTTCCTTTTGGGGTGATGAGAATGTTCTAAAATGAACTGTTGTGATGGTTGCACAACTCTCTGAAAATACCAAATATTGAATTGTCAAAGATTAAATAGTATTGCATGTAAACTGTATTTCAATAAAGGTGTTATAATGAATGAGACCATTTAGGGATATTCTAGGTTAAAAAAAAAAGTTGAATTCAAATGATAGTAGTGGATCTGGAGAGGCGTAGAAAGATTCAAGATATACTTGGAATGTAACTGATTGGGAGTGGTGCAGGAAAGTATAAAATTAATGCTTCTATGTTTCTGCCTAGGAGAACACAAGGATTTGGGAGAAAGATGAGAAGTTCAAATCAGGTTTATGATGATTTTGAAGTGCCTATAAAACAAAGTATTGAACTTTTTTATTATTTGAAATGGTCAATTCTTATCCTCTGCTTTGGCAATTATTTCACATAATGGGCCAGAGCCCATCTCCCATTATGGGATGCCCCTCTCACAGATAAGGCCCAGGTTTCATACATGACCTAGATTTTTTATTAACTTTCATTTCAGATTCAGGGATAAATATGCAGGTTTGTTAATACAGGCAAATTGCATGTCACAGGGGTTTGATTTACAGATTATTTTGCTACCCAGGTAATAAGGGTAGTGCCCAATAGGTAGTTTTTTGATCCTCACCCATCTCCCTCCCTTTACCATCAAGCAGGCCCAAGCACCTGTTGTTCCCTTCTTTGTGTGCACATGTACTCAGTTTTTAGCTCCCATTTATAAGTAAGAACATGTGGTGTTTGGCTTTCTGTTCCTGTTCTAGTTGGCTTAGGATAATGGCCTCCAGCTCTATCCATGTTGCTACAAAGGATATCATCTCATTCTTCTTTATGGCTGCATAGTATTTCATAGTGTATATGTACCACATTTTCTTTATCCATTCTACAGTTGATGGGCATTTAGGTTGATTCCATGTCTTTGCTATTGTGAATACTGCTGTGATGAACATGCATGTGCATATCTCTTTATGGTAGAATGATTTATATTTCTTTGGGTATATACTGAATAATGGAATTGCTAGGTAGAATGGTAATTCTGCTTTGAGTTCTGTGAGAAATTGCCAAACTGTTTTCCACATTTGCTGAACTAATTTGAATTCCCACCAGCAGTGTATAAGTGTTCCCTTTTTTCCCACAACTTCACTAACATCTGTTATTTTTTGACTTTTTAATGATAGCCATTCTGACTAGCATGAGAGAGTATCTCATTGTGGTTTTGACTTGCATTTTGCTAATGATTACTAATGTGGAGCATTTTTTTCATACACTTGTTGGCTATGTATCTCTTCTCTTCCAGGGTTTTTATAATTTTAGGTTGTTCATTTAAGCCTTTAATCCATCTTGAATTAATTTTGGGTTATAGTGTAAGGAAGGGGTCCAGTTTCAATATTCTGCATATGTCTAGTCAATTATCCCAGCACCATTCATTGACTACAGAGGCCTTTTTCCCATTGATTGTTTTGTTGACTGTCAAAAATCAGATGGTTTTAAGTGTGGGGCATTATTTCTGGCCTCTCCATTGTGTTCCATTAGTCTATGTGTCTGTTTTGCAACAGTACCATGCTGTTTTGGTTACTGTAGCCTTGTACTGTAGTTTGAAGCCAGGTAATGTGATGCCTCCTGCTTTGTTCTTTTTGCTTAGGATTGCCTTGGCTATTCAGGCTTTCTTTTGGTACCATATGAATTTTAAAACAATTTTTTTTCTAACTCTGTGAATAATTTCATTGGTAATTTGATAGGAATATCACTGAATCTGCAATTGCTTTGAGCAGTATGGCCATTTAAAAAATATTGATTCTTCCTATCCATGAGCATGGGAAGATTTTTATTTGTTTGTGTCATCTTCGATTTTTTGTGCAGTGTTTTGCATTTCTCATTGTAGAGATTTTTTTTTTCCTCCCTGATTAGCTGTATTCCTAGGTATTTTATTCTTTTTGTGGGTAAAGTGAGTCAGATTACATTCTTGATTTAGCTCTCAGCTTAGATGTTGTTGGTGTATAGGAATGCAATTGATTTTTGTATGTTGGTTTTGTGTCCTGAAACTTCACGGAAGCGGTTTATCAGATCTCAGAGCTTTCACACAGAGACTGTGGGTTTTTCTAGGTATAGAATCATATTGTCTGAAAACAAGGATAGTTTGATTTCCTCTCTTCTTATTTGGATGCCTTTTATTTTTTTTCTCTTGCCTGATTGTTCTGGCCAGGACTTTCAGCACTGTATCAAATAGGAGTGGTGACAGAAAGTATCTTTGTCTTATTCTGATTTTTAAGGAGAATGCTTCTAGGTTTTTTTCATTCAGCATAATGTTGGCTGTGGGGTTGTCATAGATGGCCCATATTATTTGAGGTATAGTCCTTCAGTACCTAATTTATTGAGAATTTTTAACATGAAGAGATGTTGAATTTTATCAAAAATCTTTTCTGCACCTATTGAGATAATTATGTAATTTTTGTTTTTAGTTCTTTTTATGTCATTAATCACATTTACTGATTTGCATATGCTGAACCAACATTGCATCCCAGGGATAAAGCCTACTTGATTGTCATGAATTAACTTTTTGATGTGCTGCTGGATATGGATTGCTAGTATTTTGTTGAAGATTGTTTCATTTATGTTCATTGAGTTTTCTCTTTTCTATTAAATTTCTATTGTCTGAAGTTGTCTGTTTTTCATTGTGTCTCTGCCAGATTTGGTGACAGCATGATTCTGGCCTCACAGAATCAATTAGAGAGGAGTCTCTTCTCCTCAAATTTTTGGAATACTTTGAGTAGGTATGGTTCCAACTCTTCTTTATACATCTGATAGTATTTGGCTCTGAACCTGCCTAGTCCAGGGCTTTCCTGATTGGCAGACTTATTACTGATTCAGTTTCAGAACTTGTTATTGATATGTTCAGGGTTTCATCCCTCTTGGTTCAACCTTGGGAGGTGGTATATTTCCAGAAGTTTATTGATTTCTTCTAGGTTTTCTAGTTTGTGTGCATAGAGGTATCACAGTACACCCCGAGGGGTTTTTGTATTTCTTTGTGGTCAGTGGTAACATGTGCTTTGTGATTTCTGATTATGTTTATTTGGTTTTTCTCTCTTTTTTCTCTACTATTCTAGCTAACGGTCTATCTTTCTCATTAATTCTTTCAAAGAACAAATTCCTGGATTCATTGGTCTTTTTTTTTTTTTTTTTCACGTATCAATTTCCTTCAGTTCTTCTCTGATTTTGTTTATTTCTTATCTTCTGCTAGCTTTGGGGTTGGCTTCCTCTTGTTTCTCTAGTTCCTCTAGTTGTGATGTTAGGTTATTAAATTGAGATCTTTCTTAACTTTTTGATGTAGACATTTAGTGTTATAAACTTCCCTCCTACAATGTGTTAGCTGTGTCCCAGATTTTCTAGTATGTTGTATATCTGTTCTCACTAGTTTCAAAGAATTTCTTGATTTATGCCTTAATTTTATTATTTACCTAGAAGTCATTCACAAGCAGGTTGTTTAACTTCCACGTAATTGTATGGTTTTGCATTTGTTTAAATGCAAATATAATTGTATGGTATAAAAATCAATACTATTAGTAGTATTGTACTGTGGTCTGAGAGTATGCATAGTGTGGTTTTAGTTTTTTAAAAACTTTGCTAAGAAGTATTTTATGTCCAGTCATGTGGTGAGTTTTAAAGTATGCGGATATGCAGATGAGAATAACGTATATTCTGTTGTTTTGGGGTGGAGAGTTCTGTAGGTATTTATTAGGTCCATTAGGTCAAGTGTCGAGCTCAGGTTCTGAATGTGTTAGTTTTCTGCCTCCATGATCTGTTAATAACGTCAGTGGGGTGTTGAAGTCTTCCACTACTGTTGTATGGTTATCTAAGTTTCTTTGTAGGTCTCTAAGAACTTGTTTTATAAATCTGAGTGCATCAGTCCTGGGTGCATATACACTTAGGATAGTTAGGTCTTGTTAAATTAAGCTCTTTACAATTAAATCATACCCTTCTTTTTCTTTTTTGATCTTTGTTTAGAGTCTGTTTTGTCTAAAATTAGAATAGCAACCCCTACTTTTTTCTGTGTTCCATTTGCTTGGTAGGATTTTCTCTATCCTTTTACTTGAGTCTAAGAGTGTCATACAGGTGAGATGGGTCTCTTAAAGACAGCATATGTCTTTATCCAACTTGCCACCCTATGTCTTTTAATTGGGGCATTTAGCCTGTTTACATTCAAGGTTAGTATTGATAAGTGAGGATTTGATCCTGTCATGTTGTTAGCTGACTACTATGCAGACTTGTTTGTGTGTTTGCTTTGTAGTGTCACTAGTCTATGTACTTAACTGTGTTTTCAAGTAGCTGGTAGTTGTCCTTCCTTTCCATATTTAGCACTCCATTTAGGATCATTTGTAAGGCAGGTCTGGTATTAACACATTCCCTTAGCATTTGCTTGTCTTTAAAGGATCTTATTTCTCCTTCATTATGAAACTTACTTTGGCTGGATATGAAATTCTCATTTGGAAATTCTTTCTTTAACAATGCTGAATATAGATCCCTAATCTCTTCTGGCTTGTAGAGTATCTGCTAAAAAGTCCACTGTTAGCCTAATGGAGTTCCTTTTGTAGGTTGCCTGCCTCTTCTTTCTAACTGTCTTTAACCTTTTTTCTTTCATTTCTACCTTAGAGAATCTGATGACTGTTTGTCTTGGGCATGGCATTCTTGTTAAGTATTTTACAGAGGTTCTGTGCATTTCCTCAATTTAAATGTTGGCCTCTCTAGTGAGGTTGTGGAAATTTTCACAGACTATAGCCTGAAATACTTGTTCCAAGTTGCTTGCTTTCTCCCTGTCTTTCAGGAATTCCAATGAGTTATAGATTTTATCTCTTTATACAATCTCATATTTCTCAGAGATTTTGTTCATTCTTTATTTTTTAATTTTTGTTTGAGTGAATTATTTCAGAGAACTGATTTCTTAGCTTTGAGATTCTTTCCTCAGCTTGGTTAATTTTGCTTTCAATACTTGTGATGGTATTCTGAAATTATTGCAGTGAATTTTTCAGCTCTATAAGATCAGTTTGGTTTTCTTACAATGGCCATTTCGTCTTTCGCCTCCTGTATTGTTTTATTGTATTTCTTAGAATCATTGGATTGGATTTCAACTTTCTTCTGAATCTCCATGATCTTCATACTTACTAATATTCTAAATTATATTTCTGTCATTTCAGCCATTTCAGCCTGGTTAAGAACTATGTCTGGGAACTAGTGTGGTTATTTGAAGATAAGAAGACACTCTGACTTTTTGAGTTGCCAAAGTTATTGCACTGGCTCTTTCTCATCCATGAGTAGATGTTCCTTCAGTTCTTGAAGTTGCTGGCCTTTGGATGTATTTTTTTTCTTTTATCTTCTTTGACATCCTTGGGGATTTGATTGTGATATAAGGTGGGTTCAGTAGACTGGCTTCATTTCTTGAAGATTTCAGGGGGCCAAGGCTAAGCTCAACACTGGTTGGAAGGGTCCTCTAAATCTTGGGGGCTGGTATCAGGCCCCCAGCTTTGTTCTCTGGCCCCTTGAGGTTAGAAACCTGCTTCGCTGGAGGGATTGAGGTGTTTCTGGACCACTGTCCAAACCATGACAATGGGTGTTGCCAGACAAAGTGCTTTGTTGGGTGGTGGTAGCGGGACTTACGCTTGTTCACTTGTGCCAGCAGTTGCAGCAGCACAGTGTGGTGCATGCTCATAGGCTGGGTCTGGGCTGCTGCAGGCACAGGGCTTCTGGTGGCTGTGAGGTTTTTTACAGCACCAGCAGTTGTAGTCCATCAGGGGGCTGTTGAGGGCAGGCACCCGGTGTCCATGTGCATTTTGCACTGGTGGCAGTGTTGGTGCAGCATTGGGGAGCTGACCAGTGTGGGGCTGGTGGCCTCTGTGCATGCATTCACACTGGCAGTGGTGGTGGTGTGGGGCCAGTGGGTGGGCCATTGGTGCATGACCTAGATTTTACCAGTCAGAGACACTTGCTCTGGAATTGGAGAAGGAAACTGGTGATATGCAGAAGGAAGGCTACATGAAGTCTATGTTAAGGCAAGCAGTAGCCATGAGCAACAGCAGAAATTGGATCTGGATTACAGAGCCTCTGGCTCCTGAAGGTTCAGCAATAGGTCTCCAGAGGTATGAATGCAAATGGTGGTACAAACTGAAGGATCTATGCCTAGTGATAATAGCTGTGGTATTTTTATAGGCTCACTTTTGCACTGTGATTGGGAAAGACTTCTTTGTAATAATTATGTCATCTTGGAGCATGTATCTCCAGTCCTTTCAAGAGATTCTGGGCATCACCCCAAATCCCTTTAATAAAATATTTTTCTATTTAAATTAGGTAGATATAGTTTATGTTGCTTTCACCCATGAGAAAGCCGAATGATACAATATCCAATAAGAGATGCTGAATAGACTAATAGATTTTGGGAGAGAGACCTAAGCTGAAGATTGGTTTTCAGTAGTTATCAATGACACCACAAGAATGGATGGGTACACAACAATATGAATGTTCTTAATACTACTGAATTATATTTTGAAAAGTGGTTAAAACGATAAATACTATGGGGTGTGTGTGTGTGTGTGTGTGTGTGTGTGTGCATGTCTGTGTGTATTTCCACAATAATAGGGAGAAGAATGCATAGGAAAGTTAAAGGCAACAGTATGAAAGGAAAGGATAATATAAGAAATAACCTAAACATTTGAGCCTTAAAGGGTAAAAGAACAGAAGAAGATGTTCCTAAAGAGGAATGAAAATAACACATTATATTCAACTCTTCACACAGTAATTGGCACTTGATAGTTTGGATCAAGTAAACTACATATTTACTTTACATGCCACCAAAAGCAATTGACTACTTTCTGAAACACTTCCGTTAACATACATCTGTTAACATACAATTTAATTCAATTTTTTTTCTTTCAAGTAAGATTTGTTATTTTGGATGATGGATTTTGGTCATGTTTATTGACAGGTATTATCAACAACCTTTACTACTATTGGATTTCTTCACCTTTATTTACTTAATAATGTCAGCTCTGCTAGGTTAAAAATAAAAATAACAATAGACTTGATCTTTATGTTTTTTTCATTACCTTTGCTTGATCCTTAGAAGTGGCAGAGGTGAACATATTTATGATAAAGATAAAGATTAAGCTAGAGAGGGATTATGGCATTTATAGTTAGACTTTCTGTTACTTTTAATTTTTTTAGACTTGGAATTATAATCACTAATTGTGACAGAATAGCCTAAAATGTCATATACATAGAGTCATATATATATACTATGTATACTGTTATATATAGTTTATATATAATATATAGTATATATACTATATATTAATATTTTATATGTAATATATAGTATAGTATATATACAGTATAATACAATATACTATATATTATATAGACACTATATATCCAATAGTACTTATATATTATATATAATACATATGCAACACATATATATGTATACATATATATACTACGGCATGTGTTATATAGTTATGATATACCATATATATTACATATGCTATAGTATATATACTATACATATACTCTATAGTGTATACATACTATATATAGACTATATAGTATATATAGAACATATACAATTATATATTACATAGTGTATATGTACACTATATATAATATAGTATATAGAATACATAGTGTGTGTATGCATATATTATACACATACACACACAGACAAAAACATGAGTGAACTTCAAGAAGTTTGTGGAAAATGGAATTTAGAGATAAAATTTAAAAAATGTAAACTATATTTTTAAACATAAGTTCCATCAAGAACATTTTTGTAACCTGTGATTACCAGTCATTTAATCCATTCCTAAAAAGCTGAGGGTCCTTGGAATTTAACCATTTCAATAGAATCTTTTTTACATTATTAAGAAGAAAAATCGGTGCTCTTTCCAGAATTTTTTAGATTAGAAAACAAAAAGGAAGCCAAAAAGTGCCAAATCAGGACTGTAAAATGAATGCCTAATGATTTTCCACCGAAACTCTTGCAAAATAGCCCTTGTTTGATGAGAGGAACGAACAGGAGCATTGCTGTGTTGGAGGAAGACTCTGGTGTTTTTATGCTAAAGCTTTGGCTAACTTTTTCAAAAACTCTCCTAATAACCAGATGCTATTGTTTTTTTTTATCCTTCAGAAAGTAAACAAGCAAAATGTCTTGAGTACCCATCAAAACTGTTGCCATGACTTTTGCTCTTTATTGGTGTCCTTTTGCTCTGAGTGGACCACTTCTACCTCTTAGTAACCATTGCTTTGATTGTGTTTTGTCTTCAGGATTTTACTGGCAAAGCAATGCTTTATCTACTTTTACAATTCCTCAGAGGAGTGCTTTAGGATCTTGATCCTGCTTTCCTAAAATTTTCATTGTAAGCTCTGCTGTTGTCTGCAGCTGATCTGGGAATAACAGTTTGAGTACCTATCGAGTGGAAAGTTTGCTCAACTTTAATTTTTTACTTATAATTTTGTAAGCTGAACCTTTTAAAATGTCTATGATTTCTGCTGTAATCATCAGTTCTCTTCAATTAGAACATAAACTTTTTTTTTTAAAACTCACAAATTGATGTAAATAGTCTGCCATAGCAGGCTTCATCTTCAACATCATCTTGTCCCTTAAAGTGAGTTATCTATTTGTAAACCACTGATTTCTTTGGGGCATTGTATTAGTCCATTCTCACACTGCTAATGAAGACATACCCAAGACTGGGTAAATTTATAAAGGAAAGAGGTGTTTTCTTTTCTTTTTGTTGTTGTTGTTGTTGTTGTTGTTGTTGTTTTTGAGATGGAGTCTTGCTCTGTTGGCCAGGCTGGAGTGCAGTGGTGTGATCTTGGCTCACTGCAATCCCCACCTCCTGGTTTCAAGTGATTCTCCTGCCTCAGCCTCCTGAGTAGCTGGGATTATAGATGTCTGCACCAAACCTGGCTAATTTTGGTATTTTTAGTAGAGATGGGGTTTTACCATTTTGGCCAGGCTGGTGTTGAACTCCTGACCTCAGGTGATCTGCTTGCCTCAGCCTCTTAACGTGCTGGGATTACAGGTGTGAGCCACTTCTCCCAGCTGGAAAGAGGTTTAATTGACTCACATTTCAGCAGGGCTTGGAAGGCCTCAGGAAATTTACAATCATGGTGGAAGGGGAAGCCAACATGCCCTTTTTCACATGGCAGCAGCAAGGAGAAGTGCAGACTGAAGTGGAAGAAAGGCCCTTAAAAAACCATCAGATCTCATGAGAACTCACTCACTATCACAAGAACAGCATGAAGTTTACCACCCCCATTATTCAATTACCTCCAACTGGGTCCCTCCCATGACACATGGGGATTATGGGAACTACAAGATGACATTTGGGCATTTGGGTGGGGACACAGCCAAACCATATAATCCCACCCCTGGCCCCTCTCAAATCTCATGTCCTCACATTTCAAAACACAAAAATGCCTTCCCAACAGTTCCCCAAACTCTTAACTCATTTCAGCATTAACTCAAAAGTCCAAGTCCAAAGTCTCATCTGAGATAAGGCAAGTCCCTTGTACCTATAAGCCTGTAAACTCAAAAGCAAGTTAGTTACTTCCTAGATACAGTGAGGATACAGGTATGGGTTAAATACACCCATTCAAAATGGGGAAATCGACCAAAACAAAGGGGCTACAGGCACCATGCAAGTCCAAAATCAAATAGGGCAGTCATTAAACCTTAATGTTCCAGAATAATCTCCTTTGATTCTGTGTCTCACATCCAGGTCATGCTGATGCAAGAAGTGGGCTCCCATGGCCTTGGACAGCTCCACCCCTGTGGCTCTGCAGCATATAGCACCCCCGGCTGCCTTCATGACTAGAGTTGAGTGTCTGCTGCTTTTCCAGGTACATGGTGCAAGCTGCTGGTAGCTCTACTGTTCTGGGGTTTGGAGCTCTTTTCACAGTTCCACTAGGCAGTGCCATAGTGGGGACTATGTAGGGAGGCCCCAACCCCACATTTCTCTTCTGCACTGCCCTAGGAGAGGTTCTCCATGAAGACCCTGCCTGGTCATCCAGGCATTTCCATACATTCTCTGAAATCTAGGCAGAGGTTTCCAAACTTCATTTCTTGACTTTCGTGTACCTTTAGGCTCAACACCACATGGAAGGTGCCAGGGCTTGGGGCTTGCACCCTCTGAAGCCATGGTCTGAACTGTACTTTAGCTCCTTTTACCCATGCTGGAGCAGCTGAGATGCAGGGCACCAAGTCCCTAGGCTGCACACAGCATAGGGGTCCTAGGCCCAGCCCAGAAAACCATTTTTTCCTCCTAGGCTTCTGGGCCTATGATGGGAGAGGCTGCCATGAAGGTCTCTGACATGCCCTGGAGACATTTTCCCCATTGTCTTGGTGATTAACATTCATCTCCTTGTTACTTATGCAAATATCTGTAGCAGGCTTGAATTTCTTCTCAGAAAAAATTTTTTTTCTTTTTTATTGAATCATCAGGCTGCACATTTTCTGAACTTTTATGTTTTACTTCCCTTTTGAAGATAAGTTCAAATTCCAAATCATATCTTTGTAAATAGATAAAACTATATGCTTTCAATGCACTCAAGTTACCTCTTGAATGCTTTGCTGCTTAGAAATTTCTTCCACCAGATACACTAAATTATCTCTCTCAAGTTCAAATTTCCACAGATCTCTAGGGCAGGGGGAAAAAATGCCACCACTCTCTTTGCTAAAACACAGCAAGAGTCACCTTTATTCTGTTTTCCAGCAATTTCCTCATCTCCATCTGAGACCACATCATCCTGGACTTCTTTGTCCATATCACAATCAGTATGTTGTTGAAAGCCATTCAACAAGTCTCTAGGAAGTTCCACACTTCCCCACATCTTCCTGTCTTCTTCTGAGCCCTCCAACCTATTCCAACCTCTGCCTGTTACCCAGTCCTAAAGTCACTTCTGCATTTTTGGGTATCTTTACAGCAGTGCCCCCTCTCTATGGCACCAATTGAGTGTTCTCATGCTGCTAATAAAGACATAACCAGGACTGAGTCATTTATAAAGGAAAGAGGTTTAAGTGACTCACAGTTCAGCAGGGCTGAGGAGACCTCAGGAAACTTACAATCATGGTGGAAGGGGAAGCAAACACATCCTTCTTCACATGGCAGCAGGAATGAGAAGTGCAGAACAAAGCGGGGTCAACACCCCTTATAAAACTATCGGATCTCATGAGAACTCACTATCATAAGAACAATGTGGAAGTAACTGCCCCCATGATTCAATTACCTCTCACAGGGTCCCTCCCATGACACGTGGGGATCATGGGAACTGCAGTTCGAGATGAGATTTGGCTGGGGACACAGCCCAAATCATATCAGGCATTGTCCCCATAAACTTTTCATAAAACGTCATCAATGATTTCACCATTTTTCCAAAACATCAGTGATTTCACCATTCTTCCACCCAAGCTTCACCAGAAATTTGATGTTTGTTCTTGCTTCAGTTTATAGAATTCTTGTTGCTCTGATTGAGCTCTTTTCAAACTGAAGTCATATTCTTCTCAGTGCCTCAAACTGGATCTTGTTTAGACATATTATAACAAGTTAGCATAAGTTTATTTTGATACAAAAGAAATTTGAAATCCATGTAGTTTTAATATGCATTTTTTGGAAACAGGATATTCATCTGGTTTGTACATTGCATTTCAGTTTTATATTTTATTTTATAATACTAGTTATAATAGATTATATCTATGCAAAATCACCTTAAAAAGTAGAATAGTTCATGAAACAAGAATAACAAATCCAAAGAAAAGATCATGTATTAATTAGAGTGCGAATTGGTCAGTAAAAGTGGCTTAGTAAACAAAAATCAGATTGACAGAATATTTTACCATGTCCTTGTGGAGGAATTAGGTTTATCAGGATAGCTTGGTTGATGATAACTAGGAAATTAATCCAACTAAATCCCCTGGTCAGCTCAGCAAGCTTGTACTTCTAATTTTACCCCACTAGTATATTTGCCCATGAATCAGCATATTTGAGAAAATTTGCTGATCAGTGAACAAGAACTTGTTTTTGTATATAAAGTCTACAGCTTTATTTTACATTGTAGATAAAGTAGCATTTGTATTGTACTTAAAGAAAAAATTTAAACATCGTTTCTTTAAATGTCATGATTACTCACTGATTATTAGGGAAAATACAAATCAAAACCACAATGCACTATCACCTCAAAACCATTAGGATGGCAAACATAAAAAAAAAATAACAAATGTTAGTAAGAATGTGGAAGAAATTGAAACTCTTGTGAATTTTTGATGGGAATGCTAAATGATGTAGCCACTATGAAAGACAGTATAGCAGTTTCTCAAAATATTAAAAATAGAATTACCATATGTTTCAGCAATTATACCTCTGGGTATATATCCAAAAGAATTGAAAGCAGAGCCTCAAAGAGATATTTGCATACTCATGTTCATAACAGCATTATTCACAATAGCCAAAAGGTGGAGGTCACCCAAGTGAACATTGATGAATGGATGAACGAAATAAGATAGAATTTTCCGGAGAAAAAGCTGGAGAGAGATATATATATACACACACATGTATATATATACACACGTGTATATATGTATATATGGGGAGTTGCTCGTTCAGTGGGCATAGAGTTTCATTCTTGAAAGCTAAAAAGGTTCTGGAGATTGATTGCACAGCAATGTAAATATACTTTAAATTACTGAACTGTACACTTAAAAATGGTTAAGATGGTATCTTTTAAAGTTTTGTTTTTTTAAATCACATTTTAAAAATCCAGGGCTGGAAGAGACATTGTAAGCAAAGAAGACAGTCCTGAGAATCCAAACACCTTTCTCTGCCACCAGTTAGAGTGGAAAAGACCTTACAGAAAACATAACATCTTTTCACAAAGAATAAGTAGATAAGACTCAAGAGTCAAATGACTAAATGTAGTTGAACAACTGAACCAGAACCCATTTTTTTCTGAGTGCTAGTCCAGGACTTTGTTTCACACACTGCTGTCCTCTTAAGCCTTCAATAATACACAGATCCTCTTTGAGGTGCAAAATTCATGACCTACAGAAGTTTACAAAATGTAATAGGTTCCCTTGTTTGGGACAGAGTGAGAATTATAAATTCACAAGTCAATGATATTAAAGAGAAATTGCAGAGTGACTTTAAAAATAATGAAGATGGTAAATTGTATAATATATGTGTGTTTTACCACATTTTTAAAAGTCAAAACATGCTTTTGATAAAGGATTGAAGATTAGTGTTCTGAAATGCTGAATTTTTAATAGTCACTAGTAGAGTACAGTTTATACTTATTTGTTTTGACTTGTTATCCTTGGTTAATTGTTGCTAGTGTTGGTGGTTGATAGTGATAATGAGATTTTCACATGAATTTTACACTGCGCCACTTGTCCTGAGTGTGGAAATATCAACATTGGTCTGGATTGTGTTTAAATTTTGAAACTGTTGAAAGCTCATTATTCAATTTAAAGTATGTAAACAGCTGTTGCCATGAGATAACAGATTATGCTTTTGGTTAAAATTCTGGGAATCACCCACCAGTTTTTGTTTACTTTTTAATAACCAGAGGCTTATATTTAAAATAGACAAAAAATTAGCAAGTGCATTTTAAATTTAGTAAATTTAGAAGTAACCAACGACAAGTACAATTATGAACTCATACTGTCTCCACTACTAGACATGTTTTATGACTGTCTGAAAGTATCTAAAACAGATTTTGGGAGTTTTCATATAAATTATATTTCTGTTTTAGCAATCAGTCATGGTAATAAAACAATTTGAGGACAAGAGTATTTATATTTGAGTAGCAGAAAAACACAAGAGAAATCTTTGAACCCTCATAGAGTACTAAACAAAATAGAATTTAATTTTACTTGACATCATGTACACACACACATACACACACACACTTTTTCTATTGTGTTTTCTTTTTTCACCATGGATACCATGGATAAATGCTCAGTAGTAAGACTGTTGAGTTGAAGTGTAGATATGTTTTTAATATTTCTAGTATCATTAGATTGGCTTCCAAAACAACCTTATTATTTTACATTTTCAAGCAAACCACCATGGCATGTGTATACCTGTGTAACAAAACTGCACGTTCTGTACATGTAAACCAGAACTTAAAGTATGTATATGTATGTATGTATATATATATAAAAAATAATCTTTGCTCACATTTTAACTAACAATATATAATTAATCATCAGTGTTAACTATCTTTATTTAATTTCATTACCTGGATTATTTTGGCTTATTCCTTTTTAAATTTCTTTGGATGATTATTAATTCTTTTGAACATCATTGTGTTTATATTATAGCTTTGTTTTCAATGCTGTAACTTTTTAATGAGTACTACTTTGGCTCATATGTTTGGTATAAGTTGTTTTCCCTTTTGTGACTTTCTAGATAATTTCTAACCGCAGTTTTGCATACTTCTTTGATACAAACTTGACCTGTGAATGTAGTTTTACATTTTCAAGTAAGCAACTCTTTGATCATCTTTTTGTAATGATTTCTATTTTTATGAGATTATTTCAATAAATGGGATATATCACTTAGGTATTACTAAGTAATAAACCACTCTACTTTAGTGTCCTATAACAGCTCCCCTTTATTATTTCTGTAATTCTGTGAGTTTTTCAGGTGGCTCTTGGGCCAGCTCCGCCTGAGTTCATGTGTGTGGCAGCATGCCTGTGACAGCCAGGCTGGCTAGAGGTTCAAGATAACCTCACCCACACATTTGGCAGTAAGTGCTGGCAGGTGATTCAGAGGCACTTTAGTGGTTTTCAATGTATCTTCTCATCCTCCAGTAAGCTAGACTGACTTTCAGTAAGCTAGCCTTCTTGCGTGCAGGTCTCAGGGAGGTAGTCCATGAGAGTGAAAACTAAACCTAGGTCGTGCCTGTGTGTTCTACTGGTCAAAGCAAGCAATTCACAAGGTCAGTTCAGATTTAGGGGGTAAGGAGACAGACCAACTTTTTTATCAGTCACATTGCAAATAGGCATGCCACCAGAGAGCAGTTCTTCAAGTCTTTGCGAACTATCCATCATGGTAGCCTGTAAAAGACTACTTTTTAAAGTTGTCCATTTTGATTAAAATTTTAAGTATCAGGCCAGGCGCGGTGGCTCACGCCTGTAATCCCAGCACTTTGGGAGGCTGAGGCGGGCGGATCACAGGGTCAGGAGATCGAGACCACGGTGAAACCCCGTCTCTACTAAAAATACAAAAAATTAGCCGGGCGCGGTGGCGGGTGCCTGTGGTCCCAGCTACTCAGGAGGCTGAGGCAGGAGAATGGTGTGAACCCGGGAGGCGGAGCTTGCAGTGAGCCGAGATGGCGCCACTGAACTCTAGCCTGGGCCACACAGCGAGACTCCGTCTCAAAAAAAAATAAATAAAAAAAAAATAAAAAAAATTTAAGTATTCCTTGTACATTTGGGGAAAAGTTATCTTTTTGATAAACATAATTTATTATCTCCCTCTCGTTTTTATCTTTGCACTGAATGTTATAATGCTAAATAATATAGTTTCATTAACCATAAAACTAAAACTACGAGAAAAACAATTGGAAATACACAGGAAAAAACAGTAGATATGGGAAATTTTACTCGTCTGTATTATTCTATGACATCATATAAACAAAAATGGAGATATTGTAGACTAAAATAATAAAATTATTAAGGATATCCCTTCTTTTCAAGTAGCTTTGTTGTATTCACACAAATGACAATACTATTAATCCCTAAAGAAACTCTGATTAAGCTTTGTAAGTAGAAATAGTGAGAGAAAATAATCTGAATGCAATACAATAAAATAGAAGTTAGTGAGAAAAATGAAAATAAATTCTGGAAATTAAAACAAATTAACAAATATCTCTTAAATAACTTTTAAGTCAAATTGGAAATCCAAAGAAAATTTTTAGATTAATTTATATTATTAATATTTTCTAGAAAATAATAAGCACAATATATAAAAAATAATAATAATAAAATACAATACATACCTGATATCATTGAATTTTACTAAGCAATGCTCTTAGGAAATTTAATAGCCTATCAACAAATAAGAAAGGAAATGAATGTTTGAACACTCAGCTGAAGAAGTCAGACTAAAGAAAACAACAAAACAAACTTAAGCAGAATGAGACAAATCATAACGATAATAGAACCATCTGCTGATTACTTACATGACAGTAACAAAGCAGTTAAGTTTTAGCTATTCTTTCAAGAATAAAAGGAGAAATCATATGCATACAATTTTTTTAAATGCGTAACCACAGATACAAAAGAAATGAAAAACCAGATGAGAAACTATTTTGTATAAATTTATCAGGTAAAAACCGAAATCGTTTAAAATGATCTTATACAATAGAATTTAACTCCATGGCACAGGAGTTTTCTTTTTTCTTTCTGACTTTTTTCCTCCCTGTTTTAATTTTTGTATGCCTAGTACCTAGAACAATACTGAGAGTGAACGGTGAATATCCTTCCTCTGCAATTGGTTTACCTACTTTGTTATTTCATTTTTTTTTTGTACTCAAGAGAAATGCATGTATACTTCAATTTGCCCTTAATTTTACTGCACAAATTTATTCATAATATCCTCTTACCTGTTTAGGATCTGTAATAGCTCTAAAATGTCCCTCTTTTAAAATTTCTGTTATTAAATTTCATACTTTCTCTCTTTTTACTTTGTCTTACTACAAATTATTCATTTTCTTTGTTGTTTCAAACAACCAATTTTTAATTCTCTTTATTGTATAGTTATTATTTATTTCACTAATCTCTTTTATATTTTTTACTCCTATCTTTTAGCTTAATTTGTTTTCACCTTTTAACTTGTTAGGGCTTTGTGAACTGTATGCTCAGATTATTTCTTTCCGTTCTTCTTTTTAAACCATGCCATCAAAGATACCATTTTTTTCTCATAAAAACAGCTTTAAATGCATTTTATAAGATTTTATATACTTTATTTTCATCATATCCCAACAACTCTTTCTATATTCAGTAATACCATCAGACATTACCTGGGTCGATTTTTCTCAGCACTTTTCCCTCCCTCCCTCCCTCCCTTCCTTCCTTCCTTCCCTTCCTTTTTCTTTCCAAAAAGCTACCTATACAGATTTTCTCAGCATTTTAACCTATGACTTGATAAGCACTTTCAAACTGTAGTTTCAGGTCTTTCATAGATTAAGAAGCATTATTATTTTCTCCTGTAAGTTTTTATGTCATTGCCTCTGTTTAATCTATATCCTCTCCCTCCTTTTATGTTCCCATTTTTCTTGCATGTGAGTTGCAAAACACTCTGAGTTTTGAGATTTTAATTCTGTTTGAGCCTACAGGCCAGTAACTCAGTGCTCAAAAGTGACCATCCTTTTCTTCAATGCATATATTAAATTGTTTAATTGAAAACTATAGAGATATTTTTTAGTTCCTAAAAAATTTCTTCAGTTTAATCTTAAATCCTCTATTAGTTTTTAAAATTCAAGTTGTCTCCATCCCTTTGTGTTGTGTGCAGGCTGGGATGTTCTGTGCTCACCTTCTTTGATGGCTTCTCTCTCTTAAACACCTCCTGTGTTTGATTTGATGGCTCAGCTGGGGCAGTCTAGCCTCAGGAGGTGAGAAATCAAGTCCTGTCTAACCCATGAGTCAGGACTGGACTAGCAGGGAACCTTCTAGTCTACTCTGAGGCATTTGGGGGAGACTTTTGTTTCTTGTGATCCTCTGATAGTCTCTCAGCTTTAGGGACATGGAGGACTAACCCTAAACACTTACTTCCTTTGTGGGTGCTCAGAGGCCTAGGAAACTTGGCATATTCCTGTGAGGCTGATGTAGTCACTGCCTGGGGCCCACAGATTTCTGCTCAATCATTCTATCTAAGACCCATTGAGACTTGGGTCTCAGATATAGTACTACAAATACTCTTGAGAAATAAACCTCAAAACATTATTTTTCTCTATCTAGGGCCAATTAGAGCAAAAAGTCCCTCACTAACACCCAATTACCTCTAAGTTCTACTGCAATATGGCTCAGAGAAGAAAGATAATTTACAACTGTCAGTAAAGGAGAAGAAAGATGCATTCATGTTGCAGTTTTCTCAGAATACACTATATCTCTCTTGTTTTTTTCTTAGTTTGAAATTATTCCCTTCTTACATGGAGATGCACAAATTCTGATTTTGCATTTTTTTTTCTGAAAGAGGTGACTACATTTATTTTGGTTCCACATAGAAAAGACAGATTCATTAAATACATCTTCACATAATAGTACTTTTTCTTAAGATTCCTAACATATTAAAGAGCTTAAATTATTTAAAAATAACTTTATATTAAAACTGGATATAAGACTCTTCTTAATAAATGAATTAGTTTTTCTAGCTTGTGGGTGTTGACCTTTTCTCTTTACACCACAGTTTCAAAAAGTGGACATTTGGAAAAATTCTGAAAGAACATTTAAAACTCTCTTATACAAAGTTCTTTGGTTGTATAAGATTACAATTCTTAAAACTAGCAGAATTAGGATGTCTTTGGATCCTAATCAAACTGCTAATCTAACTAGCAGATTTAGGATGTCTTTGGATGAATTAACACCTAATCTTGTCTCACATTGGCATAAACAGTTAGGAAATAGTGTGATCCAAATAACAAGTGTGAAGAGTTGAGTAATCCAGCAGGACAATTATGTCCTAACAGAGCCAGCTTCCCTCCAGAATCATGTTCTCGTCAACAGTGTTTCAGTCTGCCTGACGGCAGTTGCAAGATGGCAGTTCTCGGTGATCACGGGCAGGCTTGTAATGTGTACTGGGAGAACAGCATCTCTTTCTTGTCAATCTCTTTAAGAATGAGGAACTGTCTCTTAGCAGTTCCCCCCAGGAGACCACCTCACAACCAACTGTAAAAAGCCTGTCTCATTTGTCCACCCTTAGCAATCAGTGGTGATGTGGATGGAGTCATCGTGAGTAGATTTCATGATTAGGACTTCCCTAAAGTGTGAGATTATGTCAGCATCCCACAGAGATAGAGATCTAAACAAAGTCGGCTTCTAGATTTGGGGCAAGAAAGATTCTGTTAAGATGGTGAAGCAAAATTGGGCATACAGACGCTTCTTCTGGCTTCAGAGTCTACACTCTTAACCCCATCCTCTTCTCAAAAGTTAATAAGCAAAATTTAAAATAAACCATTAAAATATTTGCAGTCCATTTATTAAATTTAAATTTAAATTTATTTGTTTTATTGATACAAAACATGCACATATTTTCAGGATATATGTGAAAATTTGATACATCATATAATACGTAAAGAACAATTCAGGGTAACTGGGATATTAATCACCTTGAATATTTATCTTTTTGTTTTGTGGGAACATTAAAATGATTCTCTTCTAGCTACTTTGAAATGTACAACAGGTTAATGCTAACTATAGTTGCCCTACTAATCTATCAAGCATTAGGTTTTATTTTTTCTAACGTTAATCAACCTCTCTTCATCCCTCCACCCTTCTCCCTACTCTTCCTGGCCACTGGTAAGCACCTATCAACTCTCTATATTCATAAGAACTACCTTTTTAGCTCCCACATATAAATGAGAACATGTGATATTTGTCTTTTTATGCTTGGCTTATTTCACTTAGCATAATGACCTCTAGCTGGTGAGAATGTGGAGAAAGGGAACGCTGGTGCACTGTTAATGAGAATGTAAATTTAGTACAGCCACTATGGAAAACAGTATGGAGGTTCCTCAAAAAACTAAAAATAGAACTACCATACTTAAGCAATTCCATCACTAGGTCTATAAAGAAAGCAATCAGTATATCAAAGAAATATCCCCATGTTGATTCAGCACTATTCACAATAGCCAAAATATGGAATCAACCTAAGTGCCCATCAGTAGATGAATGAATTTTTAAAATGTGGTATAACACAGTGGACTACTATTCAGCCATAAAAAATAAAATCCTGTCATTTGTAGCCACCCGGATGAACCTGGAGGGCATTATATTAAGTGAAATAAGCTAGGCACAGAGAGACAAATACTGTGTAATCTGACTTACATGTACAATCTTAAAAAGTTGATTTTATAGAAGTAGAGAGTAGGAGAGTGGTTACCAGAGGTATTGGGGTGGAGGTTTGTCACCTGGTACAAAGTCAGGGTTAGATAGGAAGAACGATTTTCAGTGTTCCGTTGTACAGTAGGGCGGCTATTGTTAACAATAATATATTACATATTTCAATAGAGCTAGAAGACAGGATTTTCAATGTTCTCACCAGATAGAAATGATAAATGTCTAAGGTGATAGATATGTTAATTTTCCTAATTTGATCGTTACACATTGTATACATATATCAAAACATAACACTATCTCATATGAAATATGTGAATTAAATTTTTTTAAATTAAAAATTGTATACAGTGATTAACATTTCACCTTTCAAATCAAGTTTAACTATATAATAACTTACTGCACATACTCTGTCTCCATTATATATAGTGTGTATATCTGTACATTTTTATATATATTATTTTATGTATATATGTATAATATTTCTACCGGAAAACAGCATATTTTCCTGAAATGCAATACTTAACCTATATCATGCTATTTTCCATATTCTGAGTGCTTTAGGATGCCAATTTTATCTAGATATACTTTTAGGTACATTTACAGATCTAAAAGAGCTGTTGTCGCCATGCTTGACTGGTCTAAATCCTTGTTAAAAACACCCTTTTCCTCAAAGAAAAGGGGCATAGGAGAGATTCCTCAAACCTGTAATTCTTTATAGCACTATTTAGCCAGAAATTTATAATTCATTTTTAAAAATATTTTTGAGGTTGTCAGTGTAAGAACGTAGAGAGTGAATGTTTATTTTCTGCTGTTTCTGACTCCCGGACAAACTCACAAGTTATATTCTTTTCAACCCCATCTGCCTATTTCTGAGTGGATAGAACAGTTTCATCAATCACAAAGCACTAGTATCTCAGTTTGTTGATTGAATGACAGAAGAATGCTTTACACTTACATTGAGAAAAAGATGTGTGTAAAAAGCAGCTAAACACTGTCAGTAAACACTGAATATAGTATAAGAAGATCGCTGCACAATCTGGCTCAGATACCGTGGTCTTTTGTCCCTGAATAAACTTGTGATGTGGTGTATTATTCAATGAACGTGAATATACTTCTTGTTTAACAGAATTTCTGTTAAATTATTGCCAAACCATTTCCTCTTCAGGAAACAGATTCTCGATTTATGGAGTAATAACTTCCTTTTGTTCATCGAATAAGAGATTGAAGAGTCATGAATGTCACTTTGTTTTCTACCTGTCTTTAGAGAAAATGCAACTGTCAGATCCCTGTGGAGGACGTGCACATTGCCATCCCTGCTTGCTGTCCCTCTGGCCAGAGGGACACCACGGCTGCCCTTCGTGGAAGAAGCACTTGCCCATTTTGTGCATGGTACTGCTCGTTGCCGCAACAAACATCGGCCACTGGTTTAAAAATGGCTGAGTGTAGGCTGTCCAGTGACTTTCTTTTGAGATGGTCAGGCATGAAAGTCTCTGCCCAACAGAGTGACGAAGGCAGAGAGAATTCCCTAAAGCAGTCAAATTATTCCCTATCTTCAAAATTTTCTCTGAGGGATATGGAGGGGAATGACTCACCAGAAGTGGGAGAATGTCAACGGACGGAGAGAAGCAGTGGCTACGGGAAACCCTGAGCGAAACGCAGAGAGAAGTTGCTTTCTAGCACTGCCTTGCATCCTTTCATTTCTGCATGTATTTAGGTCATAAGAATACACAAACACATAATCTGAAGGATCTCAATTACTTTCAGTAAGAAGGCCTTCATACAATCTTCATACGAATTCCATTTTTTATGGCAAGGTTGCTCCGTATGACTCACCCTAATTGATCTGGAACAAGAACTGACAGAAAAGAATTGTACTGTGTCATACCTGATGCAAAAGGGTTTACAAACATCCTTATAAAAGAAGACTTCCACCTGGAAGATGGAAGGACCTCTTATCTATGTACCTGTTAGACTGGGGCACAGTCACCTTATTGTGGGAGTTATAGGTAAGAGAAATTAGAGAGCAGCCTATTTTTGAGGCCAGGATAATGATCATAACGAGTTATTTTAAAAAGATCTTGGAAACTTGCAGATGCAAAGGAAAAAAAAGAACAGTCCTAATGGTAAAAACAAGTAAGTCTGACTGCGTCATTTTGTAGTGAGACAATGAGGAAATGGGAACTCATCAGAGGGTAACTGGGTGGCGCCTGTAAAAGTGAAGATGGGCTTATCCCTCAGCAGACATTTGCTGGGAAACCCTTGCAGATGTTACAAGCACAGTTGTAGAAAATGTCTATTAGAGCACTGTTTGTAACTGAAAAATGTTTCATTCATACTTTGAATGTAAAGAATAAAAGTGAATGAAAAACTGGAAGCATCACACTGTGCTTTTGATTTGCATTTCCCCAATCATTTAGTACAACCACCGTGAAAAACAGTGTGGAGATTCCTTAAATAACTAAAAGTAGAACTACCATTTGATCCAGCAGTCCCACTACTGGGTATCTACCCAGAAGAAAATAAGTCGTTATATGAAAAACATACTTGCACACACATATATATGGCAGCACAATTCACAATTGCAAAAATGTAGAACCAGCCCAAGAGCCCGTCAATCAATGAGTGGATAAAGAAACTGTGGTACATATATATAATGGAATACTACTCACCCATAAAAAGGAATGAATTAATGGCATTCACATCAGCCTGGATGGGATTGGAGACTATTATTCTAAGTGAAGTAACTCAGGAATGGAAAACCAAACATTGCATGTTCTAACTCATAGTGGGAAGCTCAATTGCAAGGACGCAAAGGCATAAGAATGATATAATGGACTTTAGGGACTCAGGGGAAAGGGTGGGAGGGGTGTGAGGAATAAAAAACTAAAAATTGGGCTCAAAGTCTATACTGCTCGGGTGATGGGTGCACCAAAATTTCACAAATCACCACTAAATAACTTAATCATGTAATCAAATACCACCTATTCCCCCAAAACCTGTGGAAATAATTTTTTTTTTAAATGGAAGCATCCAAAGTGTAATTTGTTTCCACATTCTTGTAAGCCTCATTACGTATCTCAGGGACAGTTAATACCGTCATAGGAATTCAGAGGTGAGGAAATGGAATCACAGAGAGTTTAAGTACTTTACCTAAGGAGAGTGAGGGGTGAGGCAGGATTTGCAGTCTAGAAGCCTGGGTCTAGAGTTCTCCACTCTGCACTATGTTATTTCTGTAAATTTCTTACTGAAGACTGTATGGAAATGTAGAGTGAGACAGAACTAAAGCTCACCAGTCTTAGTCCACAGGGGAGTAGTGACTACCCAGGGCTTGCTAAGTGCTCAGTAATGTTAATTGAAAGATCAATCAATATTTCAATGCTGGGGCAAAGAGTGAGAAACTGGGGAATGTCCAGGAACCAGCTATCAGGATAAGGCAGGACTAGAATTAATGCAATAGTCCTCACAGGTCCCCAAGTCAACAACAGAAAAATCAAAAGCTAAGGTGGCTCTTGTTTGATCAAGGACCTCTTGTATACCGACCTGTTAGGCTGCCGCACAGTCAACATGGGAGTTGTAGAAAAGCTACTTGAGAGTGGTTGATGGTAGCAGTCAGGCATTTGGAGCTGGAGAGAAGGCTGATTCTCCTCAACTAGTATCAGACTGAGTAAGGACTTAAAGCTTCAGAAGTCTGAGCAGCAAACCTGAGACCAGGCTCCTCGGGACAGGCCATTCATATGCATGATAGAGTTTCAGTGATGAGTCTCAGAAGAAAAAAGTTTATGCATGTTTTCCTTAAAAATATGTTCACTTATATTTAGGGAATCCTTCAGATAGCTAATCTAAATATGTCTGTAAAATGTAGTCTCATTCTTTTTATGACATTATTAGTATAATAATATGAATATTTCCCAGTGGACTTACTTCCACACTTCCTTCAAGGAGTCTCCATTTTATTTCATACTTGAAGACTGTTAATAAATAACTCTCTAGCTAAGAACAAGTCAATGCTAAAGCACTTAGCTTATGTGACCTTCACATTAATTATTTTTATGACAGCAGCAGGAACTTTCAGCTGCTTTTCCCCCTTCCTTATGAAGCCACGTGGCCCCAAGCAGACACAGTTCCCTTACTATGCTTAACGGTGGGCTTCTTAGACCTGTGCATATCTTAAAAGCTCTCCCTTGAAGGTGCCAATCCAAACTCCAAGTTTCCCCAGCAGATTTAAGGGGCTTTACATCTACTTGAGCGTGAGTGTTGGGAGATGACTTTGAAATTCTTACAAAAACTGAAAGTGAAATGAGGAAGACAGATTGAGCAATCCAATTGGAGGGTGAATGCCAGCAAACCTACTGTACAGTAGGGGTAGAGATGCAGAAAGGCAGAAAGAAGAAAATTCAGGAGAACTCTCCTGAGGGGTGAGCCAAGCCCTGCCATGTAGTGCACACAGGACATCAACAAACACAGATAACAGGAAATGATCCATTCCCTGTGGTCACTTATTCTAAAGGCCCCAACCTTCAAAGTTCAAGTAGTGATATGGATGACTCCACAGAAAGGGAGCAGTCACGCCTTACTTCTTGCCTTAAGAAAAGAGAAGAAATGAAACTGAAGGAGTGTGTTTCCATCCTCCCACAGAAGGAAAGCCCCTCTGTTCGATCCTCCAAAGACGGAAAGCTGCTGGCTGCAGCCTTGCTGCTGGCACTGCTGTCTTGCTGCCTCACAGTGGTGTCTTTCTACCAGGTGGCCGCCCTGCAAGGGGACCTGGCCAGCCTCCGGGCAGAGCTGCAGGGCCACCACGCGGAGAAGCTGCCAGCAAGAGCAAGAGCCCCCAAGGCCGGTCTGGGGGAAGCTCCAGCTGTCACCGCAGGACTGAAAGTGAGTTTGCAGCAGCTGCAAGCCTCAGGCAAGATCCTGCCTACGCTGCTGCCTCTCCCTCGCCTCAGCTGTCTTTCCAATAATGTGGAATTTTTCTGTTCATAGATCTTTGAACCACCAGCTCCAGGAGAAGGCAACTCCAGTCAGAGCAGCAGAAATAAGCGTGCTATTCAGGGTACAGAAGAAACAGGTATGTTTTGGGTGCAGACACTCCCTTAGGAGTCAGGGATTAGAGAAAAACATCTAGTGTGGGGGAGCTAGAGGTGAGTATCCCCTCTATGAACCTATTAAATAGAGACTATAAAATTTGCCATCCAAAGCAGACATTGCTTTAGAGCAAAGCCCCAGCACTGGCAAATGTAATAGGCTACATGGGTGTGCTTTTTCCTCCAATGAGCAGATGGTGTGAGTGGAAGCATTTCTCTGTGCATGTGTAAGTATTTATCTGTGCATTAAGCACAGAGGAGGTAAAAGGGCCATATGTGTTTCCTCAAGTAGATAATGCCCTCCCATGTGAGAAGCATTATTCATCGTTCCAGAAAAATCAAAAAAAGCCCTACGTGTTAGATTTAGACTTTGCTTATCTCGGTCATAGAAAGTGATAGACATCTATTTTCTGAATGTGCATTACATGTTGTGAAACCAGGTAAAGGTTGTAATGAAAGGCCCTGTATGTTGTGCTTTAATTTTATTTGTTAAAAAGGTTATTTTACACACACATACGCGCGCACACACACACACAGATTTTAAAGCTTTTCTTGAAGGTATGCTTTTCCAGGAGATCCATGCATTTATCATCTTCTTATCATCATCCTTTAGTGATTTCTGACTTTCTTCATGTTCTGCTCATTCCCCAGAACTCTACAGAGTTGGTAGGGCCTACCAAAATGATCAGCTCTAGTTCTTTCATTTGAAGATGAAGAAAAGAGTCTTTGTATTACATTTATTAAATTATAACGTAACAACTTCTTGATATTATCGTCCTTCTATTAAATATACTGAAAGAATATTTTTGAACACCTGGAACGTATCGTACAGCTATAGACCAGAATAGGCATTTTCAAACATACTATTTTGTTTAACCTTCACAGTGGCTCTATGAAGTCCACAGAATACTTGCAATAATTTATGTGTATTTTCACTTCTGGAGAGAATTACATAAGAAACGTAGTGAGAGATAGACCAGGGACCCTTCTATCTCTGTCTCTCTCTCTCTCTCTCTCTCTCTCTCTCTCTCACACACACACACACACACGTGTGAGGTACCCTGACTATAAATTTATTTTTTGACTATATGCTTTATTCATAAAAAAATTATTTTTTATTTTATAAAACCGTAATTTTTGGTATCTGGTTATTATAGCTTTGTACCAGTGATCAGGAATAACTGGGCTTAAACTAGGAAACATGCACATTTTTATTATTTTAACACATCAATTATTTTTATTGTTTGCACTTTATAATCTATATTTCTGACATAATTGAAAATAATATGAAATATATACTATGGCATTTTTTGTTTTGACTTATACAATAAGGATTTTTCCTATTTCTAAGTATTTTTCATATATCTGTATACATTTATCTAACAATTGTTTTAGTTATTTCTATTCTCTTTGTTATAATAAAACGTGCAAAAGTTTTGTACAGAATTCTTTTATTTCTGTGAAATTATATATTCCATATAAAATCCGTATAGTGAAATAGCTGAGCTAGGGAGAAGAAACATCTTCATCATCCTTGTTTCCAACTGCCATATTGTTTTCCAAATGAGTTACACATGCAATCAAAAATGTGGTGTGCCACTTCTCCACATTCTTGCTAGCATGTTATTTTTAAAATGTATTTTGACTAGTTTAGTAGTTGTAAAACAGTATCTCACATTTACTAATATGAATAAACTTTCTGTTTGTTTACTAATATGAATAAACTTTCTGCATATTTTGATTATTTATAGTTTTATCTTTTGCTTGTTTACTAATATGAATAAACTTTCTGCATATTTTGATTATTTATAGTTTTATCTTTTGCAAATTTTTATTTATAACTGTCTCCAGTTGTCTGTCCCATGTTTTTATAATTTTGGATAAGCTCTTCCTAATTAGATATATTGATTATTGATCAAAATTTTGATGTAAATATTTTAACGGTTTTGCTGCTTTTTTTACTTGAACATTTTGCGTTTCTTTATAGTAAAGCGATAATCTTTAAAAAATTTTCCCTAATATTAAAGCTAAAAATACATTTGTTCATGATTTGTTAAGTAGTTGACTCCCCGCCACTTTGACTTTTTGATAGTTGAGTGTTTTGTTTTAACTCATTAGTCCTTCTGTTGTTTATTTTGATGAATCATCTCGCATTGGCTTTAACTTCCCCCTCTGTCTTTCTTCCTTCCAAACTGCTATCGCAACCAAATGTATTAAATAGTTCTTTGTAACTCCTTGGTGTTGAAAAGCTTACTGTGTTTCATTCAGTTCCTCATAAGAGTTGAATCTATGTGAGACTCTTTTTTTCCCATTGATTAATTATTCTATTTATATGCTTTAAATAATCTTTTTAAGGTCATTTGTATTATAAGAGGCTTCAATAACTAGTAGGGTCAGGATTCTTCAATCTCCTTAACCTTCACTGCTAGTATCCTCCTGTTTCTAAATACTAGTTTTAAAAATAAACTTTAACTTTACAATTTAAAAAAAGGCGTAGACTCATTTCAGCAGATTGAAGAAGGAAAAAAATAATAGAGTAGGAAAGAAATATCTTCTTGGGTCACGTTGTCCCAAAATTCTCCTATTAATACTTTCATGTATTTGTGTTTTAATGGTATCCAGGAATAGTATACTGATGAGAATCTCTCACCAAATGATTTGCAATTTGTAGATTCAAACGAAGTGAAAAAACATGTACCCAGTTTTCCACAGCCCAGAAGTAGTTACTATAATTATTTCATGGTTTGTCCTAGACTTTTTAGTAAACCTTGATACAGTGTGCAGATAGGTATATATTGCACACAGTTGAGACTTGAACAACACAAGTTTTAACAGCATGGGTACACTTACAGGTGGATTTTTTTTTCAATAAACCTATTGGAAAATTGTTTGTAGATTTGCAATAACTTGAAAAAACTCATGGAAGAACTGTGTATCCTTGAAATGTTGAAAATATTAAGATTAATTAGCCGTGTCATGAATGGATAAAATATATGTAGATACTAGTGTATTTTCTTATTACTATCTTTTTATTTTTTATTTATTTATTTTTTTTTTTTTGAGACGGAGTCTCGCTCTGCCGCCCAGGCTGGAGTGCAATGGCCGGATCTCAGCTCACTGCAAGCTCCGCCTCCCGGGTTCACGCCATTCTCCTGCCTCAGCCTCCCGAGTAGCTGGGACTACAGGCGCCCGCCACCGCGCCCGGCTAGTTTTTTGTATTTTTTAGTAGAGACAGGGTTTCACCGTATTCGCCAGGATGGTCTCGATCTTCTGACCTCGTGATCCGCCCGTCTCGGCCTCCCAAAGTGCTGGGATTACAGGCTTGAGCCACCGCGCCCGGCTTCTTATTACTATCATAAAATATACACAACAGTTAAAAATTCTCAAAACATATGCATACAAACAGACTGTACATGGCGCCATTTGTAGTCTAGAGAAATGGAAACAAACATAAACATGCAGTATTAAGTCATAACTGCATAAAATTAACTGTGGTACATATTGTACTACTGTAATAATTTCATAGCCACCTCCTGTTGCTACTGCAGTGAGCTCAAGTGGTGTATCTGCTTAAAACACCATGTGATGCTCATCATCTCTGCATGAGCCAGTTGTATCTCCAATAAATTGGGAATTGCAGTAAGAATGATTTCTCATTATTTGTGTGTATTTTTCATCTTGCTTAATGCAATATCATAAACCTTGAATAACACCATGAGACCTATGGAAAGTGCGACTAATGATGCTGGAAATGCTCCCAAGAAGCAAAGAAGGGTCATGACATTATAGCTGACCCTTGAACAACACAGGTTTGAACTGCGAGGGTCCACTTATATGTGGATATTCTTCCACTTTTCACCCTTGAGACAACAAGACTACCCCCTCCTTTCCCTCCTCCCCCTTAGCTCACTCAATGTGAAGAATGAAGGACTCTCTAATGATCCACTTCCACTTAATGAATGGTAAATGCCTTTTCTCTTCCTTATGATTTTTTAAGTAACATTTTCTTTTCTCTAGCTTACTTTATTATAAGAATACACTACATAATACATACAATTTATGAAATACGTATTGATTGAGTTTTTGTTATCAGAAAGGCTTCTGGTCAACAGTGGGCTGTTCGTAGTTAAGATTTTGGGAGTCAAAAGTTAAGCACAAATTTTTGACTGCATGGGATCAGTGACCCTAACTCCTGTGTTGTTCAAGGATCAACTGTATTTGTTCATATATGTATATGAACAAATATATATATATTTATACAAATATATACATAAATATATATTCACACAAATATATATACATAAATATATATTCATACATATATACACAAATATATATATGGGTGTGTGTATATATATAGTGTGTGTGTTACGTGTATATACTCAAATAGGACATAGTATGGACACTCATAACATTCATAAATCCAAGGTGGAAGGTTTGAAGATAAGAATCTTAATGACAGGTGATGTCTACTATTCCTTGTTAATAAAATTATGAAATTCATTTGAATGTTGCTCTAGATACTATTCTTTGGTGGAGGGAAAATTTATTTTGTTTAGCATACTCCAAAATTAATGTTTATATTCCCAAAAAAGTTGTAACACAAGGACTTTTTTTAGTAGAAATTTTTTGGCATTGAGAAAATTCTATGCAGCTTTCTTTGATTTTTGTTTTCATTCAAGTTCTGATTTATTTTCAATAGGACTCAAAACCGTAAGTTGTCCTTTTTACTTTTAAAGTGTTTATTTATGTTCATGTTTATTAATTGTCTACATGTTTTAGAACCAAGTATTTTTATTGGAACTTCACACAAACTGTAGATGAAGGGAGGGGAATTACCATCAGCCAACATGTCCCAGTGATACTTTCTTCCAGGCATCCCATGGGTAAACAGTGATTTTACTTAATTTCTTAATTTTAGAATTTAGTACTTTGGCTTTAGTTTTGTTTTTCTTAATTACTTTGTGTTTCAAACCAAAATCTCATTAAGCTTAATGCATTTCATAATACCATTTTTGATTGTAGTATAATAAACAGAAATGTGGGGAAATCCAGGATTAAAAAATTGCCAAATAGCTCATATTAGCCAAAAATTCACTTTTAAGCCCATAACTCTGTTTGGAGATATTCCCAATTTAAAAAATAACTAAAACAATATGGCTTTGAAAATATTACATAATAAAATTTATTTACAAATGGAATCATGAAGATCCACATTTTGAACATCACTTAACTATAATTTTATTAATTTTAAGAACCTAAAGATAAACGTCTTTAGAGTCTGTCAAGAAAGTGAATTGTTTCAAATGGGTTATCACTGACCTAAAAAGGTTCATTGTTAAAATTAGGTAACCTTTGTATTTTCTTTCCTGTTAATTAATAACTATTGGAAATTTATGTGTTTTAGGTTACAGAAAGACAAAATTATTTTTATTGATAATGTTTATTATAATTGTCTCAATTATAATAATAAAATAATGGTAAAAACATGAACAATTCAAAGTAATGTAAAGCAAGAATAGAAAAAATTGTCCATAGTTTACCTTCCAAATAATTATTGTGAGATTTTGGTCAATCTACTTTAAGTTATATTTTTCTTCATTTTTAAGGGAGCTTGGGATTGTGTAAGAATTACACACAGCTTGCGAAGAGTACAGAGTGTTGGCATGTACCCCATCCTGCTTCCCTAATCCTAACATCTTATATGACTGTGGTATTTCATTACAAAAAGGAAACCAACATTGAGACTTAACTATTAGCTAAATTCTACACTTAATTTGAATTTCACGAGTTTTTCCACTAATGATTTTATGTTTTAGGATCCATCAGGATATCACACTGTATTTACCATTTTTTAAATTAAAATTTTGAATGTAGCATATATAAACAAACACCTAATATTATAACTTAAGTTTTCTATAGGATAAACCTTTCTAGTTGCTAAAAGTAAAGATATCAATACTATTTTTGAGTCTTCTTTTTTGAAATCCAAAGTCCAACTCCTTTGCAAGGAAAGATGAGATGTCTGACCAGTCTGTAATGTCCAGTCTTTGCCCGGTTGGCATTTCTGGCTTAGCTGTGAGTTCCAGGCTGTAACATGAGTGTTGGAAGCATGCAGTGTAGAACTTGACCATCCAGCCCTTATCAAAATTAGTCTAACTTGAGCCTCTTACCCAGCAAGGGTGTGTTCCTTCGTGGAACAGAACCAGCTGGCTGCTGCTTAGGCGATCTTTGACCAGAGCTTTCCCTGAGAGTTATTTTTTCTTTTCCCCTGCTTCAATACTGAGACTTTTTTTCAATGTTGCAAGAACTGTCTTCTGCTCAATTTCTGGAAAAGTATTTAAAATGGAAAACACTGACCTTCCAACCAAATCTTTGACCTCTTCTTGTTAAGCTTGAGATTTTGGGAAACGGAAGAGCTAGGAAACAAATCATTCCACACAGCCACATGTGATATTATGTCTCTTTTACACAATCTTACATTATCGTGAGTTGAAGAGAAACAGAAAAATGATAGTACATATAGTTAATTAGCAAATTAAAATACCAAAAAATGGTAAATATGTTGAAAACGTTAAATGGTTAGGGCCAGGTAATGGGTATCAGGAATGTGAAGGGTGAGGAAGGGAAAGAAGTGTGGCTCCATTTTGAATGGAGAGGCCAGGTTAATTAAGCCCTTCTGTCTCTTCTTGAAAGCTCAATAATTCTTTATACTTTTGACTTATTTTTTTTTAACATTGCAGACATGGGTAGGTGATTTTTTTAATAAATTCAAAATGTTTATGCCTGTGTTGTTTTTATCAATACTTCCATGTGAATGGAAAATGTTAGTTTTAATGCTTATTCTTTTTATAGATCAACTCCTACTTAAAAGAACTGCATTGAGCAGCTGCATTTTTGTCGTGGCGATATATTTTTTTAAAAGACACTAACGTTTCTGAAGAGTTAGAGAAAGAGAAGGTTTCTCTTCGAATAGATTTGTCACCCACTGTTTCTGCAAATATCTGAGGTAGGCACTCCATAATATACAGAGAAGAGGAGAGCAATGTAACAATTATTAAGCATGTTTCAGGTGCAAACACTGTGTTGGGCTCTGGGAATGTATATCATTTAACTTCTGAACAACTCTGTTAGCTGGGCATTACTGTTTTCGTTTTAGATGAGAAAACTGCAACCCGGAAAATAAATTGCCTCTCTCAGCAAGCTAATTAATAGTTGGAGAAGTTAAGCCAAATTGATGCAAAATTTAAAAGAACCATAAAATAGATGTTACTTACAATTCATAAAACACATCTAAATTATGACTTCCGTCTATTTTCGCAACAGTATGAAATGGATATTGCTACTCCCATTGTTACAGGACCCAAAACTTACCCAAAGTTAATCTTTGGGTCGAGGGTTTCTGTACGATGGTCCCTTCTGTGGTTACCAGAGAAATGTTACAGGAAAGGAGTCCCGATCCGGACCCCCAGAGAGGGTTCTTGGATCTCATGCAAGAAAGAATTCAGGGCAAATCCACAGAGTGAAAGCAAGTTTATTAGGAAAGTAAAGGACTAAAAGAATGCCTACTCCATAGACAGAGCAGCTCCGAGGGCTGCTGGTTGCCCATTTTTATGGCTATTTCTTGATGATATGCTAAACAAGGGGTGGATTATACATGCCTCCCCTTTTTAGACCATATAGGGTAACTTCCTGACGTTGCCATGGCATCTGTAAACGGTCATGACGCTGGTGGGAGTGTGGCAGTGAGAACCACCAGAGGTCACTCCTCACCATCTTGGTTTTGCTGGGTTTTGACTGGCTTCTTTACTGCAATCTGTTTTGTCAGCAACGTCTTTATGACCTGTATTTTGTGCTGACCTCCTATCCCATTCTGTGACTTAGAATGCCTTCACCATCTGGGAATGCAGCCCACTAGGTCTCAGTTATTTTACCCAGCTCCTATTCAAGATGGAGTTGCTCTGGTTCACATGTCTCTGACATCATTATACAGATTTAAAATGCTTCAAAATTAAGTGTCAAACTCATGGTTTGACGACTAATTGATTGGAGAGGTAAGATTTGAATTCATTATCTATTGACTGTAAATTCTGATTTTTTTCAATGATAATAGCTGTACATGCTTAATTTTCAAATGTGACACCAGATTTGAGAAAAAGTATTGGGTCTGACAAGCTCCAGGGTATTACGATTATTGCTAGTGAGAGAGACATCAAGTTGAGGAATCAGAGAATGCTGTTAGTGGTAGAGATCACAGACTGCGAGATTATCTAGACCGTGGTCAAGAGAGCTGAAGTGGGTTTGAAGATGGAGCAGACTTGGGTAAGAGGACAGAATATCTGAGGTTATGAGGACAAGGTAGAAATAGGAAACAGAAATAATTCAAGAAAAGGTCTTGTTTTAGTAGGCATAGAGGCTTATCCCATGCAAACATCTTTATATTATCCCTTTCCTCTTCTAAATTTGTAAATTTTTCCAAGTGCTCATCTGTTGAAGAGTTTTTGCAAATGCAAGCTTTCTTCCTCCCCACTCCTCTCCTCTGCTTCTGCTCCTCTCCCCTCCTCCGCCTCTGCTCCTCTCCTCCTCTTCTTCCTCCTCCTCCCCTCCTCTCCCTCCTCCTCCCCTCCTCTCCCTCCTCCTCCCCTCTCCCTCCTCCTCCCCTTCCCCCTCCTCCCCTTCCTCCTCCCCTCTCTTCCTCCTCCTCCTCCCCTTTTCTTCCTCATCCTCCCCTTCTCTTCTTCCTCCTCCCCTTCTCTTCTTTCTCCTTTTCCTCCTCCTCCCCTTCTCTTCCTCCTCCTCCCCTTCCTCCTCCTCCCCTTCTCTTTGTCCTCCTTCTCCCCTCCTCTCCTCTTCCTCTTCCTCCTCCTCCCCTCCTCTTCCTCTTCCTCCCCTCCTCTTCCTCCTCCTCCCCTTCTCTTCCTCCTCCACCTCCTCCTCATCAGGCTGACACAGGGAAGGGTAAGAGAAAGGGGAATAACTGTGCTGTGACAGCTCCTGACAGCAGCTATGAAGTCTCACTTTCAGGCCTTTTTCTCTTTGTCTGCCCCACTGGAGCCTCTGGAAATTACAAATTAAGACATTTTAGGAAAATGGTGCACAACCACTTACTTTAAAAATATTATAGAATGCTACACTCCTGTGGATAGAGATTAAAAAATGTATTATTAAGATTTTCTCTTGCGGAAAGTGTTTGCTACATAACTGAGGGTTCAAAGTCTATTATGAGAGGGTCCACAATTCATGGAAATTGTTTTGTTTTACGGAACCCCTTTTCCCTCAAGCATTGACTTAATTTGATTTAACATGTTTCATAAAGCTGGATTTAGTGACTGGTTTTTAAGAATTGTTTGGAAAAATTGAGTGCTATTTTTCATGTAAATATTGTTTCGTATATTATTCTACGGATTTTTTTTTTAAGTTTGCTGTAAATCAGACACTGAAAATTTGTGAATGATTGTCCTTAGTATCAAGTGATTCACAATCTAGGGAGAGAAACAGTTACAGAAACAATCGTGTGTATAGTAACATGTATTTCAGTAGATGATATGTAAAGTATAGTGGGATCAAATATGTAGCTTAAAGGATTGTAGAAAAAGTTTGTATTTGATTTGAGTACTGAAGGATGAATGGAGTTCCACTGGATAGAAGGTAAAGTATATTTAGTAGGAGGGAACAGCAGACATACAGTTGTGGAAGCACGGAAGATGACCTGTCATTCTGAGGTGTGTTTAAGTACAACTGGGTGTGGGTGGGTGACATGCACGAGACTGAATGTTGACTGGGCCAGGGCGTGGAGGAACTGGTTTGTATTCCAGGGAGATGCAGTGAGTGAATTGTAAGCATTCGAACGAGAAGAACAAATTTGCACTTAGAAAGATAATTCAGGAGGAAATGCAAATGATGGACTAGGAATTGTGGAAAAGAGAGACACCACTTGGTAGGCTAATGGAGTTGTCAGGAATGGTGAGGTAGGGATCCGAATTTGGGCTGCTATGCTCCTCATCTTCCTCCTTCTCTCTCTGTGTCCCTCCTAACATCACCCTCTGCATAGATTCATGAACTGTTAATTTTGTCCGTGATGCTCCTATTGCTCCTCTTTTTTTCTGGTTTTAGTTGAAGTGTCACCTCCCAGAGAAGCCTTCCTGATTGGATCAAATGCCCGGCCCGGGCACCAGGAATTAAAGTTGAAACTTTAATTCTGTCCGCGTGATGATGAGTAATACCCATTTCTTCCACTGGCTTGTAAACTCCCTGGGGAGTTTACAGGGATGGCATCCGCTGTTTTTTTGTTTTTGTTTTTTTTTCTAGTCTTAGCACAATACCTGACATAGATTAAGTCCTCAGTACATTTGTTAAAATGAAGTGGATAAGAGATGGAATCTAAATTGAACAAAAGTTAAAAATTTAAACCATTCAAACTTCATTATTAGTTGAACTCCAAGACTGAGAAGGGAGAAATCAGGCATGTTTATAAAGTTGGTAACTTGGACAACTCAGAGGATAGTTATATATTCACTCAGAAAGAAAATAAGTATGCATGAGAAAGGTAAAGCATTATATTCGAGACGTTGAATTTGAAGCATCGCTAAGGCATCCAAATGGAAATGTCCAAGGGGAAGGTGAAGACTTAATTGCTGATTGTGCAATTCATTAGTAACTTTATACAGGTGTTCATCTGTGTTTATATTTTTGGCTTTATCTTACTTGACATCAGGTTGGTTTACATGTGATATCATGAAGCTACTGTTCTTCACTGGCAGGATCCTGATATTCAGTGCATTCTGAGAATATATTATTAATAAATTGAAATATTCTAACATAATTCAGTGAAATCGTGGAGAAAGACAGATGATGATATAAGTATAAAATTATCAATTTAAAATTAAAATATTAGATAAATAGTAAACTGAAGCAACATTAAGTGATGAAAATGCTTTTTTTTTTTTTTTTTTTTTACTCTTAGTGCCTATGAGGCAATGCAAAAGGCCTGCAATTTTACATCTCCTATATTGCTTTAAGCATAAAACATAGTTAAAATATGAGTGGATACATGACAATGATCAATTACTGCTTAAGATTCTGTCTATACAAACACACACACACACACACGCAAGTTATAGAAAATTATCATTTGAGGCCGGGTGTGGTAGCTCACACCTGTAACCCCAGCACTTCAGGAGGCTGAGGCAGGTGGATCACCTGAGGTCAGGAGTTCGAGACCAGCCTGACCAACACAGAGAAACTGTCTCCACCAAAAATACAAAATTATCCAGGTGTGTTGGCGCAAGCCTGTAATCCCAGCTACTCAGAAGGCTGAGACGAGAGAATCATGTGAACCTGGGAGGTGGAGTTTGCAGTGAGCGAAGATTGTGCCATTGCACTCCAGCCTGGGCAACAAGGGCAGAACCCTGTCTCAAAAAAAAAAAAAAAAAGAAAAGAAAAGAAAAAGAAAAAAAGAAAAGAAAGTTATCATTTGAAATATCTATCATTACTCCATCAGCTGTGGTTATTTCTATTCTATCAACTCCTTTCCCACACCCCCTTCCAAAAAATACCCGGCACCCCTTTCTTACTTTCTCTGGAGCACTGTAGTGCTATTATCTTTCTGAATTCTCCAAAATTAAAAACTTATTTTTATTATAAATGTTTAATTCTCTTTCAAACACACATGACTATTGGTCATGACTTCAATTTTTATTCACAATGTATCTTAGATGCTGCATTTGCATAACTGCATTTGAGGGCAAACCATCATCACCCTATGTCTTTTCCCAGTCAATCACTGAGACCTTTGCTGTCACCCTCCCTTCACAGGAGCTCACTTCACACACACACGAACATGATTTTCCTCAAGCACAGGGTCTGTCAGGCAGACCCCTCCCAAGACTGAGAACTCTTACAAGGATTTCTAGTAGGCCAATATATACTTCTCAATCTAGTTCTCTCAAAATTCAAAGTTCTCAAATTTTATTACTTTTTAAAGTAAGCAACCAAAGCACACTGCTTATCGATGGTCAAATAACACCTTATAAACTAATTCATGTATTTTCATTTCATCCTCTAAATTCATGTATTTTCATTTCAGTGAAAGTGTTACTTTAATATCATGCTTTCCCCATTTTCCTCATAAGTCTACGTCAAATATTAGATCAATATTGAGATCTTTAGTGGTTTTCTCTAGTTAACATTTTTCTGCCACTGATTATTCAAAGCTAGTTCAAGAAAAATTAAACTGCTACATTCGTCATAACTTATATCTACCAAATGATAAGTTATGCAGAAATGAAAGTGAGGCATTGCCATCCAAGATCCTCCTTCTTTAATGATGTATGGTGTAATAAATAAGATGACAGGAAAAAAAAAAACACAAAGAGATAAAGGAAGACACAGGACGCACATCTCATCCAGACTGAAAGCTGGAGGAGGCTTCTTGAATGAGATGAATGAGAAGCACTATGAAGAATCCGTGGGTGCAGGTGGTACGGATGGGATAAACGTAATGGGAATGCTGTGTGTGTAATGTTTTTCTGTTTTTCATGGGAGCCACACACAATCTGCAATAATTGCATTATTTATGGTAGTTCATATTAGATTTAGCTGTGTTGAAATAATGTATAATAAACCAGTTTCAAGTTTTAATGGATTCATTCCAGTACAGAAAATAGTATAACAGATAGTAACAATTATCTAAACTTTCAAATCACTTTTTCTGATTAAATGGTATTTAGACATTATGCTTCAAAAGGTGGCCTTTCAAACTGTAAAAATGTTTCCCATAGGGATAGTATTTAAATTACACTCTAATTGTGAAGTATTGAATTTTATTGTGTCAAATATTGATCAATAGCAAATTATTTTTGTCCTTAAAGTTCTTATTTTGGCAACTTTATTTTGTAAACATTTTTGTCATTACAATATTTTGTTTTTAGAAATATTTTATGTGAAGTTTATTATGATGAGTAAATTTTCTTATGCTGTAAAATGGTATTTTATAAGATTACGTATTTTATACATTATTACATCATAATCCCCAGAAACGTATATTCAGAAATGTGTCTCCATAGGCTCAGAAAGGTTTTAATGTATATTATTGCCTTGCTTAGTTAAAAGAAAAAAAAAAAAAAAAAACATAAAAAATCTATTCTTAACCTGTTGTGTAATTCCTTTCAATTGCAGTAGAGGGAGAGATGTGTAAAAGGCATTTGAGAACCAAACAATAATCAATTAATATGACAATTGTTATCAAATTGTGTTTCTTATGTTAGACTATGCGTTTTCAAAACTCTTGTGGTTAGATATCTATGCTACTGGAAGACATTAAAAATAATATCGCCTTTTTTGCTCCTTTCTTTGTGAGACAAATCTTTAGCTGAGTGCTAATTTCCAGCCTAAGACCAGATCTATGTTGAATGAGAAAGAAAGTCTTAAAAGACTGAATAGGAGATAAGTTGATAATAGCTGAAACAGTTGAAATTTGATAATAGCTATCAAATTTCCTAAAGTGAGTTGTCTTGGAAAAGCCAAGTAACTTTCTCTGGAACAAGGACAATTGTTCATTCTGTATACATTCTGCAACCCTAGGCAATTTTATCATTGTGCAAACATCAGAGCATACTTACACAACTTCAGTGGCTGTAATTTACACCTCATTATTGAAACGTCAATTTTATATCTTATTTTCTCTTCTGAAGAACAGTTCTTGAAATAAACTTTTCTCTTTAAAGCACATTTTCTGCTAAATGTTAGATTTCTGCTACTACATGAGAGAATAGAACACTGTTTTTCAACGTGTAGGTTGTGGCCAAGTTTTAATTGGGCTGTGGAGACTAAAATGGAGACATTTTCATAGTGTCAAGGCATTACTTATTAGGTAAACTTCTCTCTGACTACACAGAGTATCTAAATCTGCTTTAGTTCATTCAAGGCTGTTATAACAAACTACCATAGACTGGGTGGCTTATAAACAGTAGAGATTTATTTCTCCTAGTTCAGGGGGCCGGAAGTCCAAGACCAAGATGGCGGAAGATTTTGGTATCTGATGAGGACTTGCTTCCTGGGCTTGTAGATGATGCCTCCTCACTGGGTTCTCATGTGGGAAAAAAGGGCAAGCTGGCTCTCTGGGATCTCTTTTATAAGGATACTAATTCCATTCATGAGTGCTCTGCCCTCAAGGCATAATCACCTCCCCAAAGCTTTACTTCCTAATACCATCACGTCAGCAGTTAGGTTTCAACATAGGAATCTGGGGGCAACACAGACATTCAGACCATAGCCATCTCCTACTGAAGCTTTTGGGAAACAGGGAAAGGATGACTTGAAATAGGAAGTCATGGCTGGGCGCGGTGGCTCACGCCTGTAATCCCAGCACTTTGGGCGGCCGAGGCGGGCGAATCACCAAGTCAGGAGATCGAGACCATCCTGGCTAACATGGTGAAACCCCGTCTCCACTAAAAATACAAAAAACTAGCCGGGTGTGGTGGCGGGCGCCTGTAGTCCCAGCTACTCCGGAGGCTGTATGCATTGAGAATCATCTTCATAAAGTATTATTTTAACTCTGAGTAAAATATTTGCTAGATGAAAAACTAAACTAATATTTTCTTAATCTAAAACATGCAAGCTTAGATTTATGTTTCATATTTTTCACAGATGTTTACTGCTTTATTGTATCTTCCCTACACCTTCCAGCAGGTGTCCTTAATTTGCTTTTGCCTAAAGGCATTTCTCCTTATTTAACGCAATGTTAGTTTCTTAAATATTGACTGAAATATTCAATATGTAATATATGATGTTAATTGATGTTTTCAGGAAGCTTTACTGATTATATGCAGTCTCATGGAAGTCTTGCATTTTATTTGTAAAAGATGTTCTATCTCTCTTTCTCTCTTTGGTCCAGTATATTTTACCAAAAGCTTGACTTTGGATCCAGAGTGAAACAGGTGGGGTTTAAATTCTGGTCCCATCACTTTCTGTCTCTGAGTTCCTGAACAAGCTGTTTACACTTTCCAAGCCTTAGTTTCCAATCTCTAATTTTTAGGATTCCTGTGAGGATAAATGGAAGTGATATATACTAAGTCTTGGTACACTGTCTGCACTTAAATCTGTTCAATAAATATTAGCATTTTTTAACTTTCAGAAGTGTCAGAAATAGTATTTTCTGTGGTAATAAGTCATGATTTCATGTTAGATTTTTTAAAGCAAAAGACTAGAATGATCTTATAAGGTTAACTGTTTCATGTATTTGGTAGATGTGCTAAACAAATTATTAAACTTGCTTTCTCTTCAGCCACTTTTCAAAGCAAATTAGGTTAAACTGTACAGGTGATATACCTATTATATTTTAACAGCACATAGAGCTTTTCTGAAATGTCATGAATTTCATAGATATATGATATATATAAATATATATATAAATCAATGGGCAAATATCGTAAAGTAACTTTAAGAATAATATTATGCAATCAATGTAAAAAGTGTAATTGATTTAGTGTTTCTGGAAGAATGGGTTTGTAGCTTTGTGTTCTCAGTTCATTTCTTTATTATTTCTACTCAAGTAACTAAAATGATAAATTTTTGCTTTTTAGTCATTCAAGACTGCTTGCAACTGATTGCAGACAGTGAAACACCAACTATACAAAAAGGTAATAAAATATCCCCAGTACTTTTTCTACTTAGAATTCAGTCCACTCCAAATATTTGTAAGTTTCAAGTCTAAAGACTATATTTGAATTGCATCTAAAGTCAATCATCCCTCTCAAAACTTCTTATAACCAAATAAAAAATAATAAACTTACATTTATTCAAAATGACTTGGGAATAAATAATAATTAAGGCTTAAGTAATGATCTAATAAGGAGAATGACCTTAGAGGCACTAATACTTAGAAATGTTAAATAATTAACATTACAATAAAATAAAAATCAATACTAAATCAAATTTAATTTTTATTATTTAGACAGCATTTTGTCTTTTAGAATGAGTCAAGACCATCTTCACAAACACAAATTCTCCTGTTATATTCAGTTGTAAAAATCATAGAAAGAGGAAAATAAAACTGAACAGATTATTAAAAAACTGTATTTTTAAAATAAATTTCCAATGTCAAATTATTGCTTGATAATTTACCATTTTCTCACAGAGGTAGAATGTTTTACATTTTTCAGTTATTTGAAGCTTTTTTTAGTTTTAATTTTAGACAAGTGTTTTCTGTAATAGTGGCCTGAATCCAGGTTCACAAAGAAACAACTTTTAATGTCATTTCCCAATATGTATCACCCAGAATATTAATGCAGAGAAATGGTCCTTGAAATAAGAGTTTCAGTGTCAAATAAATTTGGAAACATAGCATCTTATATATTTTTCTTTGGGTCACAAGGCACATTAGCAAGTTATTGAATCTAAGTAGTCCTACTTTAATAAAAAAATATTTGTTTAACTTTGTTTCATCCAGTTTTCACAAATTTTTGTGACTATGCCACTTTATGATGTATCGACCTCTCTCCGAAAAGAAATGGAAATTGCTGCTCTATAGTAACGTTTGTTTATGTAAGATAACTAAGGAACAAAAATGTTCTAAAAAAGAACCATTTGTTCACTCACACATTCGTTGATTCATTTATTTTACATTTATTGATTAAGAACATACAATTTCTAATTACTTTATGTTCACTGGGGGTATCAGTGATTAAAATATGTACAGATGCTCCTCGGCTTACGATGGAGTTATGTCCTGATAAACCCAACCTAAGCTGAAAATAACGTACATTGAAAAAAGCAGTTAGGACATCTAACTTACCAAATATCATAGCTTAGTCTCGCCTATCATAAACATGCTCAGAACACTTACATTTGCCTGCAATTGGACAAAATCATCTCACACGAAGCCCATTTTATAGGAAAGTATTGAGTAGCTCATATTATGTTTTGAATACGGGACTGAAGTATGATTTCTCCTGAATGTATGTGGCTTTCATACCTTCGTAAAGTTGAAAAGTCTAAGCCAAACCATCGCAAGTCCATATATGTGGTTTTCTACTTTGAAAGAGCTTACCTCTTGATGAGGAGAAAACAAACAAAAGACCCAGCAGCCCTCAAATGAACAAGTAAAATATAGATGAGATGAAATGCTGTGGAGGGCAGCAAAGCAGGCAGGGGCAGGAGGAAGTTTTGTGTTGTGAACCAACTACGAGTTCAGGAGTATCTGGAGGTTAAGCTAGGCAATGAGGAATGGGCAAAACAAAACAAGCACAGATAATGAATGTGAGTTGGCCCTGGTAATGATTCCCCGGCATGCTCTTTTCATCTGTGTTTTTTTCTGTGTGACTTTAATTGTCCTAGATACAACACAAGTACTAAACTACTTGTAAATCTATTATTTATTGCTCAACATTTTCCCAAATCATGTTTGCAACTTTTAATAAGCAGCACACTGTTTCCTAAGAAGGAAAAGAAAGCCAGGAGATCTTAAGGGCCAAAGTTCCAGTTTTAAAAAGTTCCTTGGAAAAGGTTTACTTTACACATTTTCCCCTACCCCCCAAAATGCTATAAATTGCACCAAATGATGCAGCTGCTATACTCCAATGTGCTTGTGAATTGGACAGTATGCTGTGGTCTTCCTGGAGTGGTGACCGCTTCCCACAGATCCAGGGGTGCTGAACTGGGATGCTTACCTGGGATGCTTGCTTGCAGTGCTCCAACCTTTAGGATGAAGAGGTTGCCCTTGTGATGTCAGCAAACCCTTGACCAGTATATAAATGTTAGTGTGCATGGACATTTAGCAGGGAGATAGAGGCAGGTTGCATTTTGTTAAAAAAGGTTGTACTCAATGAAGCATTTTACTTGCACAGTAAAATAAGAAGTCTTCTGGGAAAAAATAATAATATATTATTAGTATTATTAGCATATAATATATAATTATACATTATATAATATATAATGTATTATAATAATTATGTATAATAAAATTAATATATTATTATCTTCTGGGGAAACAATGTATTATTATTAGCATATTATATATTATAATATTATTAGTATATTCTATGTATTATCCTAGTGTATTATACATAACATCAGGTCGTGAGATGAAATCATGTTATGTATTCCGGGGATATGGAGGTTCAAAGGAGCAGGGCTACGTCCATCTGATATTTTGAGTTCCTATGCTTGCTCTCCCCCATACTTTTGTCCAGACAGTGAGGGCAGAGGTAAACTTCACAAAACAGAAGAAGACAAGAGGGGTTTATCAGAATGTAGTCTCATGTCTTTTCTGTTCATTTGTTTTTTTGAATTTTAATCTAAATTTTGAATAGGTAATGCATTCACATGTTGCAAAAAATAAAAAAGCACAAAGAGTGTGGATTGCTCTTTTTCCCATCTGTTCCTGCCCACACTCACCTCACTTTTAGTTTCCTATGTAGACTTCAGACTGTCTCTATGTTAACACAAACAAATGCAAATGTAGTTCTGCTTTCCTCCTTTCCTATAGTAAACACTTAAAAACCATATTTGCAATACGTATGATTTGAAAATGAGATTATAACCTGCATTCTTTACTTAACAATGTATATTGCAGATATTTTGTTGCCTGTGTACAGAGTTGCTCATATTTTAAAAAATGCATAGTATTCCATTGTATGAATTTAATGTATTTAATCATTCTCCTACCAATAGACTTCTTGGTGTCCATCTTTTGCAATGCAGGTGCTGCAAAAAATAATTGTGTGCATCCGTAACTTCTCATATGTCAGCCTATGTGTGGGACAGACTTTGAATTTTGACAGTTATTGCTAAGTGGTCCTATAGGGATTATAAAATGTGATGCTATCGCTGGCAGCAAAAGAACATCAGGTGAAAAATAGCATCTCTTAGCTTTCTTTAAGCCATTATTTTATATGTTTTAAGAACCATTTGTATTTCTGTCTTTACATTCCTCTAATTTTTCATTTCTATTTTTATTTTTTGTGAGCCATCTGTTCATATTTTTTTTCCATTTTTTTCATTGGACTTTGGTCATTTTTAATTTGATTTCTGTGAGCTCCTTATATCTCAAGCAGATTAATTCTTTATATTACAAATTGCGAGCATTTCCTCCCATGCTGTCATTTGTCTTAATTCTGCATGAAGTTTTTTTCTGTCAAATTTATCCGTTTTTTTAAAGGATTCTGGATTTGGGGTTGTGATTAGAAAGGCCTTTTACATTTAAACGTATTAAGGAAAGATCTCATGTTCCTTCTGAAACCTTTATAGTTATTTTCTACCTTTAAATAATGTATCTATTTGCAATTTATCCTGGTATAAGATGTGAGGTATGCAACCAACTTAATTCTCCCCCGTGAGGGCATCACAAGTTTTTTTAATTATCCATCTTTTCCACACTGCTTGAAGATATTAACTTTAACTTTTATTAAATTCTCGTGTTTAGTCTATGTTTTTTTCACTTTTAAAATACTTTTCTGTTATATCATGTTGACTGAATGTCTGTTTATGCACCCCAATAAAATGGCATTTTGGTTCCTAAGGCTTTGTTTTATTTTCTGGTAAATTTAATTCGCTCATTTTTTTCTTTTCCCTTCTAGAATTTTTCCATTTTTTTAAATTAAATATAGGAACTATAAAATCAGCTAGGTAATTTACCTAGTTAAAAGGAAAAAGAAAAATGCCTGCTGGTTTTTTTTTTTTTTTGGATTTCATATTTATAAATTAAGAAAAATACCCTCATGATGTACAAATCAAATCCAATCCAAGAACATGATATATATTTATATTTGTTTAGTCTCCTTTTGTTTCTTTTAATATGTATTGAAATTTTCTTCAAGAAGTTCTTGTGTATTTCTTATTAATATCATTACAAGGTATTCTACCTTTTCAAATGCTATGATAAATAGAAACATTTTCTTTCTTTATATTTTCCAGCTGGTTGTTCTTTTTGTGTATAAAAACCTTGAATTCCATGATATGTCTTTTCACTATTAAGGTTAAAATGTTTTCTTTTTATTTTTGGATTGCATTTCCCTAGCATGACTTTGCCCAAAATTTTACTTTTAACTTCTCTGAAATAATTTTTCTGTGTTTCCCATGTATGCAAAACAGAGTTGCTCTTTGTTTTCTTATCTCATCTTAAAATAATTTTCATTTATTGGGTGATATAAATCAATTTAGGTTTACTTATTTCAGAAATGTATTTGGCTTTCGTTCATGATATTGTGCTATACCGTGTATTGTTTTTCACGTTAACAAGAGTTTCTATTTTATAGTTTTGAAGAGGTTGCTTACTACGTAGGCTATTTGTTTTGCTTTTTCTGTTAGTGTAGACTTCTAAATGCTAAATGATCGGGGTATCTACCTTTTCAGTTATATCTTTTTAATTGAAATTAAATTCATATACCATAAAATTAAATGCACAATTCATTCTCATGTAGTATTCACAATATTTTACAACCACCAACTCTCTCTGGTTCCAAAATATTTTCTTCAGCCCCAGAGAAAATCATGTATCCATTAAGCAGTCAATCACCATTTCTCTGTCTCCCCACGCCCCTGTAACCAGCAATCTGCTTTCCGTCTCTGTGGATTCACCTATTTCAGATGGTTTATATAAATGCAATCATACAATACGTGACTTTTAATTCCTGTCTTCTTTCACTTAGCATAATGTTTTGAGGTTCACCCACATTCTAGCATGTATTCCTACTTCATTCCTCTGTATGAATGTATATTTTTCTATTACATGTAAGCCATAATTTTATGAATGGGCATTTGGTTTGTTACCCCCTTTTGGCTATTGTGAGTAGTGATCCTGTGAACATTTGCATAAAGTACTTCCTGAGTGCCTCTTTTCATTTATTTGGAGCATACATCGATGAGTAGAATTGCTGAGAAAATGTCAGCCTGTTCTCTACAGTGCTGCACAATTTTGCATTCCCCCAGCAATGTACAAGTGTTCTAATTTTTTCACATCCTCACCAACACATCTTATTTTCAATGTTTTTATTATTATTGCCTTCCTAGTGGGTGTGAAGCCATATCTCATTTTGGTATTTATTTGCATTTTCCTTATGACCGATGATGTTGAGCATCTTTTCATGTACTTTTTGGTTTTTGTATATCTTCTTTGGAAAAATATCTATCCAAGTACCTTGTCCATTTTTTAATTGAGTTGTTTGTCTTTTTGTTGTTGAGTTGTAAAACTTCCTTATATATTATGGATACAAGACCCTTATCAAGTATCTGATTTGCAAGTATTGTCTCCTATTTTGTGGATTGTCTTTTACTTTCTCAAGAATGTCATTTGAGGCACAAGAGTATTGTGCATTAGATAAATGAAGTAAAACTTATCATTTTTTTCTTTCTTGTGATTTTAGTGTCATCATTGAAGAACTCATGCCAAATTCAACATCATGATTCACCCATATGTTTTCTTCTAAGAGTCTTGTAGCTTTATGTCTTATCTTTAGGCAATTGATCTATTTTAATTCATTTTTGTATATGGTGTGAAGCAGAGGTCCAAAATCATCTTTTAGCATGAGGATATCTAGTTGTCCCAACATCATTTGTTGAAGAAGATGATTTCTTCCACATTGAATGGTCTTGGCACGCTTGTTAAAAATCAGTTGGACATAGATGCATGGGTTTATTTCTGTACTCTCAATTTTATTTTGTTTGTTTATATGCTTTGCCTTATGCTGGACCACCATACTATTTGGATTACTGTTAAAGTTATAGTAAACTTTGAAATTTAGAATAGTGAATCTTTCAATTTTGTTATTTATTTTTAAGATTGTTTTGGCTATTTGATACTCTTTTGTGATAACAAATGAATTGTAAGGCTGGCTTTTTCATTTTGGAAAATAAAAGGTCACTGAAATTTGTATATGGATTAGACTGAATCTGTACATAATATTGGGTATTACTGCCATCTTAACAAAACTAAATCTATCAATCCATGAACACAAGATATCTTCTCTTTTATTTATATGTCCTATCATTTCTTATAGCAATCTTTTGTAGTGTTTAGTGTTAAAGTGTTTTATGTCCTTGGGTAAATTTACTCTTAGGTGTTATGTTCTTTTGAATGCTGTTTAGTCAGTTCAGTTTGCTATAACAAATTCCAGTAGACTGAATGGCTTAAACAATAGTAATGTATTTCTCACACTTCTGGAGGCTGGAAAATTCAAGATTAAGGTGCCAACAGATTTGGTTTGTGAATGGTGGTCTTTTCCTTGTGTTTTCACATGGCTGAGAACAGAGACAAAAGCAAGTTCTTATGTCTTTTCGTGTAAGTACACTAACCCATCATAAAGACTGTGCCACCATGACCTGATTATTTCCCAAAGGCACCATCCCCTAATACCATCACATTGGAAGTTAAAATTTCAACATATCAATTTTGGGTGACAGAAATATTCAGTCCATAACAGATGCTACTGTAAATGGGATTCTTTTTTAAAATTTCATTTTTAGATTATTCATTCCTGGTTATTGAAACACAACAGATTTTTAAGTGTTGATCTTGTACCCTGCAACTTAACTGAATTCATTGATTAGTTTTAGTAGATTTTTTTGTAAATTCATGGATTTTTTTTTTTTTTTTTTGACATGGAGTTTCGCTCTGTTGCCTAGGCTGGAGTGCAATGGCATGATCTGGGCTCACAGCAACCTCTGCCTCCAGGGTTCAAGTGATTCTTGTACCTCAGCCTCCCAAGTAGCTGGGATTACAGGTGCGTGCCACCACACCTGGCTAATTTTTGTATTTTCAGTAGAAGCAGGGTTTCACCATGTTTGGCTAGGCAGATCTCAAACTTCTGACCTCAAGAGATCTGCCTGCCTCAGCCTCCCAATAAGTGTTACCAATAAGTAATACCAGTAAGTGTTGATATTACAGGTGTGAGCCACCACGCCTGGCTGAAAATTTTCTACGTATAGGATTATGATATTTGCAAATAAAGATCGTTTTACTATTCTCCTTGCATTTGGATTTTTTTAAAATTTCCGGTATATGTTGAATAGCAGTGGTAAATGCAGGCATAGTCTTGTTTCTGATGTTAGGGTAGTCTTGAGGATTATTACATTTATATTCATGATTGATTGTGGCCTGTAGTTTTTTGTGGTGTCTTTGTCTGGCATTGGTATCAGTGTAATTCTAGATGTACAGAACAAGTTAGGAATTGTTCCCTTCTCTTTTATTGTTTTGTGGAAGAGTTTGAGAAGATTGATGTTAATTTTTCTTTAAATGTCTAGTAAAATTCACCAATAAAGTCATCTAGTTATGAATTTTGAGGGAAGACTTGGATTAATTTAAACTCTATACTGGTTATAGGTCTGTTTAGATTTTTAAATTTATTTTTTGAGTCAATTTTGGTAGTTTGTGTGTTTCCAGGAATTTGTCCCTTTCATCTACATTATCTAATTTGTTGGAGTACAATTATTATAAATAATAAAAAGGTATAAACATTTTATTTCTAATAGGCCATTAACAATGCCTCCATTTCTTTAGTGATTTTATTAATTGGAGTCTTTTTTATTGGTCAATGTAGCTAAATGATTGTCATCTTTGTTCGTATTTTTCAAAAAACCAATGTTCAGTGTTACTGTTTCCAGTCCTGTTCTTTTTTTTTTTTTTTTTTTTTTGAGATGGAGTATCTGTCACCCAGGTTGGAGTGCAATGGTGCGATCTCGGCTCACTGCAACTTTCGCCTCCCAGGTTCAAGTGATTCTCCTGCCTCAGACTCCCAAGTAGCTGGGACTACAGGCGTGTGCCACCACACCTAGCTAATTTTTTTTTATATATATTTATAGTAGAGACAGGGTTTCACCATGTTGGTCAGGCTAGTCTCCAACTCCTTACCTCAAATAATTCACCCGCGTTGGCCTCTCAAAGTGCTGGGATTACAGGTGTGAGCCACCGCACCCAGCCCTTTTTCCATTGTTTATTCCATCTACCTTCTTTATTATTACCTTCTTTATTATATTATCTGATCTTTATTATTTTCTTCATTCTGTCAATTTTGGGTTTAGTTTCCTCTTCTATTTCTATTTCCTTAAGCTGAACTTAGAATATTGACTTGAGATATTTTTTGACATAGGCATTTACAGTTGTACGTTTCTTTCTGAGTGCTACTTTCACTGCTTCCTATGAATATTGCTATGTTGTGTTTTTATTTTCAATCATCTCAAAGTATTTTCTATTTTCTTCTAGGATTTATTCATAGATCAATTTGTTGTTTAAGAATTTGTTCAATTTTCACTTATTTGTGAGTTTTCCAATTTTCCTTATGTTATTGAAGGTAGCTAGAATGAATGCTTACCAGAGATTCATTTCAGACGGAAAAACATAAACAGGTTTCAAGGTCAAAGGATGAAAAGCATATCTTTTTAAAATAAAAGATATGCTTTTGTAGAATTTAAATACTTTAAAATTTAAATTTGTAGAATTTAAATATTTTAAAATCTAATGAGAATTATTCTGTTGCACGGCGTGGTCTATCTTGGTGAATGTTCATGTGCACTTGAGAATATGTATTCTGCTGATTTTGGGTGGAGTGTTTTCTATATGTCTGTTAGGTTCAGTTAGTTTACAATGTTGTTGAAGTTCACTGTTGCCTTATTGATCTCTTCCCTAGATGGTCTAGCTATTACTTCAGGTGAGATACTGAAATCTTCAGCTGTTACTGTAGAAATGTCTATTTCTCCTTTCAGTTCAGCCAATATCTGCTTATATCTTGAGGTTCTGTTGAGTGATGTTTATAATTATTAGGTATTCTTGATAAATTAACTCTATTATCAATATTTAATACTCTCTTTGTCTCATAAAAATTTTTGGCTTAACATGTATTTATTCTGATATCAGTATTAGCCATCCCTGTTCCCTTTGGCTGCTATTTGCAAGGAGGCATATTTGTCATCCTTTGATCTTGAAACCTTGAAACACAAAAACCTGTTTGTGTTTTTGAATCTGAAGTGAGTCTCTAGTAGGCAGAATATAATTAGATCATGAGTTTGGGCTTTTAAAAATTAATTTTGCCAATCTCTGTATTTTAATTGCCAAATTTAAATTCAGTTCATTTATATTTAAAGTGATTACCGATAAGGAAAGAACTACTATGTTGCTGTTTGTTTTTTTATAAGTTTTGTTCCTCAATTCCTTTATTTCTTCTTTATTTTGTTTTTAATATACCTTTATAAGTACACCATTTTGTTTTTCTCTTAATTTCTTTTTGTGCATCTTAAGAAGTTATTATCATGGTTCTTATTCTGGTGATTACAATAAACATCCTAAATTTATAACACTGTGGTTTGAATTGATAACAACTTAGCTTCTCTCTTATGTTGTTATTGTCACAAAATATACCCTTAAACACTGTAAGCCCTTAACATAAATTAATAATTATCATTTTATGTATTTGTCTTTTAAATAGTATAGGAAACAAAAGAGAAGTTAAAAACTAAAAATACACTTACAATGGCTTTTATATTTACCTACGTATGTACCTTTACTTCTATTCTTTATTTCTTCATCTATCTTTCAGTTCTCACTTAGTGTTTTTTGTTTTTGTTTTTTTAAAATTTCTATCTACTTTAGCGTTTCTCACAGGGTAAGTCTGCTACCAATGAACTCCCTCAGTTTTTCTTTATTTGAGAATAACTTAATTTTTCTTCACATTTTAAGGATATTTTCCCACATATGGAATACAGGGTAGACAGTGTTTTTCATTCAGTACTTTAAATATGTAATTCCCCTGCCTTCTGGCCTCCATGGTTTTTGATGACAAATCAGCTTTTAATCTTATTGAGCATATTTTATATTTGATGAATTGCCTCTCTGCTTTCAAGATCTCCTCCTTGTCATTATCTTTTAATAGCTTGATTTTAATAAGTCTTGGTAGGAATCTTTTGTGTTTACCCTTCTTGGAGTTCACTAAATTTTTTTAGATGTGTACATTTATGACTTTCTTCAACATTGGAAAGAGTTTGGCCATTATTTCTGCAAATATTCCTTTTTCGTATTTTCTCTCTCTTCTCCTTCTGTAACTCTCGTAATGCATATATTCATCTGCTTAATGTATCCTGGGGGTCTCTTATAATCTGTTCACCTTTCTTTATTCTTTTCTATTTTAACTTTATCTTTAGAGCCATTTTAGATTCACAGAAAAATTGAGAGGAAGGTAGAGAGATATCTCATCAACCTCATATTCCCTACTGGTGCATATCCTCCCCCATTATCAAATCCCCCACCACAGTGATACATTTGTTGCAACTGATAAACCTACACTAATATATCATTATCATCCAGAGTCCAGGGTTTACATTAGGGTTCACCTTAGTGTTGTACTTTCTATAGATTAGCACAAATGTATAATGGTATGTATTCACCATTGTATTATTAGAGTATTTTCACTGTCCTGAAAATTCTCTGTGCTTCACTCCAACTACCTTTCCCTTTCCGCTGCTTATCCCCTGGAAGTGGCATTTTTAAAATGTCTCTATACTTTTAACTTTTCCAGAGTGCCATGTAGTTGGAATTGCACAGTATGTAACATTTTTATTTTCACTTCTTCTTTTTTTTTTTTTTTTAGTAATAGAAATTTAAGTTTCCTCCATGATATATCAGTGTAGGTTTATCAACTGTAACAAATGTACCACTCTGGTGGGGGATTTTGACAATGGAGGAGGATATGCATCTGTAGGGAGTGTGAGGTCTATGAGATATCACTGTACCTTCCTCTCAGTTTTACTGTGAATTTAAAATGGCTCTAAAAATGAAGTTAAAAAAGAATAAAGAAAAGTGAACAGATTATAAGAGACCCCCCAGGATATATTAAACATAAGCATTATGAGAGTCACAGAAGGAGAAGAGAGATAAAATTTGAAAAAAGAATATTTGGAGAAATAATGGCCAAACTCTTTCCAATATTGAAGAAAGTCATAAATTTACACATCTAAAAAGTTCAGTAAACTTCAAGGAGGGTAAAGGCAAAAAGATTCCAAATCTTATTAAAATCAATGTGTGTGTTTCAATTTATTTATTTATTTTTAACATGTGGATGTTCAGTTGTGCTGGTGCTATTTTTTTTAAAAAAACTATCTTCTCTTTATCATATTGCCTTTGCCCTTTGTCAATGATCTGTTGATTATATGTGAGTCTAGTTTTAGGCTCTTTATATTGTTTCGATAATCTGTTTTTCTCTTCTTTCAATAATACCACATTGTCTCGATTACTGTAGGTTTATAGTAAGTCTTGAAGTAGAGTAGTGTTAGTTCTCTCACTTTGTTCTTATCTTTTAATATTATGTTGGCATTTCTATCTTTTGCTTCTCCATATATTCTTTAGACTCAGTTTGTTGATATTCAACTTGCTTTGATTTTGATTAAGATTGCATTGAGTCGCCCGGACACAGTGGCTCATGCCTGTAATCCCAGCACTTTGGGAGGCCAAGGCGGGATCATGAGGTCAGGAGTTTGAGACCAGCCTGGCCAATGTGGTGAAACCTCCTCTCTACTAAAAATACAAAAATTAGCCAGCCGGGCATGGTGGTGCATGCCTGTAGTCTCAGCTACTCCGGAGGCTGAGGCAGGAGAATCACTTGAACCCAGGAGGCAGAAGGTGCAGTAAGCCAAGATCGTGCCCCTGTCTCCAGCGTGGATGACAGAGCAAGACTCGGAAAAAAAAAAAAAAAAAAAAAACCAACCACCATTGCATTGAATCTACAGGAAGAACTGATGACATCTTGACAATATTAAGTCTTCCTATTTATGAACATGGAGTATCTCTCCATTTATTTAGTTATTTAAATCTTTTACATATTTTGTTGGATTATTCCTAAGTATTTCATTTTTTGAGGTAATCATCTAAATGCCATTGTATTTTTAATTTCAAATTCCACTTGTTTATTACTGGTAGAAAAGTGTTAGATCACTGGTAGAAAAGTGATTCCCTATTGAGTATTAATCTTGTAATAATGACTATTCTTTTGGTCCACTGAGTAGTTCATAATTTTCTTTCTTTGTATGCTTTGAAGTTTCTTCTTGAAAATTGGACAGTTTGGATGTTACAATGTAGCAAATCTGGAACTCAAAATTACTCCCATCCTCAGGGTTTTCTGTTGTTAATTGATGTGGACTGCAGTTGTTCTCTTGTTCAGTAATTTTTCCAAAGTACTTTTTTTTTTTTTTTTTTTTTTTTGCCTAGACTCTATTCCTTGTCCCGTGTGGACATAGGAGTCTTTCTTCTATTATCTGTTTTCTTGGCCTGATAGAGATTATTTTATTGCTAATCCTCATCCTGACAGAGATTTTGTTAAACATTAGAAGTCGAAAAACAAAAATAAAAATCTCTCGTGGTGTTTACAAACAGCCTCTGAACCGGGGTATTTCTTCAACCCTTCACTAGGCTGTCTGCAGTTAACCTTAGTCTTTATCTCCTGTTTGCAGAGAGCCCAGGTAAGTATGTGGGTGTGCATATGTGTGTGTGTGGATGTGGGAGGAATAAAGACAATAAATAAAAATAAAAATAAGTAAACATGTTCTCTATCACTTTAATAAGATTATTGCCAGAAGAGATGATAAAATGCCTAAATAAAATATTAAGAGACATTAAGAATAGAGACCTACTATGTACTTGTTTTATTTTCTATGCTGACAATACACCAGTGACATTTACTAAGAAGTGGGTCTTTAATTATATAGATATTAATTGAATGTAAAAAATCTAAGAAATCAATCTAAATTATTATGAAAATTTTAGTAAACAAATATCTCTAGCCAGATGTAAACAAGTGATTTTAGAAATTTGTATTTTACTTCAATTTAAGAGAATATACTAGCTCTATGATGGAGGGCATTTCATTACAAGAAGTGCAGTAACTTGGTAGTAAAGTGCTTTAAAAAAACCAATTGAATACCTGCGATTAATTTTTATAGTACATTGCTATTTTGAATTATATTATGTTTAAATTTGAATTAATTAATAAATATTTGCTGCATGTCTACAGTGGGTCAGTCATGATGTTAAGCCCTGGGAAAATGATGGAACCAAACACAAATGGCCCTTTAGCTCAGAAAATTTAGTATCTATCAAGTGTATTTTTTTTTAACATCTCTCTTCACTCCAAGCATCAAATGAATATCATTAAGCTATGAAAGCAACTGCCTTGGTGAAGTCATCAGTTTGTGTTTTACAATATCGACAGTAACTGTATTAACTCTTCCTCATTTTTCAGCACTCCAAAAAGTGCTTGGCATACATTATGTCATTTAAACAAAATTAAAAACTATTTTATGATAATCTTTTCACTGAAATTATATCATAAAAGAGGCGATGATGATTTTGCATTTGTAATTTGTCATTGAGGTGATCTTGTGTTAACTATTACTATACAAGAGGGCTTTTCTTTTAAGGAGAATGTTCCCTTCTTTGGGAAAAGCCACTTAAGATGATAAGACCTGCCCATATCAGGGCACATTCACCCTTGGTGAGAAACAGTGATGGACGTGGCTCCTGGGAGTGAGCAAGAAGCACAGGTCGACAAAAGCATGTGCTGAAGAAGACCTGGGAAGTTTCTTGATCCACTCATAGATCCTCCATCCTTCCTCCCCACTCTCCCTGACATCTTTCCTCCCTCTGTCTGTGGTAATAGGAACTCAAAGGTCTGACTAAGGAAATGTTATTTATTTCAACTTGAATTTACAATGTAGTTTGTTTTGTTGTCACCTAGAATTCTTACTCCTTAGAAACAATCAGAAATATGTGGTTCTGATTTTACATTCTTCCCTCAAGAATCTTATTTGGACTGGGAATATAAATTAGTATAACCATTATGGAAAATAGTATAAAAGTTTCTTTAAAAATTAAAAATGAAATACCATACGATCCATCAATCCCACTACCAAGTATATATCCAAAGAAAATGAAATCAGTGTGTCAAAGAGATATCTCTCATCCAAGGACTAACCATGCCCCACCCTGCTTAGCTCCTGAGGTCAGACAAGATACAGTGCATTCAGAGTGGTGTGACCATAGATGAGATATCTGTACTTCAATGTTTATGGCAGAATTATTCACAATAGCCAAGATACTAAATCAACCTAAGTATCCATCTGCAGATGAACGGATGAGGAAAATGTGCGATATATACACAGTGGAATATATCGGCATAAAAAGAAGGAAACCTTGTTGTTTTCAGTAACATAGATGAACTTGAAGGACATTAGAACAAGTGAAATAAGCACAGAAAGACAAATACTACATGATCTGATGTATATGTGGAATCTAAAAAAAGTCAAATTCAAAGAAGTAGAGGGTAGAATGGTGTTGACTAGTGGCTTGGTGGTGGGGTGGGGGTGAAAAGATGTTGGTCAAAGGTCACAAAATTTCAGATAGACTGGAGGAATACGTTCAAGAGATCTCTTGTACAACATGGTGACTACAGTTAATGAAATGTATTCTTGAAAAATGCTAAATGAGTAGATATTGTGCTCTCACCACAAAAATGACAACTATACGAGGTAACGTATATTTTAATTTGCTTGACTCAGTCATTGCACAATGCCTACATATTTCAAGACATCATGTTGTACATGACAAATATGTACAATTTTATCTGTCGGTTAAAACGTAAGATCAAAAAAGAATTTTATTTGGAAAAAGTTTAAATATACTTGGTTTGCCTTGGAAACTATGTGAAGAAGGCACGTACACTTGACAGTTGTATGTACGGAATGTGAGCACCTTGTTAACTACCACATCATCCTGTGCCCCTCATGAAAACCCACAGGAAAAAAATGCTCTTTAATTTCAATTCTAGAAAAATTGTTATCTTCTTTGGCTTCTAGCCTGTTGTCTGTTGTGGACTCTGAATTTTATTATCAATTTTGTTTTCATTTTTGCTGTGATCAGGATGAAATTTGGACACAGGTATGGTCCACCATTACCAATTATACAGCGACATTTAAAGTATGATTCTAGACTAACTTCCACAGCTCTGTTTTACTATTTTATCCTTATATTACAGTCCCCCTAATCTTCTTTTTATTCATTTTACATCACTTAATTTACACTCCCCAAATTTCCTAACCTCTAGCCTTAGGGCTCACCCTTTACTCAGATAGTCACATGACACACCCATGAGAAATCCAGGGAATGTAAAGTATGAATTCACAGGAAAGGAGTGTCTCTGCTCTCTTAATGGGTTTTGGTGTCCGAACGCACTTACAGATTCTGGCTCAGCAATGTAGTCGCCCATGTGCCTATTCACTGATGGCTACTGTCTTCTCTCTGTCTCTTTCATCTCACCCTTGAGCACAGTGGCCTCCTTGTCACTCCCCAAGTGATTTTTGATGGGTAATGGAGGAGAATTATCAGTGAACTGAGGAGAAGCCATTGAAACTCAAATATGATAGATCATTGTTACAAAGTTCCTTGACTGTTCTTAGTAAAGATTGTGTCTTAGTCACTTTCTTCTTTCTCCCATAGGCTCCCTTCTGTTGCCACATTTGGGCCAAGGAATGGAGAGATTTCTTCCTCCGGAAACCTTTTGCCAAACTCTTCACATACTCTTTCCTCTCTGAGAATCAAAGGAAAATCTCTACTAGTGTGTTATTCAGAGAAATTTTGTCCACTTTTTGCTTCAAACTCTCTTATCCAGACCAGCTTTTATTATGAAATAGCCGAAACATAGACCAATAAAGGGAAAACCCAGACATTCATATAAAGGGTTAGCTCTTGGGTTCTTGTATCTGATATATTAACCCAGGTTAATATATAAGTGATGGCAAAGAATCCAATGCAGTAATGTGACTTGTCTTCTTCTTCTTTTTTTTTTTTTTTTTTTTTTTTAGGATGGAATTATCTTCTAAATTTCAGAGGTAGCTTAACAACTAAATGGAGGTGGAGGTGAAAACTGCCTTTCTTGGTTTCTTTCCTTATAAATGATTCTCTTCATTGCAGGATCTTACACATTTGTTCCATGGCTTCTCAGCTTTAAAAGGGGAAGTGCCCTAGAAGAAAAAGAGAATAAAATATTGGTCAAAGAAACTGGTTACTTTTTTATATATGGTCAGGTAGGTTCAAACCCTAATTCTGATGTTACTGTCTGAAGCCTCCCATTTTGTGTTCATTTCTGACAAAGTTTTTTGGTTTGTTTCTCAGGTTTTATACACTGATAAGACCTATGCCATGGGACATCTAATTCAGAGGAAAAAAGTCCATGTCTTTGGGGATGAATTGAGTCTGGTGACTTTGTTTCGATGTATTCAAAATATGCCTGAAACACTACCCAATAATTCCTGCTATTCAGCTGGTAAATAATAGTTCTCACACCCTGCTAATTGTGAAATGAAGAGAGTTTGATGAAAAATCTGAGCTGCAAAATGCGAAAATGAAAGGATGGTGCCCTAAAATATGAAGAGACAGAAAGGCATTCCTCAATATATTGTGTTTTTTAAATCTTGAATGATAAGCTAGTCTGTTTTAATTGAGAAAGATGGAATTATTACTAATAACTTTACCATCTTTATATACATTTAGAAAGGGTAGTAACTTCATAGCAACTTCTACATTGTACATAGTACTTCTACATAGTAACTTCTACACTGAGAAAAATTCAAATATATTTTCTTCAACCCTTAATAACAACAATAATAATATCTGACAATGATAGAGTGATTACCACTGGCCAGGCACTCTTTTCTGCATTTTATATATGCATGCTTATTTAATCTTCCCATTTAAGAGAGTGAGGATCTGGACACAGAGAGGTAACGTAACTTGTCCCAGGTTACACAGCTACTAATTTTTAGACTCAGTTTAAACCAGCCAGTCTGATTCCACACTGGGAGCAACCAAACCTCTTCTTGCATGCTGTGGAAGAAATGCCCCGGCCGGGTTTGAGGGTAAGGGAAAGTTGTACAATGGCTTCTTTCTCACACAGGTGACATCTTGTGTCAGTGGACACCAGACAGGTGACTTAGGAATGTGAAAGTGTAGAAGCAAACCTACCTTTGCACCCAGGTGCAGTGAGAGGCAGAGAGCAGAGCAGGTCTTGTAAACCTCAGGTCTGTTTCAGCTGTAATTGCCAACATTTCCTTCATTTTATTTTTCAAGGGTGATTTAAAATTAATCCAGGCTGGTTTTAAAGAAAAATATTTACCTTAAAGACATTTATTTTCTCTGTTGATTTTGTAAAAATCCAGAACCCTGAGGAATGGCTTCAGTTCCAGATGTTTACTATGAATGACTGTGTGACACACAGGAATGGAGACTGGCTATGCATTTTGAAATACTGTATTTCAAAGGCATTTACAAACAAATGCCCAATAAGTCAGTTAGAAACTAAGAAAAATAGTTTCTAATAATGGAAATGATGTCATTCTGGATCTGCAGCCACAGATAGCATTGGTGGGGAGATGAGGAAGTTTATAAAATTAGAATTCCCTAATTTGCATAAAGAGATGTTTCCCTTCACCCAGTGCTGACTAGTAGTTTGGAGTTGCAAAATATTTATAAATGGTGAGACTACTCCAATCTGTTATTTATTTATAGTCATTAATACTAAAAATTTTACAAATAACTCTTTAAAACATTTTTCTAATCATCTGCTCCTCTTACACTTACTTGCTATTAGAGGAGTCTGCTAGATTTCTTAAGGTGTCTTACTTTAAGAATAATTCACCTGACTTTAAAAATATTTTTCATTACTAGTAGCTTACTGTTGTTTATGAGTCCTGTCCTCTAGGAAGTTTCAGGCTTGCAATTTTAATCTGTTTTAGGGCGAATTTATTTAAAGCCATTTAAAACCACACATTAGAGTATAAGTACATAAAATGTTTCCATAGTAACCTGAAAAGATGTGAATGGCCAACTTAAGAAACCCAACATAATATCAAAGAACCACTTACATACATAAAGCTGAATCTTATTACTTATTGTATTAATAAAATGTTTATTAGAAAAATTATACCTGATTGCTGTAATCTGGAAGAATTGAAATAGCCAATAACTTAGTGTTAAAATGTTAAATAGACTCTATAGTTGTTCACACCCACCTAATCTTTAGAGTTAATATTACTTAATGCTCTGTGAGCTATGATCTTTGTCAAAATGTTAGCTCATTTCCAATCTCTATGATAATGACAAGTCTGTTCAACAAATAAATCTCAATCATTTTATTCTTACTGCTTAAGGTAGTCCACAAATGTTTTGTCAATTCTAGAAAGTGTACACATAACCTGTAATAAGTCCTAAAAAACTTTATTTTGTTTGTAGTCTGTCTTTGCCCATTACAAAAAAGCATACCCAGGGGGGACAGAAATTTTGTCATCCTTGATCACTACTGTAGGTTTTTCCAGAAGGGTGCCTGGTACATAGTAAATTTTCAATAAATAAACTCCCCCTGGCTGCTGCCTGAGCAAATCTGCATGCTTTGGGCTTTAGGTTAGAATAGACATGAACATACATGTGTTTATGTAGGTACATTTTCACTATGCTAATGAAACAATGCAACTTTTCTAAAAATAGCCACAATTATTGACAATTCAGATGACAGTTTTATTGTTTGTTTGTTTCTTTTTTTCTTTTCTTCCCCTTATTCCTCCTCTTTCTTCCCCTTCACATTTTTCTTTTGATACATTGAGGGTAGTCCCTGAATGTATTTTGTATTACCAATTCACAGATGCATTTGTCCTTGTAAATTAGTCGCACACAGATTTATTGGTCATTTTTGAAGAGTTAATTTCATTGTTGTTTTTGATTATGAAGACAAATGTGGTTATATAATAAAACAAAATATAAGAGGTTATGAAAAGTAATCCAGATAATGCTTAAACCCATAGTCTGAACTCTCAAGAAAAACTGTATTAATAAATGTGGTATGTTAAGAAATGGTGTTTTCTTCACTTTTTAATATTTATGCTTTTCATATGTATGTTTAAAAATATAATTAGGAATATCTAGTATATATATGTGTGTGCGTAATTTTTCACATTTTTATTTAACATTATTATAAAAACTTGTCAACAAAATTAAATAAAAATCATCACTAATCATTTAATATTCTATCAAGGGATGTGCCATGATTTACCTAATTGTTTAAAAAGTTATATATTGGGCTTCTTTTGGGGAACTTCATTTTTTAAAGAGTAGGTAATAAATTCATACGTATCTGTTGTAACTCCTTTCGCTTATTTCTTCTAAATTTTTTTAGGCTAAGATAATTGCAGTGGTTTAGAAGCCCACTGGTATATTCTGAAGTGTGGATGCCTATGTTAACTTTTTTTTTACAGAACAAAATAGTTTTATTTAGGTTTTTTTCTTTTCTGTTGTATAACCACTTATAGTTCTTGTAAATCATTTTTTCCTAGGCATTGCAAAACTGGAAGAAGGAGATGAACTTCAGCTTGCAATACCACGAGAAAATGCACAAATATCACTGGATGGAGATGTCACATTTTTTGGTGCATTGAAACTGCTGTGACCTACTTATACCATGTCTGTAACTATTTTCTTCCCTTTCTCTGTACCTCTAAGAAGAAAGAATCTAACTGGATATACCAAAAAAAAAAAAAAGTAGTTACCGTTGCCTTTTCTGTGAGCTATTTGTTTTGGTTTGCTGAAACTAGTCCAAAACAGGAAATTTAACAGACAGCCACAGCCAAAGAGTGTCATGTGAATTACAAGAAACCAGAGCCCATTTAGGGAAAGATAGAACTAGAAAGGCTTTTCACTATAATTCCATGCTGAACAATTGAGTCATCGCTTCTTATCTTGGAGGAAGGACACAATTCAAAGGGTAGTAAGGATTTTGTAAAATGTGGCGTCCATAATTTACTATGGAAGAAGTGCCCACATCTCTAGGACATTAAGACATTTATGAGAAATGTCACGATTCATTTTCTATTTTTATGTTAAATGCACTCCCTCCTTTTTGGTCAACATTACAAAAAGTAAAAAATAAAAATTTTAGAAATCTTGCAGTAGTTACATGAAATAACTAAAAGTTTAAATTTAAATATGAAACAACTTGGCTGAAAATAGTATCCATGTACTATTTAAGTATTTTATGGTTATTTCAAGTATGCAATTTCTATCTATGATGTAATATATTACCCACACATTTTTTCACAGGAGAGAGAGAATATCCTCATTTGTTTATGCTCATGTGTATTTGCTATAATGAATTTCAGAAACATTTAATGTCAGGTAATTTCAATTTATGCATGTAAAGCATTGATTGAAAAATAACTATAATTGTTCATATATAATAACATAATCTCCAACAGAAGTTACTGAATACATTTATACTAATGTAATGTAATTTCCCTTTATTTCTTCCTCTTCTGTTTCAAACTGCTGCTATTGTAGTTTACATATCCCAACCTTTAAAAATATTCCTCTTATTAGTTTTATATTCACTTTATAGAGGTTGAGTTTTAATTAAAATTCTTGGCATCTTGAAGTATGTCACGTACCATGTACTCCTTATAAATATGTTGATATCTCAGAAGACATCATCCCGGTTTTCATTTTATAAAGTACCATACTTAAGAATGCTGTAATACTTATCTTTTATAACATGTTTCCTTTGCTTTGCTTGTCTTTTATGTCATTAGTTTTAACTGTTTACTTCATTTAACAGTTTACATCATTCAACAGTTTACTTCATTAAACAGTAGGTGGAAAAGTAGATGCCAGTCTATGAAAATGTTCCCATTTATATCAAAATACTTTTCAAGGATATACTTTTCAAAACAAAGAAAACCATTTACATTTTATGTTTAAAATCTAAACTTTAAGTTTAAACTTTGTTTAGGTATCTGGTTCCTATGATTTCGACTTCAGTAAGTTCAAATAAAATATATTTTGCAGTTCATTTTATTTTACATTGTAATTTAAAAAGAAGAAGCGATAAGTGGAGTCAGAGTTTCAATGCTAGGAGGGGTGGTTAATGATTTTTCTGGTGTTGCTGCTAATATGGATTAACAAATAAAAACCTTCATTGCCTTTTGCCTCATTGTCTGACTGAGTTTGTCTAGCAACACCCACCTTTTGCATTCTCACTATATAATTAAATGTTATTTTTAAAATCAGGTGAAACATGATAAATTAATTTGTGTTAGGCTTCGATAGTTTGGAAATGTGAATATTTTCCATATCTGAAAAAGGATCTGTTCACATCTGCATCTGTCTAACTACTTAATTTTAAACTATTTAGAAGGAGACATCAGTTATATTATTACCTTTAGAGTTGAATTTATCCAACAGTACAGTATATTTTGTGGGATTTTTAGTACAATATTAAGTATATATTATTGGTATAATATTGAGTATTAATATATATACTTATAATATTAAGTAGATGTATAACTGAGAAAAGCTAATACCAGGTCAAGCATTCTTCTTCTGAGGAACTGACTATGAGGTAGTAAAATTCAACCAGGACAAGCATCTTGTAGGGATCACAAAAGGTATCACTGAGGGCAATCTTGTTGGCAGCAACCTCTTATCACATATTGGGCCCAACCCCCGCTCTGCTGTAATTAGAAGGTTGTATTAGTCTGTTTCACACTGCTGATAAAGACATACTCAAGATTGGGTAATATATAAAGAAAAACATTTTAATGGACTCACAGATCCACATAGCTGGGGAGGCCTCACAATCATGGTGGAAGGCAAAAGGCACATCTTACATGGTGGCAGGCAAAGAGTGAATCAGAGCCAAGTGGAGGAGGAAACCCCTTATAAAACCATCAGATCTCATTAGACTTATTCACTACCACAAGGACAGTATTGGGGAAACTGCCATCATGATTCAATTATTTCCCACCAGGTCCCTCCCACAACACATGAGAATTATGGGAGCTACAATTCAAGATGAGATTCGGGTGGGGACATAGCTAACCCATATCAAAGGTGCAATGTAGAATTCATAATCCTCACCATTTGAGGTTTGATGATGGTGATGAAAGGAAGACAACAGGATTATAGATATAAGAGAAGGGAGGAAATTCTTTAGCATTGAACTAATCACTTTGCACGTTTTTAAAACTTTTTGACTTTTCGTTTTGAAATAATTTCAGACTTTTAAAAATATGAGAAAGAAAAGTGCAATGAAACCCTTATATTCTTCACTTATATTCCCAGTGTTAACATCTTACAGCACAAGGGTAAAAGTCAAGACACTAACATTAATACAGCAACTAATGCACAGACCCTGTGAAGACTGACCACATGCTAAGTTATAAAGCAAGATTCAGCACATTTTAAATAGTTGGCTTTATAACAATTACAGTTCCTCTATGGCATCATTAGTAAAAGAAATCAGTGATTAAAAAGTAAGGAAAATATGCACTTGGAAATTAAAGTGGAAAGAAATCACTTCTAAATAATTTATGGCTTAAACAAAGCATACAGAAATCAGAAAATGTTTACAACTAGATGACAAAATACTTCACAAGAAACCCTGGGGTGTAGGAAAATCAGTGCATACATAGGGTTTATAAACTTAAATGCTTATATTATATGAGAAAAATGACTGAAAGTTATGAGCTAAGCACCAACAGCAAGAAAAATACAAAAACAAGACAAAACAAAAGCAAGATAAAAACAAAATAAACAAGAAAAACCCTAAGCCAAAGGAATAGAAGAAAGCAATGAAAGATAAGAGCAGAAATTCAGAAACAGGAAAAGACAGGCAATTAAAAAGGTCAATAAGGCCAAAAAATTTATACAGAGATAAATACATATAAATATAGAGATAAACAAATATAATAAGATACTTTTATCATAAAAGTAAAGTATTTTTATTTTATCACATATAAACCTCAAGGTTTCTTGTGAAATATTTCATTATCAATATTTTCAAACAAAAGTACAGCAAGCCAACATAAACAATATTAGAACTGAATATGGGGACAAAAGTATAGATGCCAAAGAGAAAAATGAAAAAAAAAAAATGCTAAGAATGTTTTGTCAATAAACTTTAACAAGTTAGATTAGAGATAAATTCCTAAATATAAATTGACAAAAACTGATCAGTATAAAAGAGACAAAAATGAATCCATTAGAGATGTTGAAGTAGTTTACAATTTAAACACACAAAAAAATGGTCAGGCCCAGATGGGAAAATTTTCTCAAATATTCAAGGGGCAGACTATTTCTATATTATGTAAATTATTTTAGAGAACAAGAAAGCGAGAATACTCTCAAGTTCAACTTATATTTTCCTCTATAATCTTGATACCAAAACATTCTGAGAGCAGAATTACAAGTAAAAATTACAAGCCAATCTTACTCATGAATATAGATGCAAACGTCGTAAAACACTAGCAAACTGAACTCAGCAGTATATTTAAAAAGAGCATGCATAATAACCAAGTTGGATTTGATCCATATTTGCAAATTTATATCTATATTAACAACAGATGTAAGTGATTATAATAAAATATTAAAGGAGAATATCATATGATCACCTCAGTAAATCCAAGAAAGAAAGTACAATTCAATATTTATGGTAAACACTTTTAGCAAAGTGAGAATAAAGAAAACTTTAAAAATCTTGTAAACTTGGCAAGAAACCAGAACAAGATAATTATCCCTGGATTATTATTACCACTTCTACATTATACCAAAGAGTCTAGACATTTTAACATTTTTTCAAATAATATTTATTAAATGTCTAATATTTATAAGGCAATATTCCTGGTAATTATTTAGTGGGAAGGGGGCAAAAAATAAACAAGCAGAACATATGGTTTGCTAGATGAGGACAAATACTATGGAGTCCAATAAAGTAGCAGACATAAGGCATTACTGGAGGAAGATGTGGTGCTACTTTAATAACAATCACAAATATTTATTAAGTATTTATATCGTGTGAGAGACTCTTCCAGGTGTTAATTTATTTCAATTTTCCAGAAACTCCAAAAGATCAAGCCACTATTAATTTCCTTATTTCATAGATGAGAGTTATTTCATAAACTCAAGTTTATTTCATAAACTTATTTCATAAACTGAGAGGTTATGTAAATTGCCTAACCATTTGCTGTAAATGGCAAGGCAAGATCTGAACCCAGGTCCTTTAGTTGTAAGTCCGTCAACCTCAGCACTACGCCATACAGCCTGTCAGTCAGAGAAGGCCTCGCTGAAGAAGGGCACGCAGAAGGTAATGTAAATGATTTGGTTTGGCTGTGTCCCACCCAAATCTCATCCTGAATTCCCATGTGTTGTGGTAGGTAATTGAATGAGAGATAACTGAATCAAGGGGGTAGTCTTTCCCATGCTGTTCTTGTGATAGTGAATAAGTCTCATGAGATCTGATTGTTTTAAAAAGAGGAGTTCCTCTGCACAAGCTCTCTCTCTCTTTGCCTGCTGCCATCCATGTAAGACATAACTTGCTCCTCCTTGCCTTCTGCCATGATTGTGAGGCTTCCCCAGCCATGTGGAACTATAAGTCTAATTAAACCCCTGTCTTTTGTAAATTGCCCAGTCTTGGGTATGTCTTCATCAGCAGTGTGAAGACAGACTAATACAGTAAGAGTTATGGGGAAGAGTATTTGAGAGAGAGGAAAGAGAGAGCAAAACCCCTTCAGTGTGTTTGTCGAGGACAGTGGTCCTCGACAGTGGTCCCAGGGTGCCTGGACCACAGTGATCCATGGAGAAAGTAGAAAATGAAGCTAGAGAGGTAGGGAGGGGAGGGCACTGAGCCTACAAGACCTTGCTGAGCATTGGGAGGGAATTGCTTTTAGTCTGAGTGAGAAAAGAAACCCTAGAAAGTTCTGAGCAGAGAAGTGATGTGATCTGACTTACTTGTAAAAGAATCACTGTGAATTCTGTACTGTTTAGTCTACATAGGAGAACAGGTGAAAGCAGGAGATTAACAGGGGTTTGTAGCCATAATCCAGGCAAGGAATCATGGTAGCTTTGACTAGGGTGGCTGAATTGTGTGTTCTGTGTTGAATAAAATATTCAAGGATAATATCACATGATCACTTCAGTAGATCCAGGAGGGGAAAAGTACAATTCAATATTTACTTATGGTAAACACTTTCAACAAAGCAGGAATAAAGAAAACTATTTAAATCTAATAAACTTTGCAACCAGGAAAAGATAGTTATCACTGGATCATTATTACTACTTCTATATTTCCCCAAAATATTTGCTAAAGTCCCAACTCCTGGTACCTGTAAAGGTGACCTTATTTGGAAATAAGGTCTTTGCAGATGTAGTTAAGATGTAACTTAAGTGAAGTCATGCTGGAGTAGGGTAGGCCCCTAAATCTAATGGCTGGTGTCTTCATAAGAGGAAGAGAAGAAACAGAGACATGCACACAGGGAGAAGGCCACGTGAGTATCAAGGCAGAGATGAGATGGGTGCTTTTACCAGCTAAGAAACACCAAGGATTACCAGCAACCACCAAATGCTAAAAGAGGCAAGGAAAGATTCTCACCTAGATCTTTCCGAGTAAGCAAAGACCTCCCAACACCTTGACCTCAGACTTCTAGCTTCCAGAACAGTGAGAAGTACTTGTTTTCAACCATCCAGTTTGTGACACTTTGTTATGACAGGTCTAATAATCAAACACAGGTGTTGACAATGAGAATATTGAAAATGGTCATATTCTGTATAATATCTTTAAAAGTGTAGCCCACAATATTTGTTTATTCTCTAAACATGGGGGCAGGAAGATAAAAAGAGAGGCATGAAGGATAACTCCCAAGCCTTAGCCAGAGTAACATGAATAATAAACATCCTCTAACAGGATGAGGAAGACTAGAAGAAGCAGCTTCAGAGTGGGCAGGAAGGGAGTTCAATTTTGAACATATTAAATTTTCGTTGAAAAGTGAACATCAAAATGGAGACACCGTCTATGTAGGTGGGAATAGAAACCCTGCATGAGATCACCAGGGGTATAAGCCCAAAGAGCAGAGAAGACAGTGAAAGAATGGATTCTGAATGTCAACGTTCAGGAGTCCATGAGATGAGGAAGAATAAGCAAGGGAGACTAAAAAGAAATTACCATTAAGAAAGAGTAAAAACAAGGAGTCCTGAAGCCAAGTCAAAAAAAAAATCATGAGAGAAGTTGCGCTCAGACTGTTAGTGCTGTTAAATTGCACGAAAGAGGGTGGGGAGGGCATGGTCGGGGAGCAGACTGCAATTTGCATGAGGCCAGGAAACACCCAGATGGGAAAGTGGCCTATATACAAATACTCGACGATATGATTTGGCTGTGTCCCCCCCAAATCTCATCCTGAACTGTAGTTCCCACAATCCCCTTGTGTTGTGGGAATGACTTGGTGAAAGGTAATTGAATCATGGGGCTGGTTACCCTCATGCTGTTCTTGTGATAGTGAGTGAGTTCTCACAAGATCTGTTGGTTTTTAAAGGGGCTTTCCCTCCTTTTGCTTGACACTTCTCCTTGCTGGTGCCAAGTGAAGAAGGATGTATTTGCTTCCCCTTCCACCATGATTATAAGTTTGCTGAGGCCTTCTCAGCCATGCAGAACGCTGAATCCATTAAACCTCTTTCCTTTATAAATTACCCAGTCTCAGGTATGTCTTTATTGGCAGCTTGAGAATAGACTAATACACTTGAGGATGAGGGTGCAACTTCATTAGAGACCTCCCTTACCCTAGGGCCACAGAGATAAATTGTGAGAGATGGTCAGGTTCTGTATGCATTTTGAAGGTAAAACAAGCTATCTTCTAACATGAGGTGTGAGATTCACTTTCAAGTTTTTGGATTCATCAACTGAAAAGGCATTATTGACTGAGATGAGGATGGTAAGAATTGGAGAAGAACAAAACATAGATTGTTCTAGTAGGTTTAATTTGGAGATGGCTGTTAGCCATCTGATGGAAACATTGGGCAAATAGATGTTTGGCCATGGATATTGGTATTGTTTCTTTTTCCCTTTACAATAAATACTCCTATACACATTCTTGTACTTGTGTCCCTGTGTGAATATTTAATTCATTCCAGTTCTTACCACTCCTGGGAACATGGTAGAATGATACAGTCTTGTCACTGAATGTGGCCATGTGACTATTTCTGACTAATCCATTGTGAACTGAGCCCTATAGAATACTTTTTTCTCTCTGATCCATGATCAAAAAATTTCAAAACAGTGTGTGTTGTTCCATCAGCCTAGATCCCTCAGAAACTATATTGATCAGAGAACTCCCTCATCCAGCCACTTGCTCTGTGAGATTCACGATGGAAAAGCAATGTGAACAACAAATAAATTTCTATTGCCCAAAGTCACTGACATTATAGGCATGTTTGTTTCTGCAGTGTAATTGAGCCCATCTTGACTGATGCTTTCCAGAATTAATTTTATTGTGCCGTACTCATTCAACCTCCTATGACTCCCATAAAACAAACACAGTCAGGGCATAGAGCCCATGTATCAATTTCCCCTTAGATAGCCCATTGCCACGCTCTTCTTTGACAACCTTGACATTATCTTCCATATCAGATACAGCTGATCTGAGCTTTGTTCTCAGTGCCCTTGGTCACTGTGTTCTCCTGGCCAGACTATACCCCTCCTCCTCAGGGACAGCTTTATCTGCCCATGCCCTGCTGCCTGAATGAGCCAAATTACAGTAAAGCTCATCCTGTCTTAGGTGTAATAATTCCCTGACTTCCACTGTAGCCACACACATACAAACAAAATATACAATTAGAAAGGAATGTTTGAAGACACAGCTGGCTTCTTGGCATGCCCCCTATGTCCAAGGACCCACACTCAGAGAGGCTCTGTGCTTACTTTAATACTCCACTGTTGCCATCTTGGAAATCTTAATCATTTTTGAGCAAGGGTGCTGATATGGCTTGGCTGTGTCCCCACTCAAATTTCATCTTGAAATGTAACTTCCACGATTCCCACAGTCTGTGGGAGGAACCCAGGGGGAGGTGACTGAATTACGGTGGAGGTCTCTCCTGGGCTGTTCTCCTGATAGTGAATGAGTCTCATGAGATCTGATGGTTTTAAAAAGGGGAGTTTCCCCACACAAGCTCTCTTTTCTTGTCTGCCGCATGTGAGACATGCCTTTCACCTTCCGTCATGATTGTGAGGCCTCCCCAGCCACGTGGTACTCTGAGTGTATTAAACTGCTTTCTTTTGTAAATTGCCCAGTCTCGGGTATGTCTTCATCAGAAGTGTGAAAACAAACGAATACGGACACCTACACTTTCATTTAGTGCTGGGTCCTGAAAATTAGGTAGCAGTTCTATTAGAAGATATTAGAGGGAAGGAGTAGAGGATAAGTTAAGAGCTTTTGCCGAAGGTCTAGCATTCAAACATCAATTTGTCTGCTAATTTTATAACATTAGTAACACTGAATTTGTGGAAAAATATGCACATGTAAAAACTCTTACAATAGTACCTTGCATATTATACGTGCTAAATGCTTTTGCTTAAAAGACACACATGCCTATACCCACATACACAGACATAACAAGAGGAATTTGAATTTGAATTCAAAAGAAGGAAAGAGAAGTGTACTGTCTGGTTTCATTTTAGCAATGAAAACCAATCTGAAAGCTAAATTGGCCGGAAACTGAGGAATATCTGGTTTTGTTATCTTATATTGTTGTTTTGTTTTAAGATATCTTGGGTAGACAGGAAAAAAACGAGAGAGAAAGCGAAAGAGAGAGAAAGCAGAGCGGCACCTTGGCCTTTAGAACACCGCTCGGGTCCATCCATCAGGTCCCAGAACCACATCCAGCAGCGCGAATGAGAAACACAACAGCTCTGACTATATCCCACCCCAGAGGCTACATATTTCCAAGATTTAGACAACTGGGGCAAAGACTTCAGCATGAGAGCAGAAGGCTGCCCTAAATTTAACCTTGCAGGACTGAAAGGCAGCCAGGATTCAGGAACTGGGTGGCAGCATCAAGAAAACAGAATAAGAGGGAGATGGATGAGGAAGAAAATGTACAGGAGGAAGATCATTTCTGAGGCCTGGGCATGTCCATATGGGACCACCCTGGAGGTGTGAGCTGGGGATGAGTAGGGAAGACAGTGCTGTTTGGTCTTTACCCCTCGGGCTGCTCCCACCACCACCCCACAGTCTCCATTTACAATGATAAGAAGCTGGTGAACCCTCACAGGGGCTTTTCTGAGGGAGGGAGTATACGGTGGAGGCTCCCGCTTGCCCATGGAACAGGAGACGCTGAATGGAAAGCACCGCATAAGGAAGGATGGTGTAGAGAGTTGGTGAGAATAAAAACACAGCCACGATTGTATTTGCATTTCAGATAAGACTATTGCATAATACATGGCAATCTGACTGTCTTGGAAATTAAGATAAATTGTTTCAATTTTTTCTCAAAAATAAGCCTCAGAATTGACAGGGCTTCTAGATAAGAGTCCAAAATCACAGTGAAAGTGAATAAGATGTTTCTAAAACAGCAAACTGCCTAATGAGGAATCTCCTCTACCCCTCTGGAATGTCATCACCCAGTTTCAGAGTGAATACCGCCAGAGGTGACAACCTATCTTCGTGTTTAAAATCTTCGTCTCATGAACCAAGATGTGGTTTGTACTCTCAAAGCCCCATCTCACCACGTTGCAGGAAAGGAAATCTAGTTCAAAGTAAGTTCCTTTTAACCTACATTATCTGAGTGGATGCAAGACAGAGAGGTAAGTTCCAACCACACATGAGTTTGAGAGGCTGTAGTCATTTTCATTTATGACACTGACTAATTGGAATTGCAGTGATTGCTTGAGTGATAACTCCAGGGACGTACTTGATAGCTCATCTCTGCAAAAGTGTGGTGAAAGGGATCCTACGTTTCTCAATATGAATTACACGTGGTTTTACCTGCTCCATTGCCAACACATTCTATTTCAATAACCACAGCTGGTGCAATGGTAAACAAAAGAAGGCTCTTGCCTTCAAACAGTTGTACCACCCATTTGTTAAGCCATGTTTGTAAGCCATCCTAGAGTCTCCTGCCCATTACTAAATGCCTCAGCAAATGCCACCACTTGTGTTTCCAAAGTAGACTGCTCTTGTTATTTTTACAAATTAAAGAATTAGAAAAATAATGCAGGCATAAGGACTTTACATATTGATAGTTTATGCTAATTTTGTCCACATATTATGACTACAGATTAAGGCAATATGTTGTAAATATTCTTCATAGATAGGCAGTACATTTTAGTTTCTAAGAAGACAATGAGCAGAGTGGTTTATTGATGACATCGATGAAAAACAGGTTGCATGTTTGAGATCAGGGTCCCGGGTTTTCTATTAAATAGTCTTTTTAAAAAGAGTTTTATAAATTTTCATCAAATCAGTGACAAATTCTGCAATATCTAAATAATTTAATGAATGACAGAATAATATATTTTTCAGAAGTTTTTTTTTTACATCATTAACTTTTAAAAAATTGATGATGCTTCTGTTGAATATATTGCAGATAATGGTTGTCTGTTTTTTTCTTTCCAACTTTTAGGTTCAGTGGCTACATGTGCAGGTTTATTGCATGGGGAAATTTCATGTCGCACAGGTTTGGGGTATGGATTATTTCATCACCCAGGTAATAAGCATAGTATCCAATCGGTATTTTTTCAATCTTTACCCTCCTCCCTCCACCCACGCTCAAGTAAGCCCTAATATCTATTGTTCCCTTCTTTGTGTGCATGTGTACTCAGTGTTTAGCTCTCACTAATAAGCGAGAACATGTAGTTTATAGTTTTTTTGTTCTTGCATTAGTTTGCTTAGGATAATGGCCTCCAGCTCCATCTATGTTGCTACAAAAGACATGATTTCATTTTTTATGGCTGTGTAGTATTCCATGGTGTATATGTACCATATTTCCTTTTTTATTTCTTATTTTTTTGTTTTTTTGAGATGGAGTCTCACACTGTTGCCAGGGCTGGAGTATAGTGGCGCGATCTTGGCTCACTACAACCTCTGCCTCCTGGGTTCAAGCAATTCTCCTGCCTTAGCCTACTGAGTAGGTGGGATTACAGGTGCCCGCCACCATGCCCAGCTAATTTTTTGTATTTTTAGTAGAGATGGGGTTTCACCATGTTGGCCAGGCTGGTCTCGAACTCCTGACCTCGTGATCCACCTGTCTCGGCCTCCCAAAGTGCTGGGATTACAGGCATGAGCCACTGTGCCTGACCACCATATTGTCTTTAATCTACTGTGGATGGTTATCTAGGTTGATTTCATGTCTTTGCTATCGTGAATAGTGCTGTAATGAACATATGTATGCATGTGTCTTTATGGTAGAATGATTTATATTCCTTTGCATGTATATCTAGTGATGGAATTGCTGGGTGGAATGGCAGTTCTGTTTTAAGTTCTTTGAGAAATCTCCAAACTGCTTTACACAGTAGCTGAATTAATAGCCATTCTGACTGGTATGAGATGGTATCTCATTGTATTTTGATTTGCTTTTCTCTAACAATTAGTGATGAAGAACATTTTTTCATTTGCTTGTTGAGTACATGTATGTCTTCTTTTGAGAAGTGTCTGTTTATGTCTTTGCCCACTTTTAAATCGGGTTGCTTGTTTTCTTGATTGTGGACTTAAGTTCCTTGTAGATTCTGGATATTAGACCTTTGTCAGATGCATAATTTGCAAATATTTTCTCCCATTCTCTAGGTTGTCTGTTTCCTCTGTTGATGATGTCTTTTGCTGTGCAGAAGATCTATGGTTTAACTAGGTCCTACTTGTCAATTTTTGTTTTCATCGCAATGGCTTTTGGAGTATTTGTCAGGAAATCTATGCCAGGGACATGTCCAGGATGATATTTCTTAGTTTTTCTTCTAGGATTTTTATAGTTTTAGGCTTTGTATTTAAGTCTTTAATTCATCTTGATTTGCTTTTTGTGTATGGTGAAAGAAAGGAGCCCAGTTTTAGTCTTCTTCATATTCGCAGCACCATTTATTGAATAGGAATTCTTTTTCCCATTGCTTGTTATCATCAGCTTTGTCGAAGATCAGATGACTAAAGGTGTGTGGCTTTATTTCTGGGTTCTCTTATTTGTTGCTTTGGTCTATGCGTCTGTTTTTGTACCAGTATCAGTGTTATTTTGGTTACTGTAGGCTTGTAGTGTATGTTGAAGTCAGATAATGTGATGTGTCCAGAATTGTTCTTTTTGCCTAGGATTGTTTTGGCTATTTGGGGTTTTTTTGTGTGTGTGTGTCTATGTGTGTGGTTCCATATGAATTCTGTAATAGCTCCTGCTGATTCTGTGAAAAATGTCATTGTAGTTTGATAGGAATAGCACTGAATCTGTAAATTGCTTTGGTTAGTATGGCCATTTTAACAATATTGATTATTCCTATCCATGAGCATAGTTTTTCAATTTGTTTGTGTAATCTCTGATTTCTTTCAGCAGTGTTTTGTAATTCTCATTATAGAGCTCTTTCGCCTACCTGGTTAGCTGTATTCTTAGGTGTTTTATTTATCTCTGGCTATTGTGAGCGGAATGACTTTCTTGATTTGGCTCTTAGCTCTTTTGGATGTGGGCATTTAGCATTACAAATTTCCCTCTTAACACTGCTTTAGCTGTGTCCCAGAGATTCTGGTGTATTGTATCTTTGATTTGACTAGTTTTGAAGAATTTCTTGATTCCTACCTTAATTTCATTGTTTCCCCAAAAGTCATTCAGGAGCAGATTGTGTAAATTTCTATGTAGTTTCATGGTTTTGAATTACCTTCTTGGTATTAATTTCTGTTTTTAACTTTTATTTTAAGTTTAGGGGTACACGTGCAGGATGTGCATGTTTGTTACATAAATGAACATGTGTTTCAGGGGTTTGTTGTACAGATTATTTCATCATCCAGGTGTTAAGCCTAGAATCCATTTGTTATTTTCCTTGATCATCTCCCTCCTCCCATCCTCTACCCTTCAATAGGTCACAGTATGTCTTGTTCCCCTCTACGTGTCCATGTGTTCTCACCATTTAACTCCCACTTATAAGGGAGAACATGTGGTGTTTGGTTTTCTGTTTCTGTGTTAGTTTGCTAAGGATAATGGCCTCTAGCTCCATTCATAGCTCTGCAAAGGACATGGTTTCATTCTTTTTTATGGCTGTGTAGTATTCCATGGTATATATGTACCACATTTTTTTTTTTTTTATCTAGTCTATCATTGATGGGCATTTAGGTTGATTCCATGTCTTTGCTATTGTGAATAGTGCTGCAAGGAACATATGCATGCATGTGTCTTTATAATATAATGATTTATACTCCTTTAGTTATACCCCATATCCAGTAATGGGACTGCTGGGTCAAATGGTAATTTTATCTTTATGTCTTTGAGGAATTGTCACACTGTCTTCCACAGTAGTTGAACTAATTTACACCCCCACCAACAGTGTAAAAGTGTTTCTTTTTTTCTCCATAACCTCACCAGCATCTGTTATTTCTTGACTTTTTAATGTTAGCCATTCTGACTGGTGTGAGATGGTATCCCATTGTTGTTTTGATTTGCATTTCTCAATCAGTGGTGTTCAGCTTTTTTTCATATGCCTTTGGGGCATGTATGTTTCCTTTTGGGAAGTATCTATTTATGTTGCACTGTGGTTTGAAAGTGCGGCCAGTATGATTTCAGTTTTTTTTTTTATTATTTGTTGATAATTGCCTTATGGTAGAGCATGAGATCAATTTTAGAGTATGTGCCATGTGCAGATAAGAAGAATTCTTACATTCTCATATTCTGTTTTGTTGGGTGTAGTGTTCTGTAGATGTCTACTAGGTCAATTTGCTCAAATGTTTAGATCCTGAATATTTTTGTTACTTTTCTGTCTCGAACATCCACCTAATGCTATCAGTGGGGTGTTGAAATTTCCCACTATTATTGTGTGGTTATCTAAGTTTCTTCATCGGGCTCTATGAATTGTTTTGTGAAACTGGGTGCTCCAGTGTTGGATGGAAATATGTTTAGGATAGTTAAGTCTTCTTCCTGAATTGAACTCTTTATCATTATGTAATGCCCCTCTTTGTCCTTTTTGATAATAGTTGTTGGTTTGAAGTCTTTTTGGTCTGAAATAAGAATAGCAACCCCTGCTCTTTTTTTTTTTTTTTTTTTCCATTTGCTTGATAACTCTTTCCCCATCCCATACTTTGAGCCTCTGGGTGTCACTGCATGTGGAATGGGCATCTTGAAGACAGCATACAGTTAGGTCTTGCTTATTTATTCAATTGCCACTCTGTGCCTTTTAAGTGAGGTGTTCAGCCTGTTTACATTCACAGTTAATATTGATATGTGTGCATTTGATCCTGTCATCGTGTTGTCAGCTGGTTGGTATATAGACTTGATTGTGTAGTTGCTTTATAGTATTGAGGTGTTTAAGTGTGTTTTTTTGATGGCTCCTAATGGTCTTTATTTCCATGGTTAGCACTCCTGCAAGGGTCACTTGTAAGGCAGGTCTGGTGGTAATGAATTCCCTTAGCATTTATTTGTCTGTAAAGGTATAATCATTTAAGCTAGATGAATAGAAGACATGATCAATAGTAGATAGTAGTATATAAAACCCTGGTTAAAAAAAAACCACATGGTTTCGAAACCTAGAACCCAACTTTTGTTTTTCTAAGTTATTTTTAAAGGTAAATTTGATCTAAATTTGTATTAGTCCATTCTTGCATTGCTATGGAGAAATAAATGAGGCCAGGCATGGTGGCTCACGCCAGTAATCCCAGCACTTTGGGAGGCCAAGGCGGGTGGATCACAAGGTCAGGAGATCAAGACCATCCTGGCTAACACGGTGAAACCCCGTCTCTATTAAAATACAAAAAAAAATAGCTGGGAGTGGTGGCAGGTGCCTGTAGTCCCAACTACTGAGCTACTCATGAGGCTGAGGCAGGAGAATGGTATGAACCCAGGAGGCAGGGCTTGCAGTGAGATGAGATTGCACCACTGCACTCCAGCCTGGGCGACAGAGCGAGACTCTGTCTTAAAAAAGAAAAAAAAAAGAAAAAGAAAAAGAAAAAAAGAAATATGTGATACTGGGTGATTTGTAAAGAAAAGAGTTTTAATCGGCTCATGGTTCTGCAGGCTGTACAGGAAGCATGGTGGCGTCTGCTTCTGGGGGCCCCTGGACACTTTTATTCATAGCAGAAGGTAAACCAGGAGCAGGCATCTTCCGTGGCAGAAGCAGGTGGTGAGAAGGGGCAGGGGTGCTACACACTTTTAAACAACCAGATCTCTTCTGAAAACTCACTTACTATCATGAGCACAGCATCAGGGGACAGTGCGGAAACATTTATGAGAAACATGTCCTGATCCAGTCACCTCCTTCCATGCCCCACTTCCAATATTACACGTCCAAACTTGACATAAGATTTGGTGAGGACACAGGTCCAAACCATATCAAGACTCTTACTGTTGCTGAAATAATAGAGCAAGTAAATGTTTTGACTTTGAGCCTAAAGGTTAGGCTCAACCTCCTGTATCATGTTTCTTCTCCGATTTCTAGCACTGTATCATCAAGAAGGGACAATGTTTTTCTCTTATGTTAGAAATAACACTTGAAACTGAAAATAAGACTTTTGCTTTAGAACCAATTGATATATTGCATTCAGAATGGGTCACAAATGTAGAAGTTTTTTCAGACTCTGGGACGTGTCTAAGAGATAATGACCTGACAGTGAAAAACATAGAAAATGTCAAATAATGAAATGTAAAGACTTAAAAACTTCTCTACAGAAGGAAGGACATCCTCCCCTCAAATAAAGAAGGCAAAAAAGAGAAAAAAGAAGGAAGGGGATATTTTTGATATTTAAAGAGCAGTAACATGACAGGATGAAATTAGAATCAATTGATAGAACTTACAGAGTTTAAGACTTTCTTGAGATATAATTACATACTGTAAAATTTACCTATTTTAAATGTAAAATTCAATGATTTTAATATGTTTACAAAGTTGTGCAAGAAGTTACAGAATTTACTTAAAAATATTAGGAACCTGAAATTAGAATCACAGAAAGAGAGGACTTAAAGGAATATGCAAAAGAAAGAAAAGAAGAAAGGAAAGAAAGAAAGAAAGAAAGTGAGAGAGAAAGAAAGAGGGAGAGAGAGAATGAAAGAAAAGAAAGAAAGAAAGAAAGAAAGAAAGAAAAAAGAAAGAGAAAGGAAGGAAGGAAGGAAGAAAAAGAAAGAGAGGAAGGTGAAAGAGAAAAAGAAGAAAGAAAAGAAAGAAATAGAAAGAAACAAAGAAAGAAAGAGAAAGAAAGGTAGGCTGAGAAAAGTCTTGATGCACCCTTTGAGAGAACATGTCAATTTTAATATCTTTTCAATTTTAGAATATCTTTAGATTTACAAAAGTTGCAAAATTGTACAGATAATCCCTATAATTCCTCACCCAGTTTCTCCTATTTTTAATACATTACTCACAAAATATTTGTCACAGCTAAGAAACCAACAATGATACATTGTTATTAACTAAACTCCATACTCTATTGGGATTTTAATAGTCTTTCTACTTATGTTCTTTTTCTGGTCCTGAGTCTAGTCACCTGTACCTCATTGCATTAGCTGACATGTCTCCTAACATCCCCTGGTCTCTGACAGTTTCTAGTCTTTCCTTGTTCTTCATGACCTTGACAGTCTTAAGGAGTATTGGGTGTTTTATAGAGTGACTCTCAGTTTGGGTTTATCTGATATTTTTCTTATGGTTAGGAGGGGGTTATATGTCTTTTGGAAAATAATATCTTACATATCTCATCAAATCAGGGTACCTGATCACCTGGCCACATAGTGTTTGCCAAATTCCCAAGAGATCACTTTGAAATTCAGATTTTTTTCTTTACTCATGAAACTATTTAACTGTACATGCTACATTAATTTGGAAACAAACCCACAAAATATTCAGGTTAGACAATGTAGCCTATTCCTTCCTTTACATTGATGTACATGTGTTTCACCACTAGAGGGAAGCACCTGAACAAGTAAAGCGAACAGTTGGGTTATTCTCAAATGCAATTAAATTGATGATAGACAAACACCAAAATTTATAAAAGCATGAACAGAAAGAATATTAAGAGACCAAACAGATATTTTCAGTGTTTCCTCAAACCATATTCCGTGCCTAATGAAAGTTTACGACATGGCAGCTTCTACTTTTTTCCTATTTGTTGGAACCCATGGTTCCAGTTCAGTTCCAAATCAGTTGTGTACCTGAGGGCTTTGACACACTTACAATCTCCAGACCTTGGGGGCAAAGAGGAGGAATGATGGCAGACAGAGGCTGTAGAGAGGGAGGTTAGAGGACAAGGTCTACCCTAAATTGGTTCAGGCCTTGTAGGAATCTCTTTCCATTTTTGACTTTAAACAGCTCCTCCTCAAATTAGCCTGTATTTCCCAGGAAACTGTTACTGGGATTTTTCCTCGGTCTGACATATTTTTTTCTGGTTCTTCAATGTCTTGACTTCCTAATCCCTTTCTAGACTATGAACGCTTTTTTATCTTCAGCCCAAAATATGCACATCCTTGATTGATGTACAATGAGATATAGACCTGCCCTTTATTGTTTTTTTGATATATCCTGACACCTACACATAGCACATATTTGTCTCCTTCTGTTTATATTTTTAGGCTATTTATGTATCAGTCACTGCTCTAACACAATTTCATCTATTATCTAATTTAATTTTTAAAAATTAATTTCTTAAAATTAGTAAACTTTAGTTTTGTAGAGAAGTTTGGGGTTTATAGAAAAATTGTGCAGAAAGCACAGGGTTCCCACATACTCCCTGTTTCCTAACCCCACAGTTTCCCCTATTGATGAAATCTTGCATTAGTTTGGGACATTTGCTATAATTAATGAACATTTTTGCGTTTCTTGAAAAGCGTTGATGTGTTAACTCAAGTCCATAGTTTGCATTAAGAATCACTTTGTGTCATAAAGTTCTGTGAGATTTGATGAGTGCATAAAGTCCTGCATCCACCATTAACAGTAATGCGGAATATTATTGCTGCCCTGTACAGCCCCTGAGCTCCACCTCATCATCCTCTCTCCTCGCATGCAAACCCATGGCAATCACTAATACATTACCACTTCTATCATTTTGCTTTCTTCAGGATGTCATACAGTTGCAACAATCGTATGTAGCCTTTTCAGATTGTCTTCTTTCACTTAGCAATCTTCACTTAATGTTCCTCCATGTCTTTTCATGGTTTGATATCTCATTTCTTTTTATTGCCTAGTAGTATTCCATTGTGTGGATACTCCACAATTTGTTTATCCATTCACCTGTTGAAGGACATCTTGGTTGCTTCTAATTTTTAGCAATTAGGAATAAAACTGCTGTAAAGGTAGGATTTTGAGTGGATGCCAGTTTTTGACTTATTTGGACAAATACCTCATACTGTATAGCACGACTGCTGGATCTGATGGCCAGACTATGGTTAGCTTTGCAAGAAACTGCCAACTTGCCTTCTAAAGTAGCTGTATCATTTTGCATTCCCACAAGCAAGGAATGAGAGTTCCCGTTGCTCCACATCTTTACCAGCCTTTAATGTTGCTGTTTCAGATTTAAGACATTCTAACAGGTGAAGAGAAGTGTTTTATTGTTGTTTTAATTTGCAATTCTCTCATGACCTATGATGTTAAGCGTCTTTCATATGCTTTCCTGCCGTCTGTATATCTTCTTTGGCCAGATACCAGTTTAGATCTTTTACACACTTTTTAATTGAGTTGTTTTCTTATTGTTAAATTTTAAGAATTCTTTGTCGGCCGGGCGCGGTGGCTCAAGCTTGTAATCCCAGCACTTTGGGAGGCCGAGACGGGCGGATCACGAGGTCGGGAGATCGAGACCATCCTGGCTAACACGGTGAAACCCCGTCTCTACTAAAAAATACAAAAAACTAGCCGGGCGAGGTGGCGGGCTCCTGTAGCCCCAGCTACTCCGGAGGCTGAGGCAGGAGAATGGCGTGAACCCGGGAGGCGGAGCTTGCAGTGAGCTGAGATCCGGCCACAGCACTCCAGCCTGGGCGACAGAGCCAGACTCCGTCTCAAAAAAAAAAAAAAAAAAAAAAAAAGAATTCTTTGTCTATTTTGGATGCAAGTTCTTTGTCAGATATGAGTTTTGCAAACATTTTCTCCTCATCCATGACTTTTTATTGTTTAAATCAAATTTGATTTTTGTAACAACTCATTGGGGCAGATGTTATTATTAACTGTACCTTACAGATGAGGAAATAGTGCCATAGAGTCTCAAAAACTAGTGTGAAGTGTATCTAGAATGCAGAGCCTGGCAATATGAGTGCAGTTTGTTAAGCTTTCTGCTTCATCGCCCTTGTCCTAAGCACTCATTAGCTTTGCAGCGCAGGCCGCCGCTCATACTCAGCTGAGACCAATTATGATGGCGAGCCCCTGATATTGGTCTATTTTCCATTTGTGTTACTCTGGACACTAATGCTTACTTAGAAATGAAAAGAAAAAGAAGGGCCATGGGCTAGCAATAGTAAATGCTTAAGAACAGATTTTAAATACTGTAAAATCAGATATAGCCTTTAAAATGTTGGATTGAGACCAACAGGAGGTGATTTTTTACTGTCAGTGAATAATGAGATGGTTTCTTAAAGAATCACATTTTAAAGTCTGCTGTAACTTTCACACAGAAAATAATTTTAGCCTTTTCCTTTGTGGAAAGGAAAATGAAACTTCAGGAGTGAGATCTAGTGTGCAACTATCTTCATTTTAACCACTTTGGCCTAGATATGTTCCAAGGAGAGAGAAATGGTGTTCTGTAGTACTCTTAATCAAAGGACACCCACAGAGGAAAAGGCGTATGGGTGACATTGTGGGTGTGTTACCAACGGAGCCAATCTTTCTCAAAATGTGCTGAGATCAGCAACACCTTCTAATACCAAACTATCAAACTGAATGACTTCTTTCAGGCCTTCCCTAGCTTAAATTCTGAAACATTCCATGATGTTCAGAATCTTCGTACTACTCTTAGGTAAACATTAATTTCCAATACATCTAGGTCTAATATCGTGATAACCGTTTAACTATAGATCTGTCTGCCTCTCATCAACTCATCTTTCCATCCATCCGCCAACCAATCCATCCATCCGTATGCCATCAGGAGCCTCCCTGCCTTTCAGAAATTGCGTAGCTTTTCCAGAATCTAATCCCATGGTCCCTAACATCCCAGCGCTCTTCCTGATCATGCTTCCTTTTGCTTCTATTTTTCCTTGTCGTAACACTCTCTCCTTTTCCTATTGTAGCCTGGATGCAGGGCTTAATCTCACTCATCAAGGTATATTTCAAATCCACCATTCTTAAGCATTTTGTGATTTTTTTTTTTTAAATGAAAATTTAGAGGATCATGAGGGTTCATGACATTCCCAGCTGACAATCAGCTCTACAGACTTGTGGCCCAGATCTCCCTGGCTTCTTTCCTCACTTTATCTCTCTTCTTTTCCCATTGCCTCCGTAGTCTCCAGGGTATCAAGCCAATCACTGGTCTTTTGCTTTGCAGGATATGCTTTTCACCTTATCCTGCCCTCTCTGAGTCTCACCAGCCAACACTTACATTTTTTTTCCCACCAAAATATTTTTATGTTTCTAGCAGTGATTCTGGGAGGAAAATATTCATACATACACACACACACAAACACACACACACTCTCCAGTGAGCAAATACCGTTGTTGACACTTTCATATCACCATGAATTTGATATATTAGACAGTTTATCACTTATGGCTACCCTATTTTGCCTTGAAGTGGCACATTGACATCCTGAGAGCTATTATTTCTCTTACAGGAAGAAAAACAGCAAATATGTACATAACGTCTAAATAAGCTATGCTGTCCTTAAATAGTTCCCTGGTCTTGCCCAGGAGTCTGTGCTGAAGTGCTGGGTACAAAGCTCACTCACTTCCCTTATTCTTTTCCCCCTGAGCTTTCTTATCCATAAATCTGAATGAAATTCCTATCCTTGTTCCTTACAGAACTACATAGAGATCCAAAAACAATGTCTGCCGAGTGTTTTAAAACTGTCAAAGGCTAAGCAAATATAAATTCTTATATTTGTTCTCAAAAATGAATTAAATCTACGAAATAATGATTATATAGCGTATTCAAATGAAGAGAACAGCTCCCAATTCTAAAAGTGCTTTTAAATTTTTCGTGTTCACCTATTATACTCTATGAAACACTTCTAGGCACTCATGTTAGAGATTGTTAATCATTTTTGTTCTGCTGTGGCTGTGAGTTATTTAAAACAGGAAGTATTTCCCACATAGAGCCATAGCAAGCGGGTGGAGGGTGAGAAGCAAAGATGTGTTTACCTAAGAAGACAAAGCAAGGACTCTGCAGCCGCAGCCTCTGCGTGTCGGCCTTTGGTGAACCTCCTGCCTGGATCTCAGCAGTGGGCCCTCACCACTCTGCCAAGTTTCACAGTGTGCTCTGAAGCTTAACACTTAGTACCAGTTAATCTAATTCCTTAGCCACTCATCAAATTAATTTTAGAATAGCCATGTTCAGTAAAGCCTTTGAGTTGGGGATACAAAGATGGTGAAGACAAGGTCCCCACTTCCAGGCAATTTAAACTGAGTCTTTCTCACTTCATCTCCCTCACCTACCTCTCTTCTCACCTCTTTGGAAATGCCCTGCTGTCTTTATCCTCCTGTTATTATTCACACAAATTAGGAGAAATTTGGGGCCAGAAACTGAGGATCCTTTAACTGCAGAAATATTCATTCATTGGCGCTTGCTGGCAGATTGGCTTTGTGAGCTCCACCATAGGGAATTACCTATGTTTTACATCAATGGTAGCATTCATCATAATTCAAATAGGAAAAACAATGCTTGCCTTAATGCCACTCCTTGTTTTCCTGATTGCCCTTATTGTCGTGAGTTGCTTTGTAAAATCAGTTAATAAGAGTGTGTTGTGTTTATACTGTATTGTATGATATATGTATTCATCTGCTAAGACTGCCATAACAAAATACCACAAACTGGATGGCTTAACTAAGAGACCTATTTTCTTTTTCTTTTCTTTTTCTTGAGACAGAGTCTCACTCTGTTACCCAGGCTGCAGTGCAGTGGCAAGATCTTGGTTCAATGCAATCTCCACCTCCCAGGTTCAAGCAATTCTCATGCCTCAGCCTCCTGAGTAGCTGGGATTATAAGCACCTGCTACCACACCTGGCTGATTTTTGTATTTTTAGTAGAGATGGGGTTTCACCATGTTGGCCAGCCTGCTCTCAAATTCTTAGCCTCAAATGATCTACCTGCCTCAGTCTCCCAAAATGCTGGGATTACAGGTATGAGCCACTGTACTCAGCCAGAGACTTATTTTCTCATGGTTCTGGAACCAGATATCTGAATGCAAGGAGTCACCAGGGTTTGTTTTTTCTGAGACCTCTCTCCTTGGCTTGCAGATTGCTGTCCTCCTGCTGTGTCCACAAAAGGCTTTTTCTCTGTGCATGCATCTCTGCTGTCTGTTTCTCGGCATTAATCCTATTAGATTAGTGCCCAATCTTATCACCTTTATCTAACCTAAATTACCTCTTTAAAGGTTGTAGCACCAAATATTATCATATTGAGGCTTAGAGCTTCAAATATGAATGGGGGCACAATTCCGCCCATAGCAATACATCCGTACAGGTTCCTGCTGATACATTCTGGGGTTCCCCTCCAGGGATTTATTTCCTGGCTCCCAGTGTCAACCTTGAATATCAGGAGTTTGCAGCCACCACTATGGTTTTATTTAGTGATCTATTATGGATCTACTATCTATTAATTCTTAAATTCTTTGAAGCTCTTTATACTGTCAGCTAGTGTTTTCTCTTGGGTAATAAGTTTGACATGTTGTTTTTTTCTAGAGGAAAATGGTGACTAGGAGGCAGGACTAAACCGCATCTCCCACTTGGATGGAAAAAGCAGCAGGTGGAGACTCACATCGCGAACTTTTGCTCCAAGAACTACCACAGGAAAATACCGAGAAAGCCAAGAGGATCCACAGGCCCTTTGAAGGAAGCAGATGGCTCCTGCAGGCCCCAGGAGGCGCCCCCAAACTGTGAGTGCCCAAAGTGTGAAAGTATAAAAGGGGGACCGTCCATCTCCAAACAGGCACCCTCACTGGGAAACCTGATGGTCTAGATCCCGGAAGCAGGATTTCACTTTGCCTAGGGCTGAGACAACTTAGAGAGCTGAGTGAAATACAAAGGTAGAAGAATCAGCAGAGAGCACCCTGTGGGCTCTCTCGGTCCCCAGGGAAGCCATCTCTGACTTTGTCTCATAGACGTCACTGGGGAGGGCTGCAAGAAGAACTGGGAAAAGACCACAGGGAGAAGGAAACTTCCAGCTGAACTTTGTTAACAATTTCGATGGAAGGCAAATGTTCCTGGACGGAACTCACGGGGTGGGGGGAGGGGGTGAATCAGGAGTGCAGATGAAGCACGGAAGCTGCGGCAGGTGGGGAGGCACAAAACCTGAACGCCCTGCTTGCTTTCACAGCCAGGAGGCTGGTAGCCTGAGGCAGGTTCTCAGCCCTGCTCACCCACTGTCCGGAAACAAACTCCGCGCTGTTGAGGGAAGCACAGTAGGAATGAGACTGGCCTTTTGAGCTGCATGGGGAGCTGGGGGAGGGTTGTCATTGCCAACTTTCCCCCACTTCCCTGACAACCCGCATGACATAGAAGAGGCGGGCAGAATGCCCCCGGGAGCATAACTCCCTTGGCCTGAAGAACCACGCCCCCATCCCCCACAGCAGCCACAGCAAACCCAGGCCAAGGAGAGTTTGAGCTCAGACAGGCCCAACCCTGCTCCCACCTGTTGTTTTTCTCTACCTGCCTTGGTAACCAAAGACAAAAGACTTATTCTCTTGGGAGCTCTAGGGCCCTACCCAGTGCCTGATCCTCTCTATGCTATCACAGCTGATGCTCTCTTGAAGGCAGCACCTCCTGGCAGGAGGCCAACCAGCACAAAAATAGTGCAGTAAACAAAACCACAACTCACAGTGTCCATTTCATTCCCCTGCCACCTCCACTAGAGCAGGCACTTCTATTCTGAGAGACATGAAGACAGTTCACATTGCAGGACTCTGTGCAGACACCCCCTAGTACCAGCCTGGAGCCTGGTAGCTCCTCTGGGTGGTTAGACCAAAAGAGGCATATCAATTACTATAGTTCAACATGCAGGAAGCCACATCGCTAGGAAAACGGGGAGAGCATTACATCAAGGGAGCACCCTGGCCGGGCGTGGTGGCTCATGCCTGTAATCCCAGCACTTTGGGAGGCTGAGGCGGGTGGATCACAAGGTCAGGACATCGAGACCATCCTGGCCAACACCGTGAAACCCCGTCTCTACTAAAAAAAAAAAAAAAAATTTAGCCGGGTGTGGTGGTGGGTGTCTGTAGTCCCAGCTACTCAGGAGGCTGAGGCAGGAGAATGGCGTGAACCCGGGAGGCGGAGCTTGCAGTGAGCCAAGATTGCACCACTACACTCCAGCCTGGGCGATACAGCGAGACAGACTCTGTCTCAAAAAAAAAAAAAAAAAAAAAAGAGGGAGTACCCTTTTGGACAAAGAAATCTGAACAGTAACTCTTGAGCTCCAGATCTCCCCTCTGACATAGTCTACCCAAATGAGATGAAACCAGAAAAACAATTCTGGGAATATGATGAAACAAGCTCTTTAACACCCCAAAAGATCACACTAGCTCATCAGCATTGGATCCAAACCAAGAAGAAATCACTGAATTGTCAGAAAAAGAATTCAGGGCCGGGCGCGGTGGCTCAAGCCTGTAATCCCAGCACTTTGGGAGGCCCAGACGGGCGGATCACGAGGTCAGGAGATCGAGACCATCCTGGCTAACCCAGTGAAACCCCGTCTCTAGTAAAAAAATACAAAAAACTAGCCGGGCGAGGTGGCGGGCGCCTGTAGTCCCAGCTACTCGGGAGGCTGAGGCAGGAGAATGGCGTAAACCCGGGAGGCGGAGCTTGCAGTGAGCCGGGATCCGGCCACTGCACTCCAGTCTCGGCGACAGAGCAAGACTCCGTCTCAAAAAAAAAAAAAAAATTCAGAAGATCGAGTATTAAGCTAATCAAAAAGGCACCAGAGAAAGGTGAAGTCCAACTTAATGAAATCAAAGAAAGGATACAAGATGTGAAGGGAAAAATCTTTAGTGAAATTGAGAGCATAAATAAAAATAATCACAACTTCTAGAAATAAGGGGCACACTTAGAGAAATGCAAAAGGCACTGGAAGCACTCAGCAATAGAATCAAACAAACAGAATAAAGAACTTCAGAGCTCGAAGACAAGGTTTTAAAATCACCCAATTCAACAAAGACAAAATAAAAAAGAATTTTAAAACATGAACAAAGCCTCCAAGAAGCTTAAGATTATGTAAAACAACCAGACCTAAGAATAATTGGTGTTCCTGAGGAAGAAGAGAAATGTAAAAGTTTGAAAAACATATTTTCCTTGAATAATTGAGGAAAACTTTGTCAGCTGGATAGAGATCTAGGCATCCAAATACAATAAGCTCAAAGAATACCTGGTAACTTTATTGCAAAAAGATCACTGCCTAGGTACATAGTCGTCAGGTTATCTAAATTCAAGATAAAGGAAAGAATCTTAAGAACTGTGAGGCAAAAGCACCAGGTAACCTATAAAGGAAAACCTATCAGATTAACAGTGGATTTATCAGCAATAACGTTACCTTACAGGTTAGAAGGGATTGGGGCCCTATCTTCAGCCTCCTCAAACAAAACAATTATCAGTCAAGAAATTTGTATCCAGGAAAACTAAACTTCATAAATGAAGGAAAGATACAGTCTTTTTCAGACCAAAAAAAATTGGTAGAGAATTTACCACTACCAAACCAACACAACAAAAACTACTAAAAGGAGTTCTAAATCTTGAAACAAATCCTCAAAATACACCAAAATAGAACCTCCTTAAAGCATTAATCTCACAGGACCTGTAAAACAAAAACACAATAATAAAAATAATAATAATAATAAACCAAGGTGTTAAGGCAACAAATAGCATGATGAATAGAATAGTACCTCACATCTTAATACTAACATTGAATGTAAATAGTTTAAATGCTCCATTTAAAAGATACAGAATAGCAGAATGGGTAAGAACTCACCAACAAAGTATCCGTTGTCTTCAAGAGACTCACCTGACACAAAAGGACTCACATAAACTTAAGGTAAAGGGGTGAAAAAAGATATTCCTTGCAAATGGACACCAAAAGCAAGCAGGAGTAGCCACTCTTGTATCACAAAAAACAAACCTAAAAGCAACCGCATTTTAAAAAGACAAAGAGGGACACAATACAATGATAAAAGAACGAGTCCAGCAGGAAAATATCACAATCCTAAATATATGCACCTAACACTGGAGCTCCCAAATTTATAAAACAATTACTACTAGACCTAAGAAATGAGATAGACAGCAACACAATAATAGTGGGGGACTCCAATACTCCACTGACAGAACTACACAGACCATCAAGACAGAAAGTCAACAAAGAAACAATGTATTTATACGATACCTGAGAACAAATGGACTTAACAGATATTTACAGAACATTCTACCCAATAACTGCAGAATATACATTCTGTTCATCAGCACATGGAACATTCTCCAAGACAAACCATATCACAGGCCACAAAACGAGTCTCAATACATTTAAGAATATTAGGCCGGGCGCGGTGGCTCAAGCCTGTAATCCCAGCACTTTGGGAGGCCGAGACGGGCGGATCACGAGGTCAGGAGATCGAGACCATCCTGGCTAACACGGTGAAACCCCGTCTCTACTAAAAAATACAAAAAAAACTAGCCGGGCGAGGTGGCGGCGCCTGTAGTCCCAGCTACTCGGGAGGCTGAGGCAGGAGAATGACGTGAACCCGGGAGGCGGAGCTTGCAGTGAGCTGAGATCCGGCCACTGCACTCCAGCCTGGGTGACAGAGCGAGACTCCGTCTCAAAAAAAAAAAAAAAAAAAAAGAATATTAAAACTATATCAAGTACTCTCTCAGAACACAGTGGAATAAAATTGGAAATAAATCCCAAAGTAACCTTCAAAACCATGCAAATATATGGAAATTAACCTGCTCCGGAATGATCATTAGGTCAATAATGAAATCAAGATAAAAATTTAAAAATTATTTGAACTAAATGATAACAGTAACACAACCTAGCAAAACCCCTAGGATACAGCAAAAGTGGTGTTAAGAGAAAAGCTTATAGCCTTAAATGCCTACATCAACGAAAGCACAAATAGACAATGTAAGGTCACACCCTGAGGAACTAGAGATATGAGAACAAACCAAACCCAAACCCAGCAGAAGAAAGTAGATAACAAAGATCAGAGCAGAACTAAATGAAATTAAACAAACAAACAAAAAAATACCAAAGATACATGAAACAAAAGGCTGGTTCTCTTTATGAATGACATTGATAGACCATTAGTGAGATTAACAAGTAAAGAAGAGAGGAAATCCAAATAAGCTCACATTAGAAATGAAATGGGAGATATTACAACCAATACCACAGAAATACAAAAGATTATTCAGGGTTGTTATGAACACCTTTGTGTGCATAAACTGGAAAACCTAGAGGAGATGGATAAATTCCTGGAAATATACTACCCTCCTAGATTAAACCAGGAAGAAATAGAAAGTCTCAACAGACCAAAAGCAAGCAGCGAGATTGAAATGGTAATTTAAAAAATTGCCAACAAAAAAAAATCCAAGACCAGATGGATTCACAGCTGAATTCTATCAGACATTCAAAGATTAATCGGTGCCAATTCTATTGACACTATTCCACAAGATAGAAAAAGAGGAAATCCTCCCTAAATCATTCTATGAAGCCAGTATCACCCCAGTACCAAAACCAGGAGAGGACATAACACAAAAAGAAAACTACAGACCAACATCCCTGATGAACATAGATGCAAAAATCCTTGACAAATTACTAGCTAACTGAATCCAACAGTATATCAGAAAGATAATCCACCATGATCAAATGGGTTTCATATGAGGGATGCAAGGATGGTTTAACATACACAAATCAGTAAATGTGACACACCACATAAACATAATTAAAAAGCCAAATCACATGATTATCTCAGTAGATGCAGACAAAGCATTTGACCAAGATCCAGCATCACTTGATGATTAAAACCCTCAGCAAAATTGGCATAGAAGCTACATACCTTAATGTAATAAAAGCCATCTGTGACAAACCCACAGCCAACATCATACTGAACAGGGAAAAGTTGAAAGCATTCCCCCTGAGAACTGGAACAAGACAAGGATGCCCACTGTCACCACTTCTATTCAACACAGGACTAGAAGTCCTAGTCAGAAAAATCAGACAAGAGAAAGAGGAAGTCAAACTGTTGCTGTTAGCTGATGATGTGATTGTGTGCCTAGAAAACCCTAAAGACTCATCCAAAAAACTCCTAGAACTGATAAACGAATTCAGCAAAGTTTCAAGATAACAAAATTAATGTACACCAATCAATATCTCTACTATACGTCAACAGTGACCAAGCTGAGAATCAAATCAAGAACTCAACTCATTTTACAATGGCTGCAAAAAAAAGTAATAAAATAAAAACTTGGTAATATAACTAACCGAGGAGGTGAAAGGCCTCTACAAGGAAAACTACAAAACACTGCTGAAAGAAATTGTAGATGGCACAAACAAATGGAAATACATCCCATGTTCATGGATGGATAGAATCAATATTGTGAAAAAGACCGTACTGCAAAAGCAATCTACAAATTCAATGCAATTTCTATCAAAATACCATGAGCATTCTTCACAGAACTAGAAAAAAAAAATCCTAAAATTCATATGGAACCGAAAAAGAGCCCACATAGCCAAAGCAAGACTAAGCAAAAAGAACAAATCTGGAGGCATTACATTACCTGACTTCAAACTGTACTATAAGGCCATGATCACCAAAACAGCATAGTACTAGTATAAAAATAGGCACATAGACCAATGGAACACAATAGAGAACCCGGAAATAGAGCCAATACTTATAGCTAACTAATCTTCAACCAAGCAAACAAGAACATAAAGTGGGGAAAAGACACCCTATTCAACAAATGGTACTGGGATAATTGGCAAGCCACATGTAGAAGAATGAAACTAGATCCTCATCTCTCACCTTGTACAAAAATCAACTCAAAATGGATGAAGGTCTTAAACCTAAGACCTGAAACCATAAAAATTGTAGAAGATAACATAAGAAAATCCCTTCTAGTCATTGGCTTAGGTAAAGACTTCATAACCAAGAATCCAAAAAGCAAATACAACAAAAACAAAGATAAATAGCCGGGACCTAATTAAACTAAAAAGCTTCTGCACAGCAAAAGAAACAATCAGCAGAGTAAACAGAAAACCCACAGAGGGGGAGGAAATCTTTGCAATCTGTACATCTGAAAAAGGAATAATATCCAGAATCTACAATGAACTAAAAGAAATAAGCAAGAAAAAAACAAACAATCCCATTAAAAAGCGGGCTAAGGACATGAACAGACAGTTCTCAAAAGAAGATATAAAAATAGCCAACAAACATTTGAAAAAATGTGCAACATAATTAATGATCAGGGAAATGCAAATCAAAACCACAATATGATGCCACTTTATTCCTGCAAGAATAGCCAAAATCCAAAAATTAAAAAAAAAAAATAGATGTTGGCATAGATGTGGTGAAAAGGGAACACTTTTACACTATTGGTGGGATGACCACTATGGAACACAATGTGGATATTCCTTAAAGAACTAAAAGTAGAATGACCATTTGATTCAGCCATCCCACTATGAGTATCCAGAGGACAAGAAATCATTATATGAAAAAGATACTTACATAGGCATGTTTATAGCCGCACAAGTCAAAACTGCAAAAATACAGAACCAGTCCAAATGCCCACCAATCACTGAGTGGATAAAGAAATTATGGTGTATATGTATACCATGGAATACTACTCAGCCATGAAAATAAGCAAAATAATGACATTCATGGAAACCTGAATGGAATTGGAGACCATTATTCTGAGTGAAGTAACTCAGGAATGGAAAACCAAACATTATATGTTCTCACTCATAAGTGGGTGCTAAGCTATGAGGATGCAAAGGCATAGAATGATACAATGAACTTTGAGGAGTTGGGGGAAAGGGTGGAAGGGAGAATGAGGGATAAAAACGTACACATTGGGTACAGTGTATACTGCTCAGGTGATGGGTGCACCAAAATCTCAGAAATCAGCACTGAAGAACTTATTCATATAAACAAACACCACCTGTTTCCCAAAAACCTATGGAAATAAAAAATAAAATAAAGTATGTTTTATTTAGAGGAAAAAAATACGTTTGACAGGTTTTCTTCCAAAGATGATAAGCTTAACAGTGGAGGATATAGACCTTGATGCTGGACTTAAATTCTCACTAATTTAAGGAATTGCCATCAACAAAGGAGGAAAGAGAGAGAAAAGACTTGGGAAATGGGCTTGGTGATTGGTGGAGGAGGCATGGGAGTTACCTTGAACATTTGAAGTGCTGTCTTTAAGAAGCAGTATTAGCTTTTTCTGTTCTGTATAACTCTAGAGAGCACCTCTAGGCTCAACTTGAGGCTCTTTCTTTCTTTCTTTCTTCCTTTCTTTCTTTCTTTCTTTTTTTTTTTTTTTTTTTTTGCACAAGGGGAATGTTTTTCTAGGAAGTGTAGATGAAGTATAACCAGCTACCTTACCACCAGTCAGAGCATTCTGGTGACATCAGCATTTCCCACACTAAATATGCTGCAGAGCCCTATCTACTTTCTCAACATTAACACCTAGCAACGAGGAGAGGAGAGAGGCCCAGGGAAGACAGCCACCACCAGGTGCACAAAGGTTGAAAGAGGACGTTTGTGGGAAGTAGACATTTGTGAGTGTGGATTTAGAAGTTTTTTCCCCTGTGATGGGCTGAGTCATGGGTGAGAGCTGGAGAAAACGGAGGTAAGGCACATGATTTCAAGTGGTTTGAAGGTAAAAGGTAACATTTTTCAACTGACTTGATGATGAAGGAAGTGGGAGCAGTAGGTGGAGGGGCATCCCTGGCACATTCACAGGCTGAAATCAGGAGCCAGAGGAGGAGTTTGAAGATGGAGAAGAGGGAGGCAATGTGAGGTCCTGGAGGGCTGGAAGGGGGTGGACAGTGTGAGGACTGCTCTAGCTGAGGCAGGATGGAAAAATCCAAGGTGGCCCAGAGGTCAAATATAGTGTAAAAAATACAATGACACCTGAGACTATGTCCTTTGTAAGGTGTGCTGGATAAGTTTACTGACTGCCTAGAGCGTGCTTTGATTCAGGGCTAAATGCTCTCATCCTCTTTCGGCTCCTTCCTCCTCGTGGAAATTTGCCTCAGATCTCTGTGTCGCTGTCCAGGAATACACTTATGCCATGTGCAGTTTGATTTCTGTTGCCAGCAATGGGTCCCTTCTCCTCTCTCTCTCTCTCTCTACCCTTTTTCCAGGAACACAGGCAGCCCAGGGGCTGAGCAGGTTCTCCTACCTGATCCATCCCTCTGTCTGCAAACCCTCCTGTCACAAGTGAGTGGCTCACAGCCTCCAGAAAACCAGTCAGTTACACTGTGATGTGCAGTCTGGCCAGGGCTCAGTGGAGAAGCCCGTGCTCATTTATCCATCACTGAATGTCGATTGTGCCTCAGGAAATAGTCTGGTTGCCAGCTACAGACTGGCGAAGAAAATGGACGTGATTAGTCCTCTTTTGGTCCATATAATGTGAAGACTCTTACGTGAGCTAATGTGTGCTGAGCAAAGGGAGGATTTGGATTCTTCTGCTTTGTTGGTCAATCCTCTTCTCCCATCAGATCATTGTGGAAATCCACAGAGTCCCAGTGGCCTTCCTTGGTAAAGCCCTTAGTAGTTCTGTTTTGTAAGCAGTTTAATAAAGACCACAACGAATGAGATTACAGGTAATTAATGATTTAGTGAACTGTCTGCAGTACTATTAAACATGAGCTAGAGAAATTATGAAGTGGTAGGCTGGTCCTTCCCTACCTCTCTCCAACACCTCCGCCCCACCACCTGAAAACCCTCACTCTGCTGCCTGTGAACCAGCACGAGGGTTTGAGAGAGAGATTTTCAGAGCCTCATTTTCTGCCCTTTGAATGGCGAAAAAGCATTTTCTTTACATTGAATACTTGCAAGCCTCATCTCATTGAAGTTTTTGGATGAGAAGCTCCATTTCAGCTGAAATTATTACGGCCTTCACATTGTTTCCTAAACCAACTGCTTTAACTCGTGGTGGAAAATGCATCTGCATTTCTTTCTTTCCATTTCTAATTAGCTTTTGAGTTTAATAATGAATTAAGTTTAATAGGCCCTGAGCCCTAGAGGCAGCCTTTTTGAATTTCACTTACTTTTGTTTGAACTGGAGTAGCCATGCATCACCAAGACTGAACGAATTCATCTGTATTGTGAATTGTATTAATAAAAAACCATGGAAATGGTAGAATTTTAATGACGAGGTTGCTATTATCTAGAAATATTATAACTTTAATGATTGTGTTGTTTTATTTATCTTAAAGTCTCAAATCATCATTTTCTTTTAAATGAATGCACCAGACCAAAACAATGTGATGAATCAGAGAATATTTGATATTTTAAGGACCATCCACATTTTACACTTTAACTAGAAAAAGCCTTCTGTAAATCTTCACCCACACACTTTTCTTTGAACTTACCAGCTATGAATTTATAACTGTGGAGAAGCATGTCTATGGCAGTTGGGGTGGAATAATTTGTATTTGATTTTGATTAATTTCAATTGGACATCAGTATTTTTGCTTATATAGGAAATCACTTTCTTGGCCATGAAGATTTTGCAAATCTCTCTAATTGGAGTCCCTTAACCCTTCCTCTGAAATAGCGCAGGACTTTGCTTTTACATGTTTGGAGTATCTTACGTGCTTGAAGAGCAGCTTTCTATCCTGACAGCAGCGTGGGAGCTACAGTCCAAGGAAACTGGTTTGAATTCCAACTGTGCTCATTTTAGATATGCACACTTGAGCAAGTGCTTACATTTCCTGGGTCTCAGTTTCCTGATCTGTGAAACAGGGATACTAATTTATAGGAGGGTTGGTGTGCAAATGAGAGACAAGCTGACAAAACACGGAGCTCAGTTCCTGCCCACAGTGGTCAAGCAATTATTGTGCCGTTGCTAGACAGGTGCTGATCAGGGCAAAAGCTGTTTCTGTCTTGTTCACTTTTCTATCCCCATTCCTTAACACAGTGTTTTACTTACAAAAGGGATCAGTTCATGTTTCTTGATTGAGAAAATTAAATAAAGCCCATCATAAACTCTAACAAGAAAATCTAAAAAGCTGTGAAATTCCCACTTTCTTGCCCTACATCAATTTCTTTCTGTATGTGATGCTAGTTTGTAAATAGATGAAGGCGCTTACATTATGCATTAGCTAAGGTCTTATCTAGAGGGTAAAATAATTTTCACATCTCAAGTAAACAGAGAGAGTTGAAACGGCCACAAAGAATTTACATTCTATGTTGTTTCCTATATCCATAATTCTCATTGTGTCAACACAGTGGTTCAAAAGAGCTTGTCAATAAGTTTAGTAAATAAAAATGACTCCAGATAAGTTACAATTCAGATAACAAAAAGTTTGATGTAAAGATGCTATTTTTTTCATTTCTCATGGGTAAATAGTCATTGTGAGAGATTGTGACTTCTGTTTAAAATGTAAGACTTATTTTCTAATACCATGCCCATATGAATTTAATAAGTACAATTATTTCCCCCATGCTGGTTCTTGGATTCAAACCTCATAGAACATGATTAATTCATGAAGTAATGTAATTAGCTACAAGTTTTAATTAAGAAGCTTCGGGCACATGCGCTTTGCTTTTGTTCCCCCATCTATAGTTTATACATTTTCTCCTTTGGAGATGTATGATGAGGATGGGAGTTGCCTGTCTGAATGAGAGTTGGAGAACTTCTGCTTACAGTAGTCACTATTAAGTGTCTACTGAAATGGACTAGATCTCTAACAGGCAAAGCTCCAGAATAAAATAAGTGATAATAACTACAAAAGCTGGACATGAACAAAAACCGCAACCAGGAGGCCCTGGAGGGTGAAGAGAAGCAGACAAATCCCCAGGGGAGAGCAGGCTTACTCAGAGAAGGGGAGGTAGAAACTCCTTAAGTTAGGTGGGAGGGTGGCAGCGGGGCTGAGGCTAGAAAATTACCTGTTGGGTACAATGTTCACCACTGGGGTGACAGGTCCTCTCCAAGCTCAGACTTCAATATATCCACGTAAGAAAACTGAACTTGGATGTATTTCCTAAGTCTATACATTTTTTTAAAAAAGAAACTCCCTAAGTAATTTTTCTTTGGGGTTGTGGGGCACATGTGAAAAAAATCTAGCATCTTTCTGCTAGACAAATAAGAAACCAGAAAAAAAGCTATTGAAGAAACTAGGAAATTCTCAAAGGAAACAACCCAAGGATGGATGTCCAAAATCAACCTACCCACAACTCTGACCCCTGAAACATGCATAGGAAGAATAAACTCAGAGTATATCAGCTAAGGACAAAATATCTGAACTGAGACCAGAACTGCTGCCCAAGAAACTGAGTTTGCAGTTCAAACCCAGCTAAAAAAATTTTACATAATTACTGAAATGTATAAATCCACATACCAAAACTGTAAATGCTTTTGTATGTAACTATTACATGTATAAAAAAAGAAATAATGAAGGTATGAGGATCATTTAAGGTATAATACTAATTTAAGCATAATTGCTAATTTTGTCTATTTTGTAGTTTTACCTATTTTCAACTAATTTAATCTTTTTTTTTTTTCAACAAGCAGCCTCAATGTAAAAGCCGTATCATTTTGTCTTTTTAGATTTTTCATTGCCAGGTGTTGGTAGATTTAAAATTTATGAAGTCATCTTTATTTCTCTCTGTGTATGTATTTTTTTCATTTATTTATGATTAGCATAATTGCAAAAAAATTTAAGCTTTGCTTACTCTCTTAGATTTTGAAGAGACCTTCAGTATTTTGTGTTGGCATATGCAATCATTTATTTCATCGCTTAATAAATGAAACCTTTTCTGAGATAGACATACATCTGCTGGAAATGGGCCTAAATGAAATTGGCAACTCACACGTGTCATATCGTCTTTTATGCACTTCAGTAGTTACTAACAATTAGAGGTAGGCAGCCCACCCCTGCCCCAGCAAACTGTCTACCAGGAGGTGCACTGCAAAGACCGGTATTGCAATCTGCATACAGACATAAAACCAATTCTCTGTCCTTTTGTGTACTTTGGTAAGTAGTATGTATGAAAGATTTATTCGGGTGCAAATTCAAAAAGTTCTAAAGGTAGAATATACCAAATTGTTTGAAGTATTAGGCCAAAGGATTAACCAGAGGTTTAGACCTCTGGCACCATTTTAGAAGGTTAATCTGCTCACTCAGCAGACTTTACACACTTACCAAATGAGCCAAGAGAGATACCTATCCTCAGCAGTTATATATCATGTACACCACTCATTTCTCCGATGAAATACTATTTGTACCATCCCTTATGCTAATTAATAATTTCTAGTACACATACAGATTGAGTTATTCCAAGGGCTTCCTATGGCCCTTTAGATGGAATCCTGGCTCAGTCTTTCTTTCGCCTATTATCCATAAAATATGGATAATAGTCCATAATTTATTGTCCATGGCTGACATGTGATCAAAGGTCCTCCTCCTCTGGCAAGCAAAAGCAGGAGGTGGAAGGGCAAAGAAAAAGGAAAAGTAGGAGTCTTCCCTCTCCCAGTTAAAAATAAGAGAAAAAGTTACCAACCACCCCACTCTCATTGTCTCAGAGCACTTTCTTCAGAAAACTTGTAAATTCTTTCTCTGTGTTCTCTAAAGATATGTAAATATTTTTAAAAACTAACGTGGCCAGCTTCACAACCTGGGAGTGTCCTTCTCAAAGACCTAGGAGCCGTATCTTGGAAATGTAAACAACAAGGAAGATGGCGACCCCTGTCTCTGATTTGCCGTGGGAGGGTAGGAGCTTCATTCAAGTGGACACGTTGTTCCAGGTTGTAAAACTGCTTCTGGTCATAAAGATAGGAGAGTTTATTTTTCCTTTATAGAAAGCTAATTAGGTAACATAGATAGTCATCCCAATTACCAGGTGATTTAAATGAATTACATGTAATAAATGCTACTACCGAGCCCTCTTACTTGAAGACTAATGGTTGTTATGCTGGAGAGTATGTAGGTTGTGTATCCTCGACTGTACAAAAGGGTGAGGTTTCTGTCTGCCTTTGCAATCTCTTAGCAGATTACCTGTCACGTGCATCACTTTCTCAATTAATGCTCATTCAATGATGAAACCATTTTTTTTTTCTCCACTAACTTTGTGGAGAGGATTTCTTGGTTAGATTCAATTCTGGTTTTTATATTCCCCAACAAAGGCTAAAGCTTGGGAACTACATGATTTATTTGTTATTTTTATTGCATCATGAAGATGACAAGATTTGTTCCTAGAACATTTTTTTCTCTGTTTGTAGAAATACAATTTATTTTCTAGTGGGTGAGAAAATTAACCCTCTCACTTCTGGTGGAATACTGTAAGTCAGTTGCCTCTTTCAGTCACTGTTGAGATCCCCTATCAATCTAATGGTTTTCTCTAGCTGAGCCTTAAGGCCTTTCAGTTCATCCCAATGTGTCCATAGGTGATTTGATCAATAGTGTTTAGTCAAGTGTAAACTGGGCCCCAAGACAATTTAGTCAAAACAGTAACATACACATGTGTTCTCTGAATAGTGACTCTTCTGGTGTGTCGCTAGAGTTTGTAGCTTTGTATTTAAACAATTCCATCAAATTTCAGATCTTTATCAGTATCTTCAATTGCTTTTTCAAAAAAGAAATTTAAAAAACCGATTTAATTTTATTTTTCTCGATCGTAGTAGAGAAATAAAATTATCCATCTCTCAGAAAAACACCCACAACACTAACTGCCCAGGGATTCATACTTCCCAGTGTTCGGGCATCTGAGTTTTTTTCACATTTTTGTTATTGCAAAGAGAACAAAGCAGCAATAAATGAATATACATTTAAAAAATACTTTTAGGAGGAATAAAGTAGAAATAACTGCCTCCAAATTCTTACTAGCACCTACGTATTTTTTAAAAATCATTTTTACAAACACCGTATGTTAAAAAAACCACACCATTTGAAGAATATTCACTTTCAATTAGGTTTTATGTTGAACATCTTACTATCAGTTCAATTCCAGTAAGCCAAATTGCTTTCACCAAATTGCTTTCAGCCTAATCATATGCTATTTCTTAATATAGTGCTTCTTGTAACTACCACCAATTAATTGGAGTAATCTTAAAGAATTCATTTTCATTATAGGAGTAATCATAGTTATTTTTCATTAGAGAGATTGTATTTTAGGATAAATTAATCATTTGCTTGGGATTTATAAGAAAAGAAATTTAGAATTCAAGAGCAACTTCTGGATTGCAGGACATTCCCCATGTTCTGATGCTTGTTTAAGCAGTGTAAGCCCTTAGCAGCACCTGAACAAACAATGCACCCCGTAGGTCAAACATCAGTGACAGTAAAAGGTTACTGACCAGAAATCTAACTTCCAGTATTACAAAATCGTAGCAAAGATAACTTTTTCTGAGAAGAGGGATGGGGTACAATAAAAGGGAAGTAATTATTTATTTAAACTAATTGTGAGCTCTGATGACCTTTGACATTTATTTCTCAACTAATTTTAATATTAGAAGAAATATTTCCTTGAGCGTCGGTCTTGAACTTCACTTGCCCAAATTCCAATTGCTTAAAAAATTAATATACTTTTATTATGTGGCTTAATTTTTAACAAACAGCAACTGAAGGCATGAGAACATTTGGCTTCAATTGCATCCTGATTCTTAATTTTGAACACAAAAGGCTGCTTTATTTCTCTGTGGTGATTACCACTAGATGGGGCAAGCCAGCAGTGCCTACTCTTCCGACTCCTAAGTAGCACATAATAGAAAGCTTTTTTCCTCATGAACTGCAGTCATCTCACTCATATAATATATTCATTGTCTCTTTAAAAAGAGAAGATGGTAATGTAATTGTGATTAAGTCTAGCCTGATGTTTTACCTGTTTTGTGTTTTGGGTAGCCCTGGGCGGGGTTCCTGTTCCTTCCCTTTCCTGATGTACTTGTTTCTTGTAAGGAACCAAAGGAAATCACCAGGATGTTGAGGTGTTTAATTTCAGCAGAGCAAGGGATAATGTGAGTGCTGATGATTTTGGAAACCAAGGAGTATAGGAGGGCATGTAATATTAGTATCATAATATTTTGTCTTGAAGGCCAAAGAAGGGAGACCTGAGCTTTCAGAACTCTCTAAGATGAAGATCAATTTTGATATCTTGTCCTTGTTACCTAGGAGAGTAAAGGAAAAATGGAAGCATAGAGGAAGGAACTGAGATCTTGGCTGACAATGTAGAAACAAGAACTGACTCTGCCTTGCTTTTGCTATGACTAAGAACTTCCTGGGCCGTAACAGTCTGAAAAAAAAAATACTGTGTATCTTGAGATAAGCCAAGAGATAACAGATCATTCTTACTGGTTCTACTTAAAATAATAAAACCTTGACTATTTTGCATAAATATGGACTTCATGACCAAAAAATTTATTATCCGAATATATATTATGAACTTTGTGAATATCATAACTGCATAAGAAATTGCTTTTTCCAGAAAGTGTAGACTCCTATAAACTTACTAAACATTGTGATTTGCAACTGTTAAAACTATTTGTTATGTTTTATATTTGTTGAGCCAGGTTTTCTGAAGTCTGACTCCCCTAGAACTCCTTGCAAATAAGACCTTTTCTTTTCTAAATGACTCTGCCTCTGAGTCTTCCTTTGACAACATTTTTGACACATACACTGCATGCAAAGACGTTTGATAAAGAAGAAATCTTGCTTTCAGAAATAACAGTCAGATTTGTCGTAACCCTCAGGTTACACAGTTTTTCCTTTGATCTATTTAAGCAACATCTTTTTAGAATCTTTTCATTGTTACTTCCAATCAAAAAGCAGAAACCACAGCCTATAGTTCTATAGTATTTTCAGCCTGGCACATTTTGCTAGGCAATTTCCATTATCTGCATTGCTCAGTGTCCCACCCTGAAGATGGATGTGGCTATTTGATATACTTATAGGCAACAGAAGATAATGGAAAATGTGAAGAGTTTTGGTGAAACTTCCCTAAAAGGCATCTTGCTCCTGTTCTTTACTGTTTTCTTCTTTGCCCATTACCATTTCCTGGTAGCTGGAATAGCGTCATGGCTGGTGCTGGAGTAATAGTTTTGATTCATGAGATGAATTTAGAAAAGATAACCATGTACAGCTGAGAAAAAACAGAGCCTGGCTCTCTGAGGACATTGTAGAACAGTAAACCAGCTGTGGATATACCATCCCTGAATTCCATGAGAAAGAATGAATTGAATTAATTTCTGTCTTGTATAAATCACTCTTGTTTAGGCCGGGCGCGGTGGCTCAAGCCTGTAATCCCAGCACTTTGGGAGGCCGAGACGGGCGGATCACGAGGTCAGGAGATCGAGACCATCCTGGCTAACACGGTGAAACCCCATCTCTACTGAAAAAAAAAAATTAGCCGGGCGTGGTGGCGGCGCCTGAAGTCCCAGCTACTCGGGAGGCTGAGGCAGGAGAATGGCGTGAACCCGGGAGGCGGAGCTTGCAGTGAGCTGAGATCCGGCCACTGCACTCCAGCCTGGGCGACAGAGCGAGACTCCGTCTCAAAAAAAAAAAAAAAAAATCATGCTTGTTTTAGGTTTTTGTTTTTTTTTTTAGACGGAGTCTCACTTTGTCATTCAGACAGGAGTGCAGTGGCACAATCTGGGCTCACTGCAACCTCCACCTCCCGGGTTCAAGCTATTCTCCTGCCTCAGCCTTCCAAGTAGCTGGAATTACAGGCATGCTCCACCATACCTGGCTAATTTTTGTATTTTTAGTAGAGACGGGGTTTCACCTTGTTGGCCAGGCTGGTCTAGAACTCCTGACCTCAAGTGACCCGCCCTTCTCGGCTTCCCAAAGTGCTGGGATTACAGGCATAAGCCACTGTGCCCATCCCATTTTAGGCCTTTTATGAGTTGAATTTTGTCCCTCCAAAAATGATCTGGTCAAGGTATTATACTCCACTACCTCAGGATGTGCTCTGATTTGGAGATGGGGTCTTTACTGAAGTAATCAAGAGAATGTGAGGTCGTTAGTGTAAGCCGCAATCCAAAAAGACTGGCGTCTTTATAGAAGGAGAATTTGGACACACACACACACACACACACAGGGAGAATGCCAGGTAAGCATGGAAACAGCTCTCTGCGAGCCAAGAAGAAAGGCCTGAAAAGGACATACATCCCACACATCCCTCAAAAGGAACCACCTGGACACCTCAGTCTTGGATTTCCAGCCTCAGGAACTCCGATATAATACATCTCTGTAGTTTAAGCAGCCCAGTCCATATGTTCTTATGGCAGCCCTGGAAAAGTAACACAGGGCCTGAGTATCAATAAGCATTTTTCAGGAATCATTCTAAGTGCTTCAAGTTGAGAGGATTTAACACATGAAATGGAGGTTAGAAAGCTGTCAGAACGCCTGGGAAAGTAAATAGAAAAGAAAATGGCTGCTGGTCTCAGAAAGTCAAGAATCCCAGGAACACATGACTGGCTGATGATCTCGGCTACCTCTGGACCAACGCAGGTGATCTATAGGAACCTCCTTGGAAGCTGCAGCTTCCCACACTCCATATCCACCGGCTGTGGAAGCTCGCCCATCTGCCTGCTCCTGATGGAACCATACAGGCTGCCACTCCTCTTCTTGCTTCTGATGCCTGAGTGGGTGCCTCTTGGTGGTGGAGTCTAAGTTAAAATCCTGCTGGCAACTGGAAAATGTAGTTTTCAGGCTTTCAGCCCCTGTCAATACAAGGGAGAATATGGAAGTAGGCAGAAGTGTTCTGGTAATGGAAATAGAAAATCCACCACAGCCTCCATTACTCATAAATACAACTAATGAAACTTAGGAAACAATTTATATCCACGAAAAACTATGTGTTCCCTTTCTCAATATGTGACTGTTTGGCAGTATTTACAAAGTATAACCGTGAAGTCAATTTCAAAAGTGTGCTTCATATCCTTGAGTTTCATGGGCAGGCTTTGTAATCAACCAAAGGGGATCAAACCCAGATCCTTTATTTACCAGCTGCATGGCTTGGGAGACTCACCTAGACTAGGTGTGCCACCGCATCTGTAAAATGGGACTCCTAACAGTATATATCTTCAATAACTGTGAGGACTGAATGACCTGAAATATGTAGAATAATTTTCAGTGTGGTCCCTCCTAAGTGTGCCATAAATGTTGGATCTTTGTGTTATCGCTGTGATTTACTTCATGCCTTTGGTGTGAAATTAGCTGTTTATGTATCAGCCTCGCCGCTGAGACTGATGTGCTCTCCTAAGGACGGGAGTCTTACGTTTTATATTTTATCCCAGTGAGTGGTAGGCAGTGTATTATTCTCAAGACACTGAGGTGGTTCTTATCTAATATCTACAATTCTAAAAGTTTTCAAGATTTTAAAATTAATTCAACCAACCATTCTTACAACAGTTTTGAGGTTAAAACGTCTAACATATCCTTGATCACCTCAATTCTGGTATTTCTATATTCCTGTACAAAAAGAAATTTATAGACAATGTGGTGAAACTTTACAAAAGATTAAGTGTTGTGATGGGGAATGGGAGGCATCAAGTAATAATAGGGCTTAAATCTGCCTGGAGAAGGTGAGGACGTGTGTATTCATTATGTCCTCATATGATATGTTAAGGAGTTCAACCTCACTGGGAGGCAATGGGAATTAAATAAGGGATTTATTTTGAATGACAGAGTGATATTATTACTTTTACTTTTAAGATGACATTGGAATCACTGTCATAGAGGGTTTGTCGGGGTGAGAGGGGAAAAGAAAATTAGTTAAGAGGGCTTGAACTTTGGCAGTCATGGAGAGAGAGGGGAGCAGTGAATGGGCTGTGAAGATGCTGAGTGGGCAGAGCTGACAGGAAGGATGGCCCTTGGCCAGGTGCGGCAGACCTGGTGACTCAGAAAGAAGTGTGAAAGGGAGGCATGTAACTCAGAGAGAGAGAGAGAGCAGCCTTGGCGAGGGCCATGATTTTACTTCTTACAACCTGTAACTGGAAAAAAGCAGTACATCTTCAGGTCTGGGCTTCCCTGACTCGTTCAGGAGACCTTGACTATGGAATTCCCTGCATGCCTCCTTGAGGCCTTGGAGAGCAGGAAATATTGTGCCTGCCTGAATCCTTGGCCTGGTTTCTGTCTTCAGCATAGCTTGTTTACTCGGTCCACGGTAAACTCAAATGGAAACAACCGTACTCCATGTCCTGACTGTCACTCGCATCCTCTTTGATCTCTGACTGGCTTCAGTCTCATGTGCTACCATGTCAAAGCAAGATGGGCCAAGAAAAGAACAAGCATCTCCCGCTGCAACCCAGCAATTAGGACGTCGTGGTTGACCTTGGTGGGGGCAGCTTCAATCCTGCAGGAGTGTAAGGCTGAGTGCTGGAGATGAAGAAATGCATGGAAGATAAGGTAGTGGGGGTATTGAGTGGATTTCACTTCATTCAGTAAGTTTACTTGCAAAAAGAAGAAGAGAGAAAAGGCAACAGTAGCATGAAAATGTGTCTATTTTGTCAATTGGAGTGTTCCGTATATTCTGTTCGATGGATGGCACTTTATTTTACTGCTTAACTATAAAAGTCATTGACTGCATGATTAAGCACGTAATGCCAATAAAAATGACCTTCCATCCTGTTGTTTCTTAAATCACCAAATGACTCCCTGGCTGTCAGTAATATTGAATCCGTACACACCAACAATAACAAAATGTTTATTTAGGACATGACCTCACGTGAGGCGAGCCTTCCTAAGGAAGTGAACAGTTACTTGCTGTGCTCTTAAAGAAATGTTTGCAAATGGACCTCCTACCTTATCTCTCACAGACCAAAAACTCCTTTTCAAATAAAAAACCTGGGCATATTTTGCCAGCAACAAATCCAGAAAAATATCTTAGTAGGAACTGGAAAACACCGCATTAGAATCTGAACCCTTCAGTAGCTCGAAGTCACCATGCTTTTTTTTTTTCTTTAAAGTATAATTTGTTTTTCAGAACAGTTTTACATTTCCAGAAAAAAAAGAGAAAATAATACAGCTTTTATATACTCTGCACCATATGTTACAAATACTAAAGCAGTGTTGGTACGTTATTATGAACCATGTTTATTATTATTATTATACTTTAAGTTCTAGGGTACATGCGCACAACGTGCAGATTTGTTACATAGGTATACACGTGCCATGTTGGTTTGCTGCACCCATTAACTTGTCATTTACATTAGGTATTTCTCCTAATGCTAGCCCTTCTACAAGCTCCCACCCCCTGACAGGCCCCGGTGTGTGATGTTCCCCACCATGTGTCCAAGTGATCTCATTGTTCAGTTCCCAGCTATCAGTGAGAACATGCGGTGTTTGGTTTTCTGTCCTTGTGATAGTTTGCTCAGAAAGATGGATGATGAACCGCATTTCATCTTTTACTTGGGTTTCCTTGGTTTTTACCTGTTGTCCTTTTTCTACTCCAGGATCCCATTCAGGATACCACATGGCATCTGGGTATCTGTCCCTTTAGGCTCCTCGTGGCTGTGCCAGTTTCTCGGATGTTCCTTGCTCCTTGTGTGCAATGACCTTCATAGTTTTGAGGAGTACTGCTCAGGGATGTTGCAGGATGCCTGCTACTGGGATTTGTCTGATGTTTTTCTCACGAGAAGAGTGGGATGAGGAGTTATGAGGAGGAAGACCACAGAGTAAAAGTCGCATCATTATCAAATCCTGTGCAGTGGATATATTATCAACATGATTTTTGACTCTTAATGTTGGCCTTGAGCACCAGGAAGGAAGTCACTAGGTGCAGCCCACAATAAGGAATGCAAAGTTAGGCTTCCCCTCTTTGCGGGGGTGGGGGGCGGGTATCTACGTAAATTATGGGAAATTTTACTGCATGAGAGATTTGTCCCTTCTCACATATTTATTAATGTATTCAACCATTTATATCCTATGAATCCATGGATGTTTATATTTGGGTTATAATCCGACACTGCTTAATGCTCAAAGTGTTTCCGCTCTGGCCATTGTTGATACTTTCAACTGGCCCCTGGACTCTTCTGACATGTCCTATTACCTTGACACTTTCTTTTCTTTTCTTTTTTTTAACACTTTCTTGCTTTCTGTTCCTAGTTTATATGGGTGGGTGAGGGTGTGTGTGTGTGTGTGTGTGCGTGCGTGTGTGTGTGTGTGGTTAAGGGGAAACTGTCTAGACTTGCACTTGGGACTCTTTAATACCCTTCCTTATTTTTTGTCCATCTGATATCTCTTGCACCGAGAATATGTTTGTGTCTATCATTCATCTCTCATAGTTTCCACTTTATGAACAAGTTGGTGTGTTACTTGGTGCATAAGTCTTAATACCTTCTATATATTAATGTGAAATATTTAAAATGATTAAGTGGTGTTTAATTTGTCCCACTTAATGTTTTTCCTCAAAGTCTTTCTGGGTGCTGTCAGGAGCACCACCCCAATTTTCTCACTGATTCCATTTGCCTTGTGCATTTTGTACACCCTTTAATCTTTCTGAGTCACTTTGTTTTGGGTGTGTCTCTTGCGTGTGGCATGCGGTTGGCTCTTGCCTTGTGAGCCAAGTTGAAAACGTTGATAAGATGGATATGACTGGTTTCAGCTCTGACGTCTTACTATTGTTGAATTTGCTGTGTTTTCCATTATGTCGTTTTTCTGAAGGCATAGTATTAGTGTGGTTTTATTTGTTTTCGTTGGTGATCTATACAGTGTTTTGGAGGATGTGTAAAGTGATTACAGTTAAGTGATTGTCAGTCACCAAGAAATTCCCCACCACTATTTCTTTTTAACATTTATTGTTCTGTTCTTGTTCTCAGAAAGCTATAAAAAGGCGAATGCCCTGAGGATGTCCAGAATGACTGTGATTTGTCATGTCCTTTTGGCGAAAGTATTAATAAGGCTTTTAATAAAGAAATGAAAATGTATCTGACATTTTCAAAAAGCCGGTCAAGATTCAGAGCATTATTTATACCTCAGCAGTCAATTCCCTCAATATTCATATGTAAATTTAATGAAATTACAATTAAAATCCAGCAGACTGTACCTGATTTAGAACTGAATAAAATGATCTTAAAATGCATATGAAAATTCAGAGCTTTGGGAATAGCCACAGCAATGCTTTTTAGATGTCAGTGAATACTCTAAAGCCACTGGAGTCAACTTAATATGACATCGGGATAGATAAACAGATTAGTTTAACCAAGTAGTAAACCAAATAGTTTTAGCCAAATAGAAGCAAGGACCAAAGCCCAGTATACATGAGATTAAATATTAGACAAAAAACTGTATTCTAGTTCAGTGGCAAAGAGTAGCTTATTATTATTATTATTAATTTTTATTTTTTAGAAGGAGTCTCTGTCACTTAGGCTGGAGTGAAGTGGCGAGATCTCAGCTCACTGCAACCTCCACCTCTTGGGTTCAAGCGATTCTCCTGCCTCAGCCTCCCGAGTCGCTGGGATTACAGGTACCTGCCACCATTCCTGGCTAATTTTTTTTGTGTTTTTAGTAGAGTCTGGGTTTCACCATGTTGGCCAGGCTGATCTCCTGACCTCAAGTGATCCACCTGCCTCGGCCTCCCAAAGGGCTGGAAGTACAGGTGTGAGCCACCGCGCCTGGCAAGGGTAGCTTATTTAACAAGCGGTGCTGGCACACCGACTTTCTATGTGAAGGAGAATATTGAAAATCTCAGGTAGGAGTTAAGTGTCCCATCAGTGGTCCCGTATGTCTGGGTGGTTGGCAAGAACAGAGTGCAAGGGGATAGGTTGGTGAGCAAGGTGGCTTTTTGACTGTGAACATCTTTGCGTGTCACATAAGGAGTGTAAATTCAACCTTGTGGGGAAAACGGGGAACCATTTTTTTTCTATTTGGCTGAAGGATGACAATTGTCTATATGTTTTAGGAAAAAGTTGGCAGAAATACAAAGGCTTTGTGGAGGAGGAGAAAAGTAAAAGTGTTGAAGATGGCTAGGACGGGAGCGCTTGGGGAGGCAAGGCATGGAACCACAGAGGGTTCTAAGAACCCGTGAAGAGCTCTGATTCTTGAGGAGGCAAAACTTGAGGTCAGGCGTGGCCTGCTTGATCATCTGCCCAGAGCCACTCATGCCTGCCATGTGCATTGCAGATATTAATATGTTCCCGGCCTCATGTTCTTTCCTCTCCTGCTGTACAGTTATAGCGAGGCAAAATGTGCTGTTTGTTTAGCTATCTGTGGTTTTTCTCTCACACCATCGTCCTCCTCTTTCTCAGCTCCTGGCCCCAGTGCTCATCATGTGGACCTTTCATCCTCTTTATGGTAATTAGTTCACGGTCATCGACTCTGCAGTTCAATACTCACTCAAGGGAAACCGAAGATCTGTAGCTCAAAGCACAACCCAGAGTGTTCCTGAGTTGATGGAGTAGTCGACAGGGAGTGGCACTGGGGAGGGTCTGTGTTTCCCGGTGTGCCCTGTCCGTCAGCTGCTACTTGCCTAATGCAGCAGGTGGAGCTCAGCCGGGGCACAGCAGACGTAGTGCTGTTCGACAACGATGAATGGGGTGTAAATCTTTTTAAAAACATAGACTAGATTAGCTGTAAAGTCTAATCAAACTGTGTAATGCAACATGTCTCTATTAAAACACAAGTCATAGACAAGCCTGAATGCAAGAGTGAAAATAAACGGCTTCATGTTGCATGAAGATTTCTGTTTTAAGTTTTACAAGCTCTACATTGACCTGGAAGGTCCAGGAAGGAGTGCCTTGCTTCTTTTTTCTCCCCCCGTAAGGCCTTCTATTATTATGGTTTCTATTGTTATGATTATATATTATTCTTACATTAGTTTATTCGGTAAATATTTTGTGCCAGGTGTTCCAAGAGGTACATTTATTCTTGTTTTATTCTTCATTCTCAAATCATTTTATTTTCAGAACAATCCTTGTTTTATCAACTAGGACTCTGAGATTTCAGCAAGATTAAATAGTTTTCCCAAAGTCACACAACTAGGAAGTGAAAAATATGTAATTTAACTCAAATGTATATGATTCAGAGGAACCACAGTCTTCCCGCATTATCTTTCTTCCTGAGTAGGGTCAAAGAACTAATTTGAATAGAGAGAAGTGAAGGATATTTTGGGATTTTTTTCTTCTTCTTCTAAAAAATACAAAAAACTAGCCGGGCGTGGTGGTGGGCGCCTGTGGTCCCAGCTACTCTGGAGGCTGAGGCGGGAGAATGGCGTGAACCCGGGAGGCGGAGCTTGCAGTGAGCTGAGATCCGGCCACTGCACTCCAGCCTGGGCGACAGAGCGAGACTCCGTCTCAAAAAAAAAAAAAAAAAAAAAAAAGAAACGGAGTCCCGCTCTGTCACCCAGGCTGGAGTGTAATGGTGCGATCTCGGCTCACTGCAACCTCCGCCTCCCGGGTTCAAGCGATTCTCCAGTCTCAGCCTCCTGAGTAGCTGGGATTTCAGGTGTGCCCCACCATGCCCAGCTTATTTTTGTATTTTTAGTAGGGATGGAGTTTCACCATGTTGGCCAGGCTGGTCTCAAACTCCTGACCTCAGGTGATCCATCTGCCACAGCTTCCCAAAGTACTCGGATTACAGGCATGAGCCACTGTACCCAGTCTCTGTGCCTGTAATCTTAATTTAATTGGATAATGCAACCCATCATTTTAATGTGAGCACTGAATTTGAAGAGGATAAAACTGGTTTTTGATCTTTTCCTTATACCCTTACTGACCAGGTTCAGAATCTGCTAGTCACTGGATAGTTATTTAGGACAAGTTATTTAAGTTTTCTAAAGCTCAGTGTATTCATGTTCCAGACATTAAGTAAAAATAGATGTAAACATATCTACAGAATAATAACCAGCAAATAAGCAACATCTCCTTCCTATCTATCACATTCTCCCCCTCACATCTCTAGTGCTTTAGACCCATAAAAGTTTACACTTTAAATTTTAAATAAAACTCCTGTAGTGAGGATAGCCTTTAACCCAAAGGATACATATCTCATAGTGGAATTTTACTATTATGTTAAACAAAGAAAAAAAGAATTTTGAGTTTTAGGATCTTCTTGGAATACTCTTAAATCTCAGTAAATTCATATCTGTTTCTTTAAAATGTGTTCTGAAAATATAAGTTTTAGCTAGCATTCATTGGCAAAGTTAGGCATGAAAAAAAAGGGGAGAAGTGTTTGGAATGGAAAGAACAAGACCAGCACACAAAGAAGTTAAGACAATTAAAAATTTTGAAATGAAAACATACAAACATTGAGAAAATAATGGAAAATAAATCACTAAATAACCAGTTTGGTAGAAAGCTTTGAATGTTGTAAATACTTAACATTGCCATTTTTATTCTCATCCTATTAATAATATATTTTAAAATCCATTTGGTTTGCTATAAATTCAAGCATCACTATGAATTATCTAAGCTGGAGAAGCTAAGGTTGGAGCAAAAATAAAGAATGACCTTCAATACTAAAGAACAGAAGCTGGCTGCTTTCACTGTTAAAAATGACAGAACAAGAAGAGCCTCACAGAGAATATGGTATTCAAGTTCTATTTTCCCTGAAAGTAACAGATGTGCATTGTGACTGTTTGCTGAGGGAAATTGTGCAATTTTTTCTCTAGAGATTTTGGTATGAAGACAATGTATTACCTGACTATCACAGTTCATCCCCTTGCCTGTGGGGAATATAATTCTTTATTTAAGAGCTTGAATTATTTTCTGTTGTGTTTCAAAGAATCTGGATTTCTATGACCACCATAGAAAAAATAATGTCATTCACTTCTGGAATTTGTTACACTGGAAATATAACTCAAAGTCTTTGCCAAGAGTACCTTTTTCTTAGCTAATCCTCTGACAGCCATTACATTTAAAGTCAAAATAGAGCCTTTCTTACTGGAGACTCTCAGAGGTCTCTCAGCTGAGGAAGGCATTTATGTCCAAAGTGATATACACAAATGGTCAAAGCTATGTAATGTCAACGAAGACAAATTGTTGGAAGTACCTGACATATTTTGAAACTCGATGTACAGAAAATAGGGTAGTAAAAAATGTCCTGTCATTGGGACTAGGTAATTGAAGAATCACTAAGTGGAAGCCTGCACAGAAAGAAAGACAGGAAGATGGATTTAGCTTTCCTCTTCATCAATATAATATTGACAGAGTAACTAACAATATAGCTCTTGTATGAAAAATTGTAAGTAAGGCTGACAGATACACTAGTGAGGTCTATTCACTTGCTTTGTTCTAATGGGTTTACTTAGGGGACCCTTCAGCTTCTATTTAAAATATTAAATTGAAAACTAAGATGCAGTAGTTTGTTCTAAAAGCTTTACATATCTCACTCCATCTTTGAGTACATGCAAGACAAGTGTCAGACTCACAATATTCAAAGATGGAGAAGATGTGGGGCCTTTTTTCAATGAACAGTCAGTCTTCAAGGTTGCTAGAGTCCATCTCTGCAGAGGGAAACTGGGTAGATACTAGTTAAATTTTAATCTACCTCTTTACTGTGCATGACCAGCAACTAGGTAGTAATTCCCGCAGTACTGTTTGGCTCCCCTACACATTTATGTTACGTTTTTGTTTTTTTTTCTACAGATGAAACAGGAGAAGGGGTCATGCAGATGGTAGTAGCCATCCAAGGAGAGCGATGACCCCTTGTTAGTATTTAACCCATCTTCTGAACAACAGGCAGTGTGGTACTCACAAGATCACCAAACATTTTCTTCAATCTGAGGAATGGTTGCAGCATAAGGCTCTCAGTAGTGAGGAACTGCACTGTGCTTTTTTATTTTATAAGAATGCTATGTTAGCCATCAGAGCTGTCACTGTACATTCACATGTCCAATCTCCATGTCAGAGAAGCTGGTATTTCTGTTTCTCTGACAAACAGATGATATTTAAGAGACCTTCATTGATAAGAAGATGACTCTAAATTCACATAAGATGATCCATGCACTACTCTGCTGCATATGCCTTTGATATATAAACAGATCATGACTCAGACATGCAAAGGGGCACTTAGTTTATGTTTCCATAGGCTAAGTTAGCTGATCCATGCATGGATTTCAATATGAGAATCGACTTTGTTTCTTTGTTCATTTATTTAATTGAATTTACTTCCTTGATATGCTCTTTTGGTGTTGCATGTGCAAAACCATAATCTTATGCCTTGCTTCCCAGACCGCAATCTTTGAAGACTCATCCTTGAAGGACTGTGCAGAATTGTGAAACAGATTTTAATTGGTGGGTTAGTATGTTCTGGGTCCTGTTCTAGTTTTGGGAGATGCAGTAAGGAACAAAACACACAAAAATCTCTGCTCAGGGAACTTACATTTCAATGAAAGAGATAGATAATAAAGAAAACACACAGCACACGCAATAGTGGCAAGCACTTAGGAGGAAATGTAGAAAATGGAGCGGGCATATGAAACATCAGAGTTGGGGAGAGGACTGGGTGTTGACGTTGAGGTAGCTTGGCCAGAGAAAACATCACACAGAGAGTGACTTTTGGGTGAAAACTGAAGGAAACAAGGGAGCTATGTATGCAGCTAGCAGGAATGAGGTCAGAAAGGAAGCAGGAAGTAGAAGAGCATTGGGGTGTGGGTGCCCTATATGTCTGGAGAGGTGGGGAGAGGCCAGCGCACTTGGACTGCAGAAAATGAGGAGGAGGCTGAGAGGTAAGGAGGTCAGGCAGTGAGGAGCCTTGTAGAGCATGACTTTTACTCTGACAGGGGAGTCTCTTGAAGAGTTTTTTACACAGGAGGGATAAGGTACGATGTATGCTCTAACAGGTTCATCCTGACTACTGTGTTAAGAATGTACTACGGAGAAGCCATGGTAGAATCGGGCAGAAAGTTAGAGCAATACCTAAGGGGAGAGTTCATGGTGACTTTGATAAAGGAGTTGACCATGAAGATCGTAAGAAAAAACAGGATGATGTGCTGCTGTAAGGAATGAGGAGGTGAGAGGAAGGGAAGACTCAGGAAAACAGAGATACTGTTACTTGAATTTGGGAAGATTGTGGGATGAGATCGTGTGGGTAGGGATATATAAATTTGCTTTAGGGCCTAAGTTTTTATGCTAGTGTGATCCCAAATGTGGGGATCAGTGGACGGGTTGATATATATTTTCTGGAGTTTGGGGAAAAATCTGAGCTTTAGATATAAATATGAAACTTGTCAACAAACAGGTAATAATTAAAGCTATGATACTGGGTGACATTGACTAGAGAATTAGTCAGATTTTTTTTTTTTTTTAAAGTCCCATGGGATCAGGCAGAGGGGCGGGACTGGAGCAGAGGCTTGGTCAACGTATGAGGTTCCTATCAGGTCTGTGGTGTTTACTAGATGTCAGAGGAATTCCAGTACCGCTTTTGGGAGCAGCTTCCTTTCAATGCTCACGATGAATCATCTGACTTGGTTAAAGTTCAAACTCGAGTCTGAATATTAAATAACCATAAAATCCAAGTCGTTAGTGTGTAAAGAGGAGAAGGGTTGAAGTAGGCAAAAATGAGGTGTTTAGTCATTAGTAATTCTGCTGATACAAATATGGTTATAAAATTAAGTATATATTTAGGTATATTAAAATGTTAATGTTGAATATATATTTAAAATGTAAAATTATAGGCATTGACAGAATTTTGGCTAACTTTCTCAAAACATTCTCATAATAAGCAGAAGTTATTGTTCTTCGGCCCTGAAGAAAGTCGACAAGGAAAATGCCTTGAGCATCCCCAGGAAACTATTGCCATGACCTTTGCTCTTCACCGGTCTGCTTTTGCTTTGACTGGCCCATTTCTACCTCTCAGTAGCCATTGCTTTGATTATGCTTTGCCTTCAGGATCATACTGGTAAAGCCATGTTTCATCTTCTGTTACAATTCTTCAAAGAAATACTTCAGGATCTTGATCCCCCTTGTTTAAAATTTCCATTGAAAGCCCTGTTCTGTCTGCAGCTATCTGGATGCAAAAATTTTGGTCATTAGGTGGAACGTTTTCTCAACTTAAATTTTTCAGAAAGAATTGTGAAAGCTGAACCAAGTGAGATGTCAGTGGCATTGGCTTGTGTTTCTGCTGCTAATCATCAGTCCTCTTCAATTTGGGTAAAACAATAACTTTTTTTCTTTGCAAATTGATGTGAATGGTCTGCCCATGCAGGCTTCATCTTCAATATCATCTTGTCCCTTATTAAAAAGAGTTGTCCATGTATAAACTGCTGATTTCTTTGGGACAGTGTCCCCATAAACTTTTCATAAAGCATCAGTGATAGCGCCATTTCTCCAGAAGCTTCCTCATAAATTTGACGTTTGTCCTTGCTTCAATTTGAGCAGAAGTTATATCCCTTTTATAGAGGATCTTTTCAAAGTGCTTTCTTCTTAATACTTCAAACTAGATCCTGTTCAGACATATTATAACAAAGTAGTGCAAGTTTTATTTTAATACAAAAAGGTTTTGAAATTTTTTCATCATACACATTTTCCATGAGCCTTTTGATCACTCTTTGTGTATGTATATATAGTTTTTATACACACGTGTATTTAACTAAAATTGACTATTCATCAATATTATATCTGACTTCCTTGAAATTATCAGTAATCAATGATTGTAAGAACATACATTTGACTCTTAAAATTATTTTCCATTATAGCATATTACTTAGAATTATAAATATTTTATATCTTAAGAATTTTTCTTATAGATCTCGGAATATTAATATCTTAAAATGTATTATCAATATTCATATAAATAAGGTATTTTGGCTGTAACTTGACATGAGCATCTCCTTATGTATTTCATATATTGAGATTTCTTAGTTGAAATATAATTATATACTGTATTTATTACTGCAAAAGTCAAATGCAATAATTTGTGATGATGGTAATTTATGTATAAAATAATGAGGAACTTTCAAGTCACTAACAAATATACATAGAGATTGAAAAGTGATAGCAAAAATAACTCCAAGTTCCTTAGGTGGATATTGCTGGAATGATCATTGTGTGATTTGTAAGTGGATATAGGTTAAAAATTATTTAAATTAAAATTTAAATACTATTTAAGGCAGGATAAGGCAGGATAATAAAGATTAGATAATATCACAAATCCAAACTTTGAAGAAATATAAGTGGTATTTATAACATAAAACAGCATAAATTTTAAAAGCTGTATTTTTAAAAATTCTTAATTAAATGCTGACTTGACCTTTAATTTTTCTAAATAAAAATCCTATTTGGGCATTCTCAACATCTTGTAAAGTGAAGTAAAAGTAGAATATCCACTTGGTGTCTTCAAAATTTAAAATAAATAATATACCCAATACCACATAAATAACATCAGTGATACACATTACTTTAGGTATAATGAAAAATATGTAGATTAAAAATAATGGAAAGCATATTGGAGAGAAATAGGGTACGCGGATATTGCAAAGGTGCAGTACACTGATTGCAGCAGACATCCAATAGCTGAGTGTGCAGGAGGGATTATTCCTGTGGTTCAATGTAAAACCTTTAAAATGAAGCCACTCAAAATGTCGAGTAAAATATTTATACTTTAAAAATTGATATGTTAGATTTATTCCTGTATTGAGAAGTTAATGCTATGATGACATTAGTCTTTGCTGGAATATTGATTTTAAGATTCGGCCATTAAGAATTTGGATAAAATATTATTTGAGTGTCTTTTTCTCTATGTATTAATTCATTCATGTATATTTACATAAATTATCTTTCTATGTGTCCATGTTTCTGGCAATCAATCTTTGAAACATTATATAATGTTTTGCAGCACTTCAGATTTTTCACTGCTGAATCCAAGCTACAGGTGCTTCTTTTTCTCTAACTTTTATTTTTCTTATTTTCCCCACAATTGGTCATTTTATTTTGTTCTTAATTGTTTTATTCATTACAGCCTAGATTAACAACTAGATGGAAAAGTGGGGCTTTTTTTTTTTTTTTTTTTTTAACTGGGTAAAAGGACCTAGTAAGCACTCAAAAAATACTTTCTTGTGAAGTGATACTAATTTTATAGTCATTTCTTTCTTCTCTTGCTGGAAATAGTCATGGTCCTAATTTTAGACTATAGAATTTAAAGAGATATGAGATGGTTAAAAATACTTTCGTAATTTAAATTTTCAAAACTGTATCTTTGTTATTACTTACTGACTTTACCACAAAGATATATTTGTCAAGTCTATTAGGATTTAGCTATTTGCCAAAAACAAACAAAAAAAAAATTTAAAGAAGAGAGAAGAAAAGCAATTCCATTATTAGAATCTCCATAATGGTATCATGTTTTAAGTATATTTTGGCTACCACCTCCTGTATTTAGAGAGTGTGATGCTAAAAATACCATCTGGGACAGCTGGGTTGCAGATTACAGAAACTACAGCTGTTCTGGGGGTAAACTTTGATCAATGCCATCTGCATGCCAGTTGTTCATTACTACCATAGCAAAGCTTTTCTTTTTCTTTAAAAAAAAAAAAATGGAAGTAAGGCCACAGTGTTAGACCTTTCATGCAGCATGGAGTTTGTGTCTAAAAACCCTCACAGTATGGTAATGTAGTGTAATGAAGTATATAAATGATGTGTTTGAATACAGTACCACTAGAGGAATTGACAGTGAAAAGCCAAATATATGTAGTTTAATTCCATAAGCTGCCAGAGATAGATGCAAAATCTGCAAAACAGGACAAAATCTTCATTAGGTTTATAAATTGCATTTACCAAATGGTAAAATACATATGGTCACCACAAGTGATGATCCTTCAAATTCAGCCTTATTGATTTGACCTGAGTCCTGAGTCCAGATGTTGGGCTAGGCACTTTCACATCATAATCTCATTTAATCCTTGTAACAATCTTTGAAATGTGTATTATTTTTAATCTTTTGTAGGTGTAGGGAATAATGCTCACCCAGGGCAAAGTACTTGCTCCAAATCACCCATTTGTTCTTGTAGATTCACAATATAAAATTAAAAGTTAAAATTGGAAAACCAAATCACAAGGAGTGGAAACTAACAAAGGACAAAGGAGGTGAAGGAAATGTACATGGGGTGATCTACAAATCCATTCACACTATCAAAGGACTTCCAGGGCATACCCTCCCAACAGTAGGTCAGAAATCTCACCTTCATTCCAGAATGGCAGCACATTAAAATGAAAAGACTGTGATTTTAGAATCACAAATGGACTGGCATTACTATTTTTAACCTCTAAGTGGAGGTGACAATGACATCCTCTGTAGCACATTATTCAGAAACTGTTCTTTAACTATGAAAGCATATTCTTAGCAGGCATTTCAACAACTGAAAAAGTTAAGAACAATTACACTCTTCATAGAGTGCCCATAGATTTGCCCTAAATTAATTCCCGCTAATGCTATTTTGCTGAGAAGTTAATGAATTCAGCTAAAGTGAAGGTGGAATATAGAATGACACAGTGGCAAGAATTTTCAGTGAGAGCTCCTGACTTCTCTTGTGTTGTCCCTAACTTTAATGGACTTTGGGATAATGATGACAAACATGAAGAAATAGAAAAACAGAAATCACAAAAATGGGTCTTACCGTGAAAAACAAAGCTCATCATTCATAGGTAATCAACGGTTGAGCTATAATGAGGTCTGGGTAGAGGGCACTACTGTCATTGTCCGCCTTAGTGTATGAGGACAAATGTGACCTGGTGGGACATAATGACCTTAAGTCCTGACACTTGACCCCAGTCCCTGCTTTATGTCTATTAACTGCACAACTCAGTCTTTCTGCTGAAGTTTCTTACTCTGTTAGAAAGAGGATAACGTAATTTGTCTGACTACTTCTCAAGGACGCTGTGAAGGTCACATGAGGGAATAAGGGTGTGAGAAAGAACTCGGTGAGCTCTGAGGGTTGGTGTGGTAGGAAGGCTTTCCTCCCTGGCTACACATTGGAATCATCTGGGGGGAGGTAAAATTGCCAGTGCCAGGGCCACACTCAAGAACAATTCAGTCATAATCTTTGGGAATAAGACCCAAGCATTCATGCATTAATTTTTATTTAAAGAAACTCGGTGGATTCTCTTTGGTAGCCTAGGTTGAGACCCACAGGATTATGGGAATGTTAAGAATACTGCTAAATGCACAATGTGCTTGCTGTCTTCCTCATTGTGACGTACATCACACAGCCTCTGTGGCAAGCCTGCTGAGCCCAGAAAGCCACAGTTTAGTGCCATCATTATTCACACCCAGTGCTACAGACCTCCCTCCAATAGATGGGCTACCGTGGATATTAGCTTCTAGCTGTGTGCTAACTAGCTATGTGCTAATACAATACTGCAATTGCATTAGAAAATAGTATGGACTAAATGACAATTTGAGACCTAAGGAAAATGAGATAAAAAGGATTTATAGCATGATGTTATGAAGACAAACACCAATACAGAACACATGTCCCTCCCAAGATACAAAGTACCTAATTACAAACTATATAAATAATGAAATATTTCCGACCCATGGTAGAAATAGTCATTTATTCACTTATACAGGAACATCTCAAGTTGAATTGCTTTTAAATAGGAGAAGTGTTTTTAAATGATATTGCCAAATTTAGAGTGGAAATATTTGTGATAAATTAAAATGTAGAATTTAGAAACAGATGTGAACTTGCTGATTATAATTATGCTCATTCTAAGGTGAGGAAATTATTCTTTGGATGGATATGGCAAGCTATCTTCATTGCATTAGAAGTTTCAAATTTTTATTTCCTGTAGTTTTTTGAAGTGTTTATTCACTCATCCTTGAAGGGCCACATGATCCAAGAATCTTTTAAGAAATGTGCTCGATAAAGACCAATTTATTTTTGCAGAGTCAGCCAACAGCTACTTACTCCTCCGTGGAACAATTAACAGTCAGCGACCCCATTACACCTCACAGAATTTTAACAATACCATTTCACAGACACTCTGAATCTCTCCAAAAAGCAATCTTCACTCCAACTTGGCTTTTTCCCTGTCGTGGCTTATCAATTCCAGCAACAGTGTTCATGGAAAGTGTGTATGTTGCATAAACGCAAGCAAAGAAAGTTGTCAATTTTAAGATATCAGTTGAGCAGAGGTCTATCATTAATCTTTGAATTTTATTTTTGAGAAGAATGAACCACACGGTAATCATAGTGGTGACTGCTGAGTACTTGAGACATTGTTTATACACGTCCCATTTAAGAAAAAGCAATGCAGGCTTATGGCTATGATAAGCCCTTCATATATCTTATACCTGCTTGTCAGCCACATGCCTGACAATTCCTCTTTGCTCTGAAACAATAAGATAACAACTTAGTTGGAAATTATTTAGATAATCCAGATTCCAACGATTGAAGAAGGCTCTGTTTTTGAGTCCTGAGTTGTTGTTTAATTATTATTATTATGTTGAGTATACTGGTCCTTTCACAGCACTGATATAATTCCCAGAGAAGCTTAGGAGAATGAATGAATTGGAACGTCTAGCTTTTATACATCTTATGGGAGCACTAAGAGGAGGAAGATATTTTTCCCAGGAATTAGTCTGAAAATATAAAGAGTTAATGCGATTTCTGCTCAACCACAAGGTGGTCAGCCACCTTCTCGGGAAGAAGGCAAGGTCAAGAAAATCTGAAACAGAGTGAAGCAGACTCCAAGCAGGATCAAAGCTAGCAACGATGTGGGGAAGTAGACAGGTGGGAGCACCGGCTGAGGCATATGTGAGCTTCCAGACGTGCTGGAGTGACCGGGTCAAGGCATTGGCTGTGTGTTAGCAAATCTTGCAGCTGCCAAGCTCAGTGCAGGGTGACAGCACCAGTTGCTTAGCATGACGCAGGGAAAAGTTCCAGGCTGAGAGAGGAAACAGGTGCAGGATGGCTCAGGACAAGGCTGGGACGAATGAGTGTCTGTTGTTTGACTGCCATCAGGTCTCTTTGGTATTGTTTCAAGAGTCAAAGGCAGAGCACAGAAAAGAATCAGAATATTTTATTCTTATTTACTTAACTTCTGTATCCACTGTACTGAAATATTTACAGAAAATGGATATGTGTTTATACACCAATGAATATTTTAGGCTATGTGCTAATACAGTCCCATAAGGGGATCCAGGAAATGTTTAATGAACTGCCTCAGCATCACTGTAAAAGCTCATTCAGGTCAGTGTCTGGGTTTGAATCCCTGCACACCACTTTCCAGATGTCTGACAATTCCTTCACCTTTCTCTGCCTCAGTTTCCTCGTATGGACCATGGGGATTATGCGAGTTACTACTTGATTCCACTGTTGTGAGGATTAAATACATTTATTCTTGATAAAAACACTAAACACTAAAAAAAGCAGCTATTATTTTCTCAAAAGTCTTTCACACAAGTAGTCTAAATATACATCCTGGTGAAACCACTGAATTTGTTAAGGTTTTTGCGTCCTGACTGGCTGTGTTGAGTGAATTAGCTTGGAGGCAGAGGTATGACTCTCAGAGCAAACTTCAATTAATGAATTGAATTCATCTCGTTACCAGGAATACAGCAAAAAAATTGAAAAGCTTGAAGCCATTTTTTAAATATAATCAAGAGACTGTCAAACAATTTGTACATATGTTTTAAGAAGCAAATAGAGCACAAGCAATTTAAAAAAACATGAGGTCCTGTTCCATCACTTTCCACTTGGTTTACTGCCCAAAGCAGCAAGTTCTCTATGTAACTGAAGAAAAATAAAAATGCGCAACTTATAGGTGTACAGGGTGCATTTCTGCAAAGTGAGCCCTTTCATGTAGCCACTGCCTGCATTAAGCTGTAGAGATCTGATGCCCAATGCATGTGGCTGTTTAGCATATACCATGCAGTTTCCAAAACTGGCTATTTTTATTTATTGTATAACTTTTAAGTATATTTGAAACAACTTGAGCATGTGAATTTACTTTTTATCTATAAAATGTATAAAATCTAAGTGCAGATCAAGAACTTCAGTTGAAAAATTAACATCTGAATTGAGTTGTAAATGTAAAATACATAACTGATTGCAAAGACTTAGTACCAGAAATGTAAAATACCTCATTAATAAATTTTGTATTTCTTCCATTTTAGGTTAAATAAAATATACAACAAGTCTGATCTGTATCCTTTTACATTTTAAAAATGTGGCTACCACTAACTATTTCATCACATGTAGCTTCTATTCTATTAATTTTCATCCAGAATATTCCTACCCTGATGACTACTTTGTGCTTGTACCTAGCAGTAGAGGGAGTCTTCTTTATACTCTTTAATTTCCCATGGTTTGAGAATACCACCATTTATTTATTTACTCATTCTACTGGTCATTTGGATTATTTTCTTTTTTTTTTTCTTTTTCTGCAATTTGGCTCAAGAAACAGCTTTTCTAACCTTCAAAACCCTACTTTGTATGGAATCTCTCTATTCCTAACACTGTTGCATGTGGTGTCTCCAATTCTTTCTTGAGGTCATTTTTTTCTTATACAGTGTAGTTAAATGCAGTCTACTGGGCCAGCATACACTTTAATTTTTTTTTTTTTTCGTAGATCTTAGGAGGTACAAGTGCTGTTTTCCAATCTTTCATCTAGATTCACAGCAACAGAGGCTCTACTCTTACAAATGCTTTCTCATTGCGTCACATGTACTTCCTGCAGTCTACCCTGCAAAATTGTTTGCTGGCTACTACACCCCATTTCAATGCCAAGACCACATATTTTAGATTTTTGTTACAGCAGTAGCTCAAGTCAAGGTACCAATTTCTATTTCAGTCAGAGTGTATGATCTGCCAAAAAAATTACCCAGAATCTCAGCTTAACATAACCACAGTTTATTTCTTGCTTATGTCCCAGTACTGACTTCGTAGTGGGTAGCTACTGCTGTTCACACATCAGTCATTCATGAACCCAAATTTTCTTCAAATGCCTTAACCATTCCAAACTTCTCAGTATCTGAACGGATCATCTGCATTCAGGCAACAAAGGAAGATAGACATGGGGGAGAAGAACAGTGTGGCTGTGAAACACAAACATGATCTGGTGGAATATCCCGGGAAAAAAGCATAGCATGGGTGATATCCATCCCAGCCCTTCTCCTCTGCAAAGTCCCTTTCAGTTTCCTGTGGTGCCTTCCTAGTTAATTTCTTCTGATCTTCAACCTTGGAAATTATCATGTATTATCTTTAATAATGTGTTTCCCTCATCTTCAGGGGAATCATTATAAATTGTACACTGTACTTCCTATATAGATCGTCTACATTGCTTATCTTTTCATGTCATTTTTCTTTTTTTCCCTTTTATTCGCTCAATTCATATGCACCTTCTAATGTAAGTTTTGTGGGTTTTGTTGTTGTTGTTGTTTCCTGTTCTTTGACTTGTTTTCCTGGACCATTTTGTTTTTCTTTGGACTTCCCTCTTTCTATTACAGAAGTTCTTAAAATGACTTAGGTTTCTTGATTGCTCACATTTACGAAACAATGATAGAGAAGCTGAATAGGAATTCTGTATGTGATGGTTAGCCTGTGACCTGGCAGAGTGCACTCTGTGATGATTGGAAATGAGCCAGCCAGTGAGCTGGAGCACCTTTGAATGTGAAAATAAGTCAGATTTATGCTAAGATTTCACAGCCATCTCCAATTTCCTTGTGTCCCCCTGAACACATCTTCAGAGAATACCCCCAGGAGTTATTTATAGTTGTTTTGTTTTGCTTATGTTTTAGGTGTTGCCTGGGCACACATGATGCTTGAGAGGTGGTTTTAGAGAGAGGATATGGATCACATTCTCCCATCCTGTCTCTTTTCATGCTTAAAATCTCTCCTGGGTTCTGCCCAGCAGGTGGGCTCCTGCCTCTACACTCTAAGACCAATTTTCAGCCTAATTTGTCAATAGAGAACTCAGTTTACTTTCTGTCTTCCAAGTACAGTTGACCCTTGAACAACACAAGCTTGAACTTCACATATCCATTTATACTCAGATTTTCTTCTGCTTCTGCTGTCCCTGAGATGTCAGGACTAACCCCTCCTCTTCCTCCTTCTCAGTCTTCTCAATGTGAAGATGACAAGAAAGGAGACTTTTATGATGATCCATTTCCACTTAATGAATAGTGAGTGTATTTTCTCTTCCTTAATTTCTTAACAACATTTTTTTTCTCCAGGTTACTTTATTGTAAAAATACAGCATGTAATACATATAACATACAAAATATGTGTTAACCTACCATTTATGGTATCAGTAATGTTTCTAGTCAACACTAGGCTGTTAGTAGTTAGTCTTGGGGAAGTCAAAACTCGTGCATGGTTTTGACTTGTATGAGTTTATGTGGCGGTCATCAGCCCTAACCCCCGAGTTCAAGGGTCAACTGTACTTATCTCCAGTCACCACCTGATGGCTCTTATGTATCTTTTCCTTTTTATGTGCTTGGAGACATTTTTCTTTATTTTCAATTACATATATCAGATTTGGGAAAGGAGAGAATGTTCTTAATCTATGATTTGAACAGCAGTTCCTGGTTGTTACACTTAAATTGATCCAAGAGAGGGTATTGCTTTTTCTGGAGGCCAATTGAATGGTGAAATGGAGCTGCAGAGCATTAGGCAGAATATCGATTTCACTGGACTGTTTAAGGCAAGTGTGTGGGACAGGAATTCTGTGTTATGTTCTAGGGATTTTCAGACTCATCGCAAGATCTAATTGATGGAAGAGCCAGGAATCTGCTTTATTTTTCACTCATAGAGCTCAGTATTAGTGTTGTTTCAAAAGTGTCATTTACATTTCATTTTTATAGATTTGTTTTTCTTTCTCACTCTCTCTTCTCCTCTCCCTGTCTGCAAGCATCATAACACATTTGTTTTTGATATATTGATTATATGGAATTCTCCAAAATGTTAATGATTAAAATGTGATCCAAATTTTAATTGATGGTTTAATATAAATTGCTATCAAATAACAAATACATAGGGAATATTTACTTCACAAGATATGAAATTTTGGTTTTATGTATTCTACGCTAGAAAATATATTTTGGTGTTAGCTCTTCTAGCTAGCACTTATTGGATGCTAGACAGTTGATTAAGGGTTTTACATGAGTTATCTTGTTTAATCCTCTCAATGGGCTTAAAAAATAAAAATAGTATTAATTCCAATGTAAAGATAGTAAAATTGAGTGCTAAAGAGTTTAAATTGTTTATCTAATGTCTCGTGGCTGACCAGTATCAAAAGCAAGATTGAAAAACAGGAATTCTGATTCAAAGTCTTAACACCGAAACAGTTGACAGTTAATGTACATGTTCTTCCACTTTGGTCATTTCAGACCGTCATTATGATTTCTGCCATGTCCACGCCACACCACGCTGTGTCTTCACGGTCTTTGGCTGTATTTATGTCCTGCCAATTCTATTGTTTATGTGATATTGGCCTTTTATTGCAGTGAATTGGAAGGTGCACATGCATTCACTTTTGTATTTCACTTAAACTCATTAAAAAAAAACAACAACAACAAAAAAAACCCTTATATTTCAAACACAAAAGGAAAACCCTCAATGTTTTCTGTGTTTTAACCAGAGTAGTAGTGTGGTGTAAGTGTGAGTGTGCAGTGTGTAGTCTGAAGTGTGACAGAAAGACACTGACAGACATGATTAAAGGAGTGAAATTTTATTGGCCACAGATTGGAAATTTTATTAAATGTTAAACCAAACAAAAGACAACTCAGCATATTCACAAATGAAGGTACACCAATTTGCTGGCCCTCACAAAATGTCCCAGGGTCTATGAGGATTCTGTCAGGCATGAGAATCTCAGATTTTCTATCCCAGTCAGTCCAATTCCCATGACTGTTTTAACATCCAATTTAGACTTAACCCTTACCATTATTTCATGATTTTTTTAAAGAGAACTGAAATGGGAAAAATTTCACTTTGCAATAAAGTGATGTTGAATGTCCTATGTGGCTGTCACCTACATCAGTTGGAGTATAACCTGTGTTCTACACTTACACTTTGGGAAACTCCACTCAGTGATACTGCTCTGAAATCAATGAAAGTTTTGTTTCTAAACCTTTGGCCAGTTTCATTAAGATGCTCTAATTCTTGTTGTAGAGCTGTTTCACCTCCCTGGTTAGCTTTATTCCTAGATACTTTATTTTTTTTGTGTGTGGCTATTGTGAATGGGATTGTGTTCTTGATTTGGCTCTGAACTTGGACGTTATTGTCGTATAGAAATGCTACTAATTTTTGTGCATTGGTGTTGAATTCTGAAACATTACTGAAGTTGTTTATCAGTTCTAGAAGCCTTTGGGCAAAGTCTGTGGGATTTTCTATGTGTAGATTCATATTGTCTGCAAAGAGAGATAGTTTGGCTTTCTCTCTTCCTATTGGATGTGATTTATTTCTTTCTCTTGCCTGATTGCTCTGGCTAGCACTTCCAGTACTACACTGAATAGGAGTGGCAAGAGTGGGCGTCCTTGTCTTGTTCTAGTTCTCAAGGGAATTGCTTCCAACCTTTGGCTGTTCAGTATGATGTTGGCTCTGGGTTTGTCATAGATCAATCTTATTATTTTGAGTATCTTTCTTCAATGCCTAAATTGTTCAGGGTTTTTAACAGGAAAGGATATTGAATTTTATCAAAGACCTTTTCTACATCTATCGAGATGGTCATGTGATTTTTGTTGTTAATTCTATTTATGTTGTGAATCAAATTTATTAATTTGCACATGTTAAACCAACCTTGCATCCCAGGGATAAAGCCTACTTGATCATGGTTCATTAAATTTTTTGATGTGGCGCTGGATTCAGTTTGCTAGGCTTTTGGTTGAGGATTTTTATCAACTAAGATTCCCATCAACAGTGAACTGGATACAGATGTGGTGCATATACACCACAAATCATGTCCTTTGCAGCAGCATGGATGTGCTGGAGGCCATTATCCTAAGCAAGTTAATGCAAGAACAGAAAAACAAGTACCATTATGTTCTCACTTATAAGTGGCAGCTAAATATTGAATACACAAGTTTGCAAATATGAGAACAAGAGATACTGGGGACTGCTTGACAGGAGAGGGTGGGAGGGAGGAATGGATTGGAAGGCTATAAGGTACTATGCTCACTATCTTGGTGATGGAATCATTTGCACACTAAGCCTCAGCAACATGCAATTTACCCATGTAATAAACCTGCATATGTACCCCTGAACATAAAATAAAAGTAGAAAAAATAAAATTTAGAAATTCTTAATAAATAAAAAAGGAAGTGAGTAGAAGTGTAAAAAAAAAGAGAACTGATGTAATAAAAGGAAGAAGCAAGAACCCACATGCTATTTGCGTAAGATGGCTATGTTGTCTAGGAGACAATGAAGTTTGGTAAGTTATTTTATTTAAAACAAAGATACTCTAGCAAACTGGTTAGGTTATCAAGTTCTTTCCTAATATCCATAAAAGTAATAGTGACGGTTTTATGAGGTTCTATGAGTTTTAACACATATGTAGATTTGTGTGAAAACCACAATAAGGATACAGAACAGTTCCATCCCCCCTAAAACTTATTGATACTTCTCCTTTGCAGACAAGCATGGTGAAAGCCCATCTCTACTAAAAATACAAAAAAATTGGCTGGGTGTGGTGGCAGGCGCCTGTAACCCCAGCTACTCAGGAGGCTGAGGCAGGAGAATCGCTTGAACCCAGGAGGTAGAGGCTGAAGTGAGCCGAGATTGTGCCACTGCACTCCAGCCTGGGTGACAGAGTGAAACTCCATCTCAAAATAAATATAAATCAATCAATCAATAAATAACTGGGCATGTGATGTGCTGGCTTACACCTGAAGCCAGCACAGCAGTGGGTCTCATCCAAGGCCTCTGGCAAGTACTATCTGGCTACTGTTTATTTTTATTCAAGGCCCAAGGGTTCTTTAGTCAGCAGGTGATAAAGCCTACCAGTACTGGATCCTTCCCTTCAAGGCAGCAGGTTCACTTTGGGACCAGGGTGTGTCTGGAAATGTCACCCAGGGGCTAGGACCTGAAATGGGGACCATGGGACTCTGCCTGGTGCCGTATTCTACTGTGACTGAGCTGGTATCCAAGCTGTAAGGCAAAGGCCCCTTTATTCTCCCCTGACCTCCCTTCAAGCAGGGGGAAGGCATCTCTCCTGGAGCTGCAAGCTGTGCTGTCTGGGGTGGGGGATGGATGATGCAAGCCAGATAGTACTTGCCACAGGCCTTTGGTAAGACCCAGTGGTGTGTTGGCTTCAAGTATAACCCAGCGCATGCCTGGTTTTGGCTGCTATTGAGAGAGACTCCTTCTGCTTGAAGAAAGAGGAGAGAACAATAAAGGGGGCTTTGTCTTGCAAAATGCTTGGCTACCCTGGCTGGCATCTCACTAGGTTGCATATACCCCCAAGTCCACTGGCTCTGAGCCCAGCACAGCACTAGGACTTGCCCAGGAATTGCAGTTTTTGTAGCCTAAACTGCCTTTTGTTTATTTAGTACCTCAGAGTACTTTAGCCTGTGGGGGTAGTGCTATCTGGAACTCAGGTTCAGACTGCTGGGACGGGGGATTCCCCAGTGACTAGGGCTGGTCACTAGCGGAATTCTGTCCTGACTCGCTTTCCACTGTGACAGGCAGTACTGAGTTCCAATGCAAAGTCCCACAATCACTGTGCTATCCCTTCCCTAACTACATAGATTCTCTCTCCATGCCATGTGGCTACTACCAGGGGTTGGGAGAGGAGAGGTGTTGATAATTCAAAATTGTCTTTTCTTTCCTACCCTCTTCAGTGCCTCTTGCTTTGCAGTGATGTTGAAATGAGGCACTATGATTGCTCACCTGATGTTTGATGCCTCTGAGCATGCTTTCTTGCATGGAGAGTTGGTCAATTTGATGTTCCTGCAAGAGGGACAATCGCTGGAGGGAGTTATTCAGCGATCTTGCTCCACCTCTTCTTACAATTTCAGCTATCACTTACCTAATGTCTAGAACTATTGAGCCTTTTTGCACATGTTTATATATTCTTTGGAAAAGTACCTGTTCAGATCTTTTCTAATTTTTACTGGATTGTTTGTTTTCTTACTCCTGACATTAGCAGTTTCTTTCCATACTCTAAATAAAGTCATTTGCTACATTTGCAATTTGCAAATATTTTCTCCTTATCCATAGCTTGTATTTTCATTCATTTAATCACATCTTTCAGAAGCAAGTATTTTCAATTTCAATGAAGTTTTATTTTTTCTTTTATCTATTAGGGTTTTGGTGTTATATTTAAGAATTCTTTGCCTAACACAAAGTCATGAAGTTTTTCTCTATGTGTTCCTTTAAAAAATCAGTTTTACTTTTTTAATTATTTCTATTATATATTTTGAGTTAATTTTTTGTATAAGGTGTGAGGTTTATATTGAGGTTCATTTTGTTTGTTTGCACATAGATGTCCAATTGTTCTATTGCCATTTGTTGAAAAGATTATCCTTCCTCCATTGAATCTCCTGAATCTCTCTTTTGTTGCATTGATCTATGTGCCTGTTCCTTCACCAATACCATAGTCTTACTTATTGTAGCTTCTAACAATGGTTATAATTGAGTAGTGTGAGTCTTCTATTTTCTTCCTTTTTGCTCAAATTGTTTTGGCTATCACAGTTGCTTTTTATTTTTTTGTAAAAATTTTAGAATCAGTTTATCCACACTTATAAACCAATTCAAGAGCTCAGCTCTTCATTTGTGCTTTGATCTGCAATGACCTTTTCTCAATGACAACTATCTTATTATCCCAAAGTTCCAAATGGATACTCCAGTTTAAATCACAGCCTTTCTTTGGGCTGCCAATATCTTGTATTGAGAAATATCTAATATTTATCTAGAAATATCCTACTGACTAACATCTAGTACGTTCTATCTGAGAGGGGAGGCCTTCTCCAAAAGTGATTCAGTATTTGGCACCCAGGTGTCTAAGTGGCTTTTCAACCTGAGCTTTGCTTGTTTCCTAAAAGGTTTAGAGAGTAGTTGAAACTTATTTTTTTTAACTTTTATGTTCAGGGCTACATGTGCAGGTTTGTTATATTGGTAAACTTGTGTCATGGGGGATTGTTGTACAGATTATTTTGTCAGCCAGGTACTAAGACTAGTACCCAATAGTTATTTTTTTTCTGATCCTCTCCCACATTCCACCCTTCACCCTCCAATAGGGCCAGGGTGTGTTGTTCTCCTCTATGTGTCCGCGTGTCCTCATCGTTTAGCTCCCACTTATAAGCAAGAACATACAGTAATTAGTTTGCTAAGAATAATGGTCTCCAGCTCGATCCATGTTCCCGCAAAGGACATGACCTTATTCTTTTTTATGGCTGCATAGTATTCCATGGTATATATGTACCATGGTTTTTTTCACCCAGTCTGCCACTGATGGACATTTAGGTTGATTCCGTGTCTTTGGTATTGTGAATAGTGCTGAAATGAACATACACATGCATGTATCTTCATGGTAGAATGATTTATATTCCATTGGGTATATACCCAGTAATGGAATTGCTGGGTCAAATAGTAGTCCTGCTTTTAGCTCTTTGAGGAATTGTCAACTGTAAATGGCTGAACTACTTTACACTCCCACCAACACTGTATCAGCATTCCCTTTTTCTGCAACCTTGCCAGCATCTGTTATTTTTTGACTTTTTAACAATAGTCATTTTGACTGGTGTGAGATGATATCTAATTATAGTTTTTATTTGCATTTCTTAAATGATCTGTGATATTGTGCTTTTTAATATGCTTGTTGGATGCATTCATGTCTTCTTTTGAAAAGTGTTCATGTCCTTTGCCTACTTTAAATGGTTTTTTTTTCTTGTAAATTTCCTTAAGTTTCTTGTAGATACTGGATACCAGATCTTTGTCAGATGCATAGTTTGCAAATATTTTATCCCATTCTGTAGGTTGTCTGTTTACTCTGTTGATGGTGTCTTTTGTTGTGCAGGAGATTTATAGTTCAATTAGGTTCTACTTGCCAATTTTTGTTTCCATCACAATTGTTTTTGGAGTGTTTGTCATGAAATCTTTGTGAGGCCCTATGTCCAGACTAGTATTTCCTAGGTTTTCCATTAGAGTTTTAATAGTTTTAGGTTTTATATTTAAGTCTTTCATCCATCTTGATTTGCTTTTTGAATACGGTGAAAAAAGAGGTCCAGTTTCAATCTTCTGCATATGACTAGCCAGTTATTCCAGCACCGTTTATTGAATAGGGAGTGCTTTACCCATTTTTTGTTATTGCCAGCTTTCAAGATCAGATGGTTGTAGGTCTGTGACCTTATATCTGGGCTCTCTATTCTGTTCCTTTGGTCTATGTGTCTGTTTTTGTCCTAGAACCATGCTGTTTTGGTTACTGTAGTCCTGCAGTGGAGTTTAAATTAGGGTAACATAATGTCTCCAGCTTTATTATGTTTACTTAGGATTGCCTTGGCTATTTGGGCTCTGTTTTGGTTCTATATGAATTTTAAAATAGTTTTTTCTAGTTCCGTGAAGAATGTCATTGGTCATTTGATAGGAATTGCATTGAATCTGTAAATTGCTTTGGGCAGTATGGCCATTTTAATGCTATTGATTCTTAAAAATGACAAAGAGGATATTACCACTGACCCCACAGAAATACAAATAGCCATCAGACACTACTATGAACACCTCTATGCACACAAACTACAGAACCTAGAAGAAATGAATAAATTCCTCAACACATAAACCCTCCCAAGACTGAACTTAATTCCCAAGAAGAAATTAATTCCCTGAAAAGACCAATAACGCACCCTAAAATTAAATCAGTAGTAAATAGCCTACCAGCTAAAAAAAAAAAAAAAAGCCAAGGACCAGGTAGATTCACAGCCAGATTCTTCCAGATGTACAAAGAAGAGCTAGTACCATTTCTACTGAAACTGCTCCCCCAAAATTGAGGAAAGATTCTTTCCCAACGCTTTCTATGAGGCCAGCATCATCCTGGTATCAAAACCTGGCAGAGACACAACAAATAAAAAGAAAACTTCAGGCCAATATTTGTGATGGACATTAATAAAAAAATTCCTCAACAAAATACTTGCAAACTGAATCCAGCCAGCACATCAACAACCTAATCCACCATGATCAAGTAGTCTTTATCCTTGGGAAGCAAGATTGGTTCAACATATGCAAATCAATAAATATGATGCATCACACAAACAGAACTAAAGACAAAACTACATGATTATCTCAATAGATGTAGAAAAGACTTTCAATAAAATTCAAAATTCCTTATGGTAATAACTCTCAATAAACTAGGTATTGAAGGAACATACCTCAAAATAATAAGCGCCATCTATGACAAACCTGCAGACAACATCATACTGAATGAGCAAAATCTGGAAGCATTTGCGCAGCACAAGACAAGGGTGTCCTCTGTCACCACTCATATTCAACGTACTATTGGAAGTTCGGGCCAGGCCAATCAGGCAAGAGAAAGAAATAAAGGCATCTAATTAGGAACTGAAGTAGTGAAACTACTCCTGTTTGCTGATGACATGATTCTGTACCTAGAAAACCCCACTGTCTTATCCCCAAAGCTCCTTCAGCCAGTAAACAACGTCAGCAAAGTTTCAGGATACAAAATCAATATACAAACATCACTAGCATTTCTATACACCAAGAACAGCCAAGCCTAGAGCCAAATCAGAAGCGCAATCCCATTCACAACTGCCACAAAAAGAATAAAATACCTAAGTATACAGCTAAGTAGGAAGTTGAAAGATATCTGCAATGAGAATTACAAAGCACTGCTTAAAGAAATCAGAGATGACACAAACAATGGTTGAAACTATTAATATAAATCACGGCTTAATTTTACTATGAATTTTAGTTATCCGGGTATCAACGTCAATTTTAGTTTTTTTTTTCTTTTCTTTTCTTTTTTTTTGAGACAGAGTTTCACTCTGTTAACCAGGCTAGAGTGCAGTGGCGGGATGTCAGCTCACTGCAACCTCTGCCTCCTGGGTTCAAGCGATTCTCCTGTCTCAGCCTCCCAAGTAGCTGGGACTACAGGCTTGAGCCACCACACTCAGCTAGTCTTTTGTATTTTTAGTAGAGATGGGGTTTCGCCATGTTGACCAGGCTGGTCTCAAACTCCCGACCTCAGGTAATCCACCAAACTCAGCCTCCCAAAATGCTGGGATTACAGGCATGAGCCAGCCTGCACCAGCCTATTTTAGTAACTTTAAAGAATAATTGTTTAGTGATTTTATTAAGTCTGAAGAATCAGTGCTGAGGATTTTTGTTTTTGTTGTTTTTCTAAGCAGCTTTTATAGTCACACTTGAAATATAACAAACGGATATTTTGACCCGGAATTCCAAGCTTGTGGATGTAGGAGATAGTATGTCGACAATCAGTTCGACTTTATTTAAACCAACAAAATGTGATATCTGTGTTTTTGAAGTTCAGTTTTGTTTATTTTTTGTTTATACTTCTACGGGGATTAGCTCATGACGATTACTTATTGATGAGTTAAGCATCCCCCCACCTCCTATTCTAACATTAATCACATATGCATTAAGGAAAAAACTACCAACGTGATAACCAAATTTTGTAAATACTTCATATTCACACTCTCTCTCTCTCTCTTTTTTTTTTTTTTTTTTTTGAGGCAGAGTCTCGCTCTGTGGCCCAGGCTGGAGTGAGCGGCGCCATCTTGGCTCCCTGCAAGCTCCGCCTCCCGGGTTCCCGCCATTCTCCTGCCTCAGCCTCCCGAGTAGCTGGGACTACAGGTGCATGTCAACACACCCAGCTAATGTGGTTTTTTTGTTTTTGTTTTTGTTTTTTTTGGTAGAAATGGAGTTTCACCGTGTTAGCCACGATAGTCTCAATCTCCTGACCTCGTGATCCACCCGCCTCAGCCTCCCAGAATGCTGGGCTTACAGGCGTGAGCCACCGCGCCCGGCCCATATTCACACACTCTGAAGTTGGCTTGGGAACAATTTGACCTTCATTTTCAGGTAACCAGATTAGTGTGCTGTATTGTAGTACGATCTAGGACCAGGTATTTCTGAGAAGCGCCACTTACTAGAAAATTCCCGTGGATTATCTGGTTCTCCTCTGTTTCAAGCCCAGATACATAGTCATGTTTGCTTGAAAAGAAGCAAGGCCAACAGAGGAATCATTTATCTCTAGATTCCATCTGAAGCTCCTCCTGTTGGGGCTCCGGGCCTTGTGCCTCCTGGGCTGAGTTGCTAAGGCTATGAACAAAAGTGTCTTTTTATATTGCTGAACTGAATTGTTTCCGCAGCAATTACTTTAAAGGGAGGACAATTTCACTTCCAGTGAACTACAGGGGCTAGATGATATGAGTCCGAAAATTGGATGTAAAATGCACACAATTTTATTTTCCCAACGACCACATGCTCCTCTAAAATTTTCTCCCTTGGAATCTTTATTGTCTAATTTGCTAAGCGTATATCATGGGTATTTTAACTAAGTTATAGCCTATTAACTGACAATAGAAGAGTTTATATTTTAAGAATTTGAAAGATTTTACACAGTTTCATATAGGTTTGTAATTCAGTTAAATCAGGTTTTCTCAGCCGTGGCAGTACTGACATTTTGGGTGGATAATTCTTTGCTTTGGTTGGGGGCAGGGGGCTGTCCTATGTGCTGTAGGATGTTTAGCAGCATCCCTGGCCTCTACCCACCAGATGTCAGCAACTCTTTCCCTCTGTCTCCAGTCAGAACAATCACAAATGTCTCCAGACACTGTTAGCTGACACTGGGGAGTAGCAAAGCAAAACTGTCCCTAGCCGAGAACTACTGAGTTAGAAAATGGTAGCAGTAAGTAGCAATGTATGTTTGCAGTGTTTGTGACTTCAGTTTGGAAATAAAGTTTTTTTTTTTTTTTTTTTTTTTTTTTTTTTTGAGACGGAGTCTCGCTCTGCCGCCCAGGCTGGAGTGCAGTGGCCGGATCTCAGCTCACTGCAAGCTCCGCCTCCCGGGTTCACGCCATTCTCCTGCCTCAGCCTCCCGAGTAGCTGGGACTACAGGCGCCCGCCACCGCGCCCGGCTAGTTTTTTGTATTTTTTAGTAGAGACGGGGTTTCACCGTGTTAGCCAGGATGGTCTCGATCTCCTGACCTCGTGATCCGCCCGTCTCGGCCTCCCAAAGTGCTGGGATTACAGGCTTGAGCCACCGCGCCCGGCCTGGAAATAAAGTCTTAAAGACCAAAAAAATTACATTTTGGAAAAATTGTGTTAAAGCCTTCACAGTGAAGGTGAGCTATAAAATGCATTGGCATTTACATTAAATGGATGTATTAAAATAGTCCTATGTCATAAATTTCCCAAGTCCCCACTATCTCTTTTCAAGCATGGATGACATAAAATCATGAGTTGCACATATGTTTCAAATTCACTTACTTTTGTGATTTAATTTTGCCATAAAATGTTTACTTTTCCTTTTTATTCTTCGGGCTGTTGGATATTTGTATTTTATGCTGAACTCAACGGACTATAATAGAGCAGCTATTTGTGGAATCATGTGAAAATATTCATGGCATTTCATTTTAGAATCACACATCTTCGTATTCAGTGCTGCAATTTTATGCAATTCACTTATGAAATGAATCTGTTTTTCCTGTTTTTTAAAACTCATTTTCATTCAAGTACCTCAGCAGGAGGTCTTTAATAGCTGTAGTGTACTATTTTTCTGTTTGACTTTGCTTGTCTCTCTACAGAAGGCTAGTGACTAGTCATCTAATGCTACCTCCTCTTCTCTCTATTGTGTGGTATGTGAAGTCAGACTGACTTTTCTTAGATTTAAAATGGAGGATAGAATTATTCTCTTGATACAGTAACTCTAAATTTTTTTCATTCATAGGAGGACTATTTAAGACTCAAGGATATGAATGAAAGGAAGTAGCATGATTTGTTACAGGGTAATTTTTTATTAGGAAGTAAAACATTTGAAACAATAACATTTACATCACATAATTTGATATTTCTACTCCCAGATAAATAAACCTCAGGTAATTCAGAAGTAGTAAGGAATGTTTCCACAATTTCAAAAAGTATTTGCTATTGTAATACAACTTATTATGTGTAAAATATAAAAATTTTAGTTTGTTCTTTTGAATAACCACTTATTAAAATGGTAAGGAGATCTGGTATTAAAATAAAATATTTATTATACTGAAAATCCAGTTGAAAATGGTCACTTCTTTTTTTGGAAAGCATTGCTGACAGAATTGTAAATAACATAATGACAGTCTAAAATAGCCTTTGCAAGTGGAAACATAATCCATCTTTTTCCTATCTTTGCAAAGGTGACTTTCACCACTGTATTTAGACACAGACTAGCTAGGTACTGCAAAGGATTACATACATGTATGTATGTATGTATGTATGCATGCATGTATTTCTTTAGGGATGAAGTTTCACTCTTGTTGCCCAGTCTGGAGTGCAAAACTAAACAAAGCGCACACCCAAGAAAATAACGTGATTTTTAATTTCTCTGTAACTTAAAAGAATAGTAGTAACTTCATTCTTTGTGTATGGGTGTAAAGCTCACCAAACAAGTCTGTTCTAGGGCCAGGAGTCATGAGACACAGTGGGGAGGCTACTAACTTAGAAGCCCATGACCCAGGGAGGTATCAAACCACAGGAGGTTGGAGTGGGATGGTTTTGGGGAAGCACTGCTCGCCAGTGGAAACCGCTTACACCTGGGAGTAGGGGGCACCAGGAATTTTCAAATGTTTCTGTTTATTTTCAGCACATTTTAAAATACTACTAGTTTTCATGTACTACCCCAAGGGATTAGCAGACAGGAGCAAAACTAACCCGGTGCCCAGGGATGACAGCACATTCACTTACCTTATGTAAGCTCTTAAAGTACCCATAAGGCATCCCAAATACACTGTTCTCTTACTTGCCCTTCAGCGCTCAGCAGTTTTGGCAGAACTGTTTCCTGCCTTCACAATGCTCTCTCATTGACGCCCATGACAAAATTCATGAACGCCCCAGGCGACGTGGTCATTCCCAGCCTCCCGCCCCTGAGCTCCCATCCCACAGCACCAACTCCAGGCTGGCCTCATGAGTTACTCAGCTGAACACTTGCAGATGCTGTTCTGTATCAGGTGAGCAATGATATTTGCTCACCCACTGAGCCCTGTGAAAAGGCTCCAAGCCCTTCATCTCATCAAGGGGCAGTGAACATGGACCAGTCCATGGAACAGTGCTCCCTGCCCCATCCCTGCACATGGCAGTCATTACCAATCCATTGGCACAACAGTCCTAGTTAATGCTTGGACTTAGTCCTCCCTCACACACTGCAGACATTACCAGTGAACACACTATTCCCAGTGAGTGCTTGGACTTAGTCCTCCCTCACACATGGCAGGCATTACCAATTATCACACTATTCCCAGTGAGTGCTTGAACTGAGTCCTCCCTCACACATGGCAGACATTACCAATTAGCACACTATTCCCAGTGAGTGCTTGGACTGAGTCCTCCCTCACATGTGACAGACATTACCAATTAACACACTATTCCCAGTGAGTGCTTGGACTGAGTCCTTCATCAAACAGCCCACAGAAAGCCATTGTGAATTTATTAAGTTAGGACTCTAGTTGAAAGCTTTATACCATCCTTATTCTGATTCTCTCTTTGTCACTGTGAAGTTGTGTCATCTTTGGCTAACTGCACCTGTTGATCTTGACTTTTCCATCTGTAAAATAAAAAGGGACTCATTTTTCAATTCTACCATTAACCTGACTGAAAGAAGGAAGGTGGAATATATAAAATCTGATTCTTTTTCCAATTTATTGTTCTGTCATGAAAAACATATGATATTAGTTTGCTTGTGAGAATTTGAACACTTCACTTGCTTATTATAACTTACATGTTAGCAGGTTACTTTATTATAGTTCTCCAGAAATATTTATAACAATTCTATTTACAAAAGAAACCGAGATTATTACCCAGAAATTATTTTTCAGTGATGACCAAGAATTCCGTAAGTTAAAGTCAACTAATGATACAATAAAATGTTTTTTTCTTAAAGAACACCTTTTCCCAGCATTTTTCTAAAAAGTTTCATGTCTTCGTAATTAACTATAGCTTCCAATTAAACCATTTTTAGCACTCGGTATTCACATGAGAACAATTCGACCCAAATTCACTTAACATATGGAGCTGCGGCTGTTACAGAAAAATGAGCTGAAGAAAGCTGTGATGTTCTCCCAAGTCCCAGGTGTAGTCACTAAAACACCAAACTGAGGGTTTTAGTCAGCTTCCAGTGACACAGTACTAAAAGAACTACCATTGCTAGCAATTTGATTATGTAATAAACATTCTCTCTGGAAATGGCTAGATTTTTGGAGGACGGGGCAGAACTGTACTTATGAGTCATGAGGTCACAGTACTTACAACTACAGCCTCTGGAGACAGCTGTCTTGGTGAAGGCACTTGTGTGACCTTGTGTGACTTTGGGAGGTTATGGGACATCTTTGTACTTTGCTTCTGCCTGTGTGAAGAGGGGGTTGCCCCTAGGGCGCCGTGTGCCTGTGTGGCTAACTTGGCTAATAGATAAACAATGCTTGGGATGCTGTCTGTTAACTAGTAATGGTCCGCTACATGTAAACCTTTGAGGTCAGAACTTTGAGACCAGCTTGAGCAATGTAGTGAGACTCTGTCTCTAACAAAATTAAAAAGAAAAATATTTAACTGGGTGTGGCATGTACACCTATAATCCAAGCTGCTAGGGAATCTGGGCCAGGAGGATCCCTTGAGCCCAGGGGTTCAAGGCTGCAGTGAGCTGTGATAACACTGCTGCACTCCAGCCTGGGCAGCAGAGCAAGACTCACTCTCTTAAAAAAAAAAAAAAGACTATTATAAAAGGGAAGAGAGAGATTGAACTGAACTCTGCTGAAACAAAAGATGGAGAGTTTCTTTGGTTAAGTTTTTTGTTTGTTTGTTTGTTTGTTTTTGAGTCAGAGTCTTGCTTTGTCCCCCAGGCTGGAGTGCAATGGCACGATATCGGCTCACTGCAACCTGAGATGGAGAGTTTCTAAGCACTAGAGTGAACCAGTGGACAGCTGTTGGGGACCTCATGGTCAACGTGATTAGGCCATCCATGTTTAATTGTAAGATAGGTCTGTACTGTCCCACAGAGACTGTGAGATCTGGCCCCCTCTTCCTTGATTATTACATTTCAAAGGGATGGCTTCCAGGTCTTTGAGAAAGACATTTCTGAGTTTTAAAGCTGGAAAACAGCGTTCAAAGAGATTTACATACATTTTCAGGGTAGGCAAAAAGGTCAACATTCTGAGTGGTTTGATCTTTGGGTTCTTTTTCAGTCCCTGTTGGTGCAGAATAGTAATGGGTCCAGTCTAGGACTCGAACCCTGACAGGAGACTCATCCACCCTCCTCCTTTTCTCTTCTTTTTCCATGGGAGAGCTATCATCGGTGGTGGTCTGAGCTCTTTGGTACATTGGTGATGGGCTGGTTACACAATTTAAATTCAGCTTAGCAGAAAGGAGAGACTCTGTTTAGGCCTTAAAACTAAATAATATCCTCCATTTCTATTGGAACCAAGTATCAGGCACTTGAGTAATGAATGTTAAAGAGAAACTCTGATTTTCTGTTTTCCATTTTTCTTTATGTATCTCTTTTTTGGGAACCATGCAGAAAGAAGACCTGATCCTTAGAAAGAAATTCTCACACTCCTAGGTGCATGCATTTATTACTATTCAATACCTTTCAAACACTATAGTCACCATTTAATAAGAAACTAGATTGCAGTATAAACTGAACAGTAAACTGAAGGGGAAATGAGTTAAGGAATTGGCCACAGTGAGTTTAGCCTCTTCTCCCCAGAAGCCCAGCTGGGAGCGAGAGCAATTAGCCTCTTTCAAATATTCCTTCTAAGGACATCAGTGACTTTTGTTTGATACATTTCATCATGATTATCAGTCATTTTACTTCACCTACTGTTGACTAACTGCTACCCCTTCTCTATATTTTGGGGACTCACCCACATCTTCAAGTATAGGAATCTGAAAACCTTCTACATCCCTTTCTTTCTATAGTACCAGCATCCGATCAATTACCCAACGCTGATGACTTATTATTATAATTACGTGACACATAATATCCTGTCCTCCCCTTTTCATCTTCACTAGCACCAGCTTAAACTATGCCCACCTTTTCTTTATCCTGAGTCATGGGTCAGCCTCCTAGATGGCTCCATGTCCCATTCTTTCATCAATATGTCTCACATTATCCACAGACCAATTCTCCTAATGTAAAAACAGCTTTACAAGATGTAGCCTAAGGGGAAACTTGGGGAGGGGGTAAAAGGTACATGGGATCTCTTCATATTATTTATTTATTTTTATTATACTTTAAGTTCTGGAGTATGTGTGCAGAACGTGCAGGTTTGTTACATAGGTATACACGTGCCATGGTGGTTTGCTGCACCCATTAACCCGTCATCTACATTAGGTATTTGTCCTAATGCTCTCCCTTCCCCAGCCTCCCGGCTACAGGCTCTGGTGTGTGATGTTCCCCTCCCTGTGTGCATGTTCTCATTGTTCAATTCCCATATAAGAGTGAGAACATGAGGTGTTTGGTTTTCTGTTCCTGTGTTAGTTTGCTGAGAATGATGGTTTCCAGCTTCATCCGTGTCCCTGCAAAGGACATGAATTCTTAAAACTAAATGTGAATCAACAATTATCTAAAAATTAAAAAGTTTAACTGAAAAAAATGCAGCAACTCCCCTTTTCTTGTCAAATTCTAAAATATTTTCCTGAGTTTGCACATTCCTTTCTAAACCAGTCTTTTGCCTTTTGTCCAGCCTCACTTCCTAGTACACTTTGTCATCATACTTTTTATTTAGCCATATGGAACTACTTATAGATACCATAATCTTCCACTTTCTCTCACACTGTTGTCTTTGTAGATGATGTTCCCTTTGGCTTGAGTGTCCTCTGCAACCTGTTAATTGAAAAACTCCTTTTTGATCCACAAATCTCTTCTTAGTTGCTGCTTTCATAATGGGGCCTTTCTGGATGGCCTCAAGTTAACCAAAATGTTTCACATTTAAAACTGTACAGCAATTGGTATATACCCCTGCTTGGGCAAATGCTTATTATACACTAACTGGTCTTTGCATATCTCCCTACTTACTAGACTGTAGCCTCTGGTTCAAAAGGAGTTCACGTGCGACCTACAGTCTAGTAAGTAGGGAGATATTAAAAAACCATTTAGTGTATAATAAGCATTTGCCCAAGCAGATGTATATACTAATTGCTATACAATTTTAAAGGTGAAACTTTGAGGGGTCTATTTATCTCTATATTTCTAGTTGCTGAGATAAAACGGATCTCAATAAGTATTTGTTACATAAATGAATGAATCCTTTCTCTTGCTTTGATTGACAGATGCAATTTAAAATGTATTAATGTCCCCAGATGTCACTGAAATATTTATTTAAATATTTCTGATGCTTCTTGTCCACTCTGAAAATTATGTGAAAGTTTGGAAAAAATAAACAATCTTTTGTGCTTAAGATGAAAACTTATTGAAAATTAAAAGATTGGAAAAAATATTCTACAATCGGACCACATCTTTCATTCTAAACACCTAAGTCAAATAAATAAGTAATTAATTAAACCATTTTCATGACTGTTTTACTGAAAAAGGTGAAAACCATATGCTTTTACAGTTTCCATCTTTCACTTAGCTGAAAAATTTTCATATGGAATAATGAGAAGTAAACCAATTGATTTGTAAGTTGTACCAGAGTTAGTGATCAAGGTATTGAGAATTAAATACAAAGATTATGCAAATTAAGGTTATGCAAATTACCTTAAAGCATGGTAAGGTATTTAACAGTATTAAGGAACTTAAGAATTTAAGATTTTCACTGTGGATGAAAAAGGGTGTGGCCCCTGAATGCAGATATTCAGTTAGTGGCTAAGATATAACACTATAGGAGATGGGCATGGCATGTGGACCAAAGCCATGAAGACCATCACCCAACTCCCTTTGTTGCAATGGCTTCTGTGAGACCTCATCTATGAGGAAAGGCTGACTACTGGGCAGCCCAGGCGTCTCATCCACTTGGTAGGCGTATTTTCATGAAAGTTTGAATTTCGCCATTGTCTGTATGCTGGACTATGATGACCTCTGGGTGGACTAATAATCACATTAATGAGCCTACAAAAATGAAAACCATGCCTGGAATTGGTGATTATGCCAGCTTAACGCCACTCTTACGTCACCCTTTCTGCATGTTCAAGAAAGCTTGATTTCTTATCACAAAACTTTTCACAAGTGATGAGCAGATAACTAATATGAGGTTTCTACTGAGCAACTAAAATAATGAAAGTGAAATTGAGCAGCTTAAATTAAATCAATTTTTCCCATCACTTTTGCTCATTACCATATTGTCCACATACCAGGACATTTGATTACAGTTGTTTTCTTCTTTTTCTTCTTAACTTGGACATTTAGAATGAATTATATCATGCATTAAATTGATATTTTACAACCGAATACTTTGGCTTTTAGAACACATAATTTAATTCAAATTAATTTATATACAATAATGGCTTTATTTAAACTAATGAAACCCTTACGTATGCTTTGAATATAATTTAAAGCTAAACATAATATAGCTTAATTGTGTCAGGTTATTACAGTAAGTCATTAAAATGAATATAAATGTAGCACATACTTTTTAAACATTATAACTAATTCCTTACAGGATATATCTGAGTGAGAAATAATTTGCTGTATTCCCTATTTATGTAAGAGTAATTTCTTATAAACTATTAAAATTATTGGTGGATGTTATTTGCAAGAATGAATTAACTTCTTTTGAGGACAGTGGCATACATACATCTTTGAAAGATGCCTGGTTGACAAAACTTCATGAAATAATGTTTGATGGAAGAAATTATTTATTAATGTACATGCTATATGTATAATACACACACACACACACACACACACACGCACACACACACATTCCTGCACCATTAGTTCAACGAAGCATGGTGGGTGGATGGTGCTGAGTGTTGGATAATTAGAATAGCTGGTGATCTGAAAAATTAAAACAGATTGTCATCAGCTGAGCTACATATTTTTATTTGCATGCTAGTTAAAAGAAAAACTAGTTAAAATGTCTCGTAAAATAACCTGAAAGGTGATTTGGGAGCTGATATTCTGAGATAGATTAAGGATTTATTAAAATAGTGAAAAAGTTAAAATTGCTATTCAATGTTGCAAAAGATGAAAAATGACTATTGGATAATTGTAAAATAGGCATAATATTGATCCTTTCATGTATCTGTAGCTTTTTAAAAACTCTTTAATGTGTCTAAGTCAGTTTCCTCATCTTTAAAATGGGATAATCAAGCTTCAACACCAAAGACAGGCCTCACTTTCAGGGAATCCCCCCAGTTGGCAGAGAAAATCTCTCCATCCTATGTTCTGTATCTTAGATTTCTATTATTACACTTAATATTATTAATATTATGCCCACTAAACACACACACACACACACCAAACCCCCACCACCGCACACACACATAGGCACACACTGAATTTAAGTGTTTTCAAGGTAAGTGTATTTATTGCATTAAACAAGGAGACTAAACATATTTTTGATATCATTCAGTCTCTGAATTATCAGTATTGGTTCCTTAGGAAAATTACGTATATTAAGTGAAATCCTTAACACAAATGTATCAAATGATGCTTGACACAATTTAGTGCTCCGTAAATTTAGTGTTTCTATTTTAGTTTCCAAATGGTACAAAATAACCAGATCCCAGCTTCACAAGATTTCAGGCCACGCAAAATTCTCCAAGCCAGACTCAGATAGAAGCATTATGGGCATGAAAAGTGAAATGCAAAAATGTGAGAAGGAGGAGAAGGAGAGCTTCAGACTCCACAGGAGTTTATGGATGTGTCAGTCCATAAGGTAGTGCTTGGCCCAGAGAAAGTGTTAAATTCATTTCACGAATATCACCAGCATCATCATCGCCTGCATCATCTTCACCGTCGTCTGGTCTATAACCACCATCAACCTACCAATAGATACCTATGAAAGATACAGAAAAGTAAACACCCTTTATCACCATGGAGAACTGAGCTGTCAACTCAGTGACAGAATCTGGGAAGAATTAATTTTAATTATAGGGTCTGTGGTGGAGGCTGGAGAAAAACTTAGAAGACGTATTGGCTTCTATTCAGGAAGCAGACAACATCTGAGAAAAGATAGGAAGATGTTTTCCGTTATTTGCAACATTTTATTTGTGACTCAGGCACCTGACAAGGAGATAATTAAGTATTTTTCAGGCCCAGCGATAAAGTCAGAGATACTGTAAATCTTTAAAAGTAATGCACAAAATTTAGAGCCCAACTGGCAGTGTTACGGTGCCCTCTGAGGGATGTAGGGCCCCCAGATAAACAACATCTGCAAGGTGCAGACAGGCAAAATCTTGGTAACAGGGGTGGCTGTGAATCTCTGTTTGCTTGTGCTCCAATCTATTCCCTGTGCCAGTGGGTGTGGAGGGCTGTGTGGGTTGTGAGGCAAGAAGACACTGTGAGAGAAAATAATGGCCTGTTGCATATTGGACCTGGGAATCAGACTGAGGGCTTTGCACACCAATCTACTTTTCAGCAGCAGATGTGAGAAAACTCAACCATGATTAGGCAGAACATCAGGGCCAAAACTAATTTTTTATCCTAACATATGTCAAACATTATGCCTTGTTCAAGGCTGAGTTACGAAATCTCCTGCACACACAGACACACACGGCAAATGGGATCTAGAAAGTAGTACTACAATGTAAGTGCAGACAACATAGAAGACTAAATTTATGATGAATATATGAATGTTCTGACTTTTGCTCCAGAGATGACAAACTTTTATACACGAGTCAAAGGATATTGTCGATGACTGAATGATAATTGGCACTGCAGGAAATGATGGCAAGCTGGAGTCCACCTACTCTATTTTAAAGTGAAACTGGAAACCAGTCCCACTGCTTGTTGCTGGGTGGGTAAATGATCCTGGTACCAGCTGATCAAATTTTTTAAGTAACGCTGAATCTCTAAATTTTTATGGGTGCCATTCCAATGTTTGTAGCATTGTGTGTGCCAAACCAAACATGTCTGTGGGCCCTGCGTGCCCCAGGGGAGCCAATATGTTACCTCCGTGGTGCACTGGATGAGAATGCATTAAATACTGAGGTCTGAAAATGTTAGAAACACAAAGGCTTAATGACCATAAATGTAGTATTTTACACTGGCGCTTTGTCAGATCTACTAACACTGTTTAACACAGTTGGGGCTAGAGTTGGCTCAAAGTGATCAGGTTATATGAAATTTTCCAGGTGTAAGCCAGAAGGAGGCAAAATACAAATAAGCAAACAAACAAGTAACAAAACTATATATTTAAGAAATTAGGACACAATCAAGTTTATTTTGGAAATGCAAATTTAGCTCGTCACCAGGACATCATAAGTGATAAAAAATAAACTTTTTGACAGCAAAAAAAAAAGGTAGTAAAATTCCATATTCATTCTGTTTTTTGAATATTAAGTAGGAACGATGCTTTTAAGGATACAATCATAAAAATGAAAAGAAAATCCATGGAATGCAAGAAAATATTTGCAAATGATATGTCAGATAAAAACCCAGAATGTATAAGGAATCTTACAACTCAATGACATAATGAAAAATAACCCAATAAAAACATGGCCAAAGAATTTGAGTAGGTATTTCTCCAAAGAAGATATACAAGTGGTGAATAAGTACTTGAAAAGACATTTAATTAAATTAGTCATCAAATAAATGCAAATCCAAACCACAATGAGATGCCACTTCGTACCCACTGGGATGGATGAAATTAAAAAAGCAGGCCACAAAAAGTGTTAGAAGAAAGAGGGAAAATTGAAACCCTCATATATTGCTGGTGGGAATGTAGAATTCAGCCACTTTGGTAAACAGTTTTGTGGTTTCTCAAAAAGTTAAACAATACGTTACTATACGACCCCGAAATTCTACTTCTAGGTATATACCCAAGAAAATTGAAAATCTTTGTTTATGCAAAACGTGTACACAAACGTTCATAGCAGCAATATTCATCATAGCAGTATTCGTAAACCCAAATGTTCATCAATAAATGAATGAATAAATAAAATATGGTATATACATACAATGCAATATTTTTCTACCATAAAAAGAAATAAAAGTGCTGATACCTGCTATAACATGGATGAACTTTGAAAAAAAATTATACTAAGTGAAAGAAGCCAGACAATAAAAGGTTACTTATTGCACGATTCCATTTACATGAATCTGGATGTAAAATATTCAGAATAGGTAAATTCATAGAGATAAGAATGGGATTGGTGATTCCTGGGGGTTAGAGGGGAGAGGAATGGGGAGTGACTGCTAAGGGGATAGAGTTCGTTTTTGGGGTGATGGCAATGTTCTAGAGTTAGATCGTGGTAATTTTCACACAACTATGAATGTACTAAAACCAACACAACTGTACACTGTAAAACAATGTATTTTATATATGTAAATCATATCTCAAAAACAAGTTACAAAATAAAGTAGGAACAGAAAGATTCTTCTGAAATGGTACAGATTCGCAATAGGTTTTCATCTTCTTCTCTTACCAAGCCCCCACTAAAATGATAGAAGAAGGAAAACAACACAGATAAGGTGTTACAGATGTGGCCCACACTTATGATAGACATGATGTTTTTAAATGAGAAGATCATCTCCTAATGTCACGCACTCCCCCACACTGCAAACCCTGGAGGTTGTGGCAGCAGTGGCCCACGTTCTCACGTGGATGCTGTAACGGGGGCTTGGTGGGCTGCGTGGCAGCCATGCGGTCAGGTGGAAGACTGTGCTCTCCAGTTGCACTGCAGTCCCCTTCAATTCCTAGGCTGGTCACTCGGTCCATGCCACTCATTAGCTTTACTTGCTTTGTCACATATATTTATAACTTCTGGCATGAAAGTGCAATCCTAGAATGAAGGGGAAGCATGTCTGACAAGAGTAAGCAGCAATTTCTGGAAGTCTGGATGTGGTTGGAGGAGACGTACCTAGTGAAGTGGAGACGAGGAAGCTGCAGTCCAGAGCAGCAGCTCTCAAAATTGTTCATTCTTTAAAAACAAGCACACAAAAATCACCTGTTAAAAGATCACTTGGAGGCACCACCCCCCAGAGATTCTGATTTAGTTAGGTCCAGGGTAGGGTCAGAGAATGTGGATTTCTGTAGGCCCCATCCATGAGGCAGATGCCTGGACCCGCAGACCACACATGGACAAATGCAGGTGTAGAGTACGCAGGAGGTGGTCATGGCAGAGGAGGGAGACGGCCGCAGAACCCCAGTAGAACACGGGGCCTCAAAAGCAGCATTTACAAAAGTGTGCTGGAGAGAGGCTTGGAGCAGAAGATAGGAGGAGTGAATGTTGGGAAGTTGTTTTTAGATTAGCTAACACAATCCCCCTACATCTCCCAGCACCGAAGTGTCCACCCACCAGGCAAAAAATTGCATAGGTCTTTCCTCTAGAACTTTGATCCGGACCAAGATGCTCACATGACAGCCCTCCAACATCCTTTCCTGCTTCCTGAATCGTTACCCTAAAACAAGGCTGCTAGTTGACAAGACTTGACCATACAAACAGAGCTTACAGGCAGCTTTTATTTTTTTCATCTCAAACATAACTGAACCATTGAGACCTCCTTATGTTTAGTGATATCCTCGTGATGTAAGAGATACAAAGATTAACAACTAGAACAACTGATCACAGAAGCATCCAAAGATAGATGAAACCCAAAGGGTAAAACAGTGTCTACTGAGATAGTCAAGACAACAGTTCATCCATAAAATAAGAACAAGACACTTTAAAAAAAAAGAAAGCAAAAAGTACACTCAGACAATTAAAACTATGATTTAAGAAATTTTAGATTATTTAATCACTGGTAGGAATTTAAAATCAAGGAAATAGCCTAGAAAGTGGAACAAGAATCAATGGGAATGAAAAATATGAGTGAAAACAAGAGATCTGCAAGATTATTCCAAGAAATTAAAATTCAACTATTTCTAACTAATAAAAATTATTGAAAGAAAGAATGGAGAAAGTAGATGGGGAAATGGTCAAAAATCTAACAAAATTATTTTCCTAGAGTCAATGGCCGGGAGTCTATAGATGAAGTAACTGAACAAATCTCCAAAGAAATGATTGAGAACAGATGCGTGGTAAGAATGCCATTGTAATAATTGAGAACAGCAAATTTAAAGAGAAGTTCCTAAAATTTCTGGAATAATAATCACCACAAAAGGATAAGAATCAGAAAGGCATCAGACCCTCCAGAAATAACAAGAAGAACTGCAAGTCAGAGGATTTATGTCTATAAAATTTTAAGTCATACAATTTTTAACTTAGAATTTTGTTGCAGCAAGACTTTCAGTGAAGTAAAAAATAAATAAAAAAATTTGGATTACAAGGAATCAGAAAATTTATTTCTACCTCTCTTTGTGTTATGGTGTGCTCTATGAAAATAAAGGATAGTTCCAAAAAAATGGAATCAATAATTGACTTCAAGCATGGGTGAAACATCTTAGAGTAGCAATGAAGGAACATAAAACAAAAACAGATGGGGGAGCAGACACAGAGAATTCAGAAAGTAGTGGGGGCACAGAACACTCCAGCAGAAAGTTAGAGTGAAAAAGGGCAGTATGAGATGTGAGATTTTTGACACTGTATTTGGAATATCTAATAAACTGTAAAGGCAAATGATACCAGGGAGAAAAAGTAACCAAGCTTGAAAGATATCATAGTTATAGTAACAAACATTATTCTGAAGAAACAGACAATTGTATACACAGTAACCAAAGATGAAAACTCTCTTCATAGATAGATGATGATAGATAGATAGACAGATGAAAAATAGACAAACAGATGATAGATGTAGATAGATAGGTAGGTGAATAGATAGATAGATAGATAGATAGATAGATAGATAGATAGATAGATAGATAGACAGATAGATAAAATAGACAGATGACAGATAAATAGACAAACGGACAAACAGGTGATAGGTAGACAAACTGATGATTGATAAATAGATAAATAGACAAACATGATAGATGACAGATAGATGATAGATAAATAGGTGATATAGATAGATACATAGATAGATAGATAGATAGATAGATAGATAGATAGGCAGATAGATAGGCAGATAGATAGAAAAATAGATTTCTTAAATAATATTCAGATCTGCAATTCCACAACTTAGGATTTTTTTCTGTAGAGACATAATTTCCAACTTTGTAATGCCATTCAATTTATTGAGCTAAGTATTGAATTGTAGATTGTCAGCAGTAAAGGATGTTTGAAGGAAGAGGTTATCGTATAGAAAGTGAATTGACCTTTCTTTTAGAGACCTTGTGTTTCTTTAGTTTTATATTTCTCATCTTTCCAGATAATGAGAACTTTTGTCCATAACATTTTTGATTTTTATGACATCACCAGATTTTTTTCACTGCCTCTTCTCAGAAGATCAGTTAGCCAATTTAGCAATGTGAAAACCAACTTCTAGTTGAAAGGTATTTATACAGCTTCAGTCATATAATAAAAGGTCATGGTTTAAAATGTTGGTTACTACCAATTTGGTCAGTTCAATAGAGCAATGGTAGAACTGACTTTAAAACTATCCTGTTGTTAAATTGCTTAGCACTGTGATAAGCAGTAACCTCATTGTATTACTGATTTCTCATATCTAAATTTTACTTAATGTCATGTTTTCTTAGCCGTAGAAAAGATTAGATCAGTTGAGCTTTATGTTTAGGATGCATTCATACCACATTTGTGTGGACACCATCAAAGAAGAAGAATTATAATAATTCAAAGATATTTAAATACACATTCAAATGGCTAAGGAGTTGAGTTTTCAGTAGTCAGAAAACCTGAGATAAAATTTGCCTACTTGGTAGTCATTTGTTTATACTTGTAAAAAAATATTGGAAATATAAAGTGACATGCGTTAGAGCCAGAAAGAAGGTCTGGCCAAGAATATACTGATGCAATTTTAATAAAGTAATTTTTTAGAATTTCTTCTGTTTCTTTTCCAACTAGAGTTACACCCCCCCCACCCCACCCCACACACACATGTTTTCATGTTTAGGAGCCTTGTGAGGTCACACTATGCATATTGTTCTATAATTTTAGGTAAATTCAGCAGTGACAAACACCCAAACACAATAAAAACAAGGCCCCATAACACCTGCCTCATCCTAGAATCTTGGTGGGTATACAGTAACCTCTGCTATATAATGAAAGATTAAGTTTGACTCCATAAAAGTTTACAGCCTGACTATAGAAAGTACATGAGACAAAGTAAACAGACAGGTGAGGTTTCTGTATCTAACAAATGGCCAATCAGAAAAGGTAAACAACCTTTCCACTAAAAAATGCTGAAAATGTGCTGGATAATAATTTCAAACATCGTCTTCAATGCACGACTGAAAAAATAAGTAAATAAGGAAAGTTCTTAATTATCAAAACTGGGCAAGAACAGAAATCCAGAAGTAAAAGCCAGCACCGATCCTGCCAGCTGCCCAAGAGCCAGCAGGAAGGAGGGGCAGAGCCTCTGGTGTTGGCAGGAGGAGAGACAAATGAGGGGTTCCACAGCAGCAGGACCCCAGAGGGCCACGTGCTCAGGAAGAGTGGGTGTGGAGATGTCCACAACTGAACACCTACTCACGAAGGGTCCTGACTTGCCTTGGGAAAAGCTCACCCCAGACATTTCCCCCTGACTGCATCTGCAACTACAGGTTGCTCCTCCTGTTGCAGTGGGGCCTGGATCCATACCACCTGTGTGCTTTTATATTCGTTTTCCTGAGGAGCATACACTGAGCTCATTTTATGGAGGTTGATTTGGCAAAAGCAATTAAAATGAGAAATGTATCTTTGAGCCAGGAATTCCACTTCTAGATTTATCTATTCACATAGGTGCACGCACAAGACAGTATCTTCAATGATGTTTTTTAAAGTGAAAAACAAAAGAAACAACTATATGTCCACCAATAAGGGTATAGGATAAAAACAGTAATAAATAATAAGTCTCTAATAAAAAAACAACTATAATCAAAATAAAATATGAACGTTTTTTAACATCTTTGAATAGATCAAGATAAATGATGGAAGTCACTGTGTTCCTTGTTCTCCATTCTGATTTCTGTTACCTGAGAAAGAAGCACTGAAAATTACACTCCATTTAGGAAGATAATTCTGGAAAAAACATGTCTGTAGCCTAAAAAAGTGGAAGTGAGGAATAAAACAGTACAAATAAGTAGAAGGTTGAGGGCAGAAATCAACAAAATTCGACACTTTTTATAAGTGTAGCTGGTATGACTCTCAGTCCACAAACTCAAGTCAGCAAGGTGTATATATTTATAAAACTTGGGTATCCAAAAGTTTTGACCCTGAGCAGAAAATAGAAAATTCAACTTAGTTTATTTTGAGGCCATGAAGGGTGTGAAGGTCCATATTGAACATCAGGCAGTGTGAAGCCGTTCTCCTCAGACCGCCCAAACTATGGTGACCACGCTTCTTCCAGGCCCACGTGTGCCTGTGCCGTGCTAGCCTGCTGAGTGACACTGGGGACCTGCATTCTTGCCTCTGCAGGTGCACAGCTGGAATTGCCAGTGGGAGTCTTGCTACCTGAAGGAGCTTGCAGAATCACCTCAAGTCCCGTAGCTCAATCAAGGAGGTCTAGAAGCAGCAGAGCCACTCAGCCAAGAGACCCTGCTTTCAGGGCCTACTCTTACCTCCCGCCTCCCCTTCTGGATATTCTGGGATTTACCCCCATCCCTTTCCTGGCTCCCAGGACTTTTCTCCTGCACAGACCCTTCAGAAAACCCAGGGTAGTCTCTTCAGGGGATGTAGGCTTTTACAAAAGACAAGGAGAGACAGACTGCTTTCATCCCAGCCAAAAACCCCAGAGGAGTGGGGGTGGAGGGGGGATTTCTAAAAGAATTACAAATCCTGGCTACTTGCTTGAAATGAGGAGAAGGAGAAAATTCCGGGAAGTACAGAAACAATGCACTATTTCAATAACGTATCTTGGCCACATAAAGAAAGGGGATTTAAGCATGTCCAATTTAAACCACAATGAAAATGCTTAGGGCAAGAAAGCATTAGAGAAAACAGAGGCTTGTTGTCTAGTTGAAAATCAAATTTTAAATAAAACCGTAACATCAAATTCAAAGAGAAAGGCAAACAAGGCTTTGGAAACTATGAAAGCAAACTAACATAGACGGTTTAAAACCTGCAGCTTAGGCCGGGCGCGGTGGCTCAAGCCTGTAATCCCAGCACTTTGGGAGGCCGAGACGGGTGGATCACGAGGTCAGGAGATCGAGACCATCCTGGCTAACACGGTGAAACCCCGTCTCTACTAAGAAATACAAAAAATAGCCGGGCGAGGTGGCGGGCGCCTGTAGTCCCAGCTACTCGGGAGGCTGAGGCCGGAGAATGGCGTGAACCCGGGAGGCGGAGCTTGCAGTGAGCTGAGATCCGGCCACTGCACTCTAGCCTGGGCTACAGAGCGAGACTCCGTCTCAAAAAAAAAAAAAAAATAAAAAAATAAAATAAAATAAAATAAAACCTGCAGCTTAGCAGTGTTGCTTCTCTGAATACAAAGGTGCCTAGTCCACAATCTCTGTTCTGAAGGTTCTGACACAGAAGACACAACATCCAAGAAAGGAGCGCAGGGGTTCTCCACTCTGCTTATTCATCCCCGGGGGAAGTTGTCCTCGAAGCAGCTAGAGAGTCCTCGCTCTCACAGTGAGGCCATTTGCCCAAACAGATCAAATTCACCAAGATGCCACTGCAAATAGACATCGTTCGCTTCAGAATCCTGGCTAGATAGAGACCAGGTGGTAGTGGTTATCATCTTCTAAATCAAGTTCATTTTCAAGTACAGCAATTGTGTTTTTCCCTACGTTGTAAAGTGTTAACCGGAATATATAAGATGATTTTCTTTCACATTTCTCCATCCTGATTAACATTTGCTAGTAAACAAACACACAAAACGTATAAATGCATTACTGGGAGATAATGAGTGAAAATGTCTCCTAGAGTTTTGTTGTGATAAGAAACAGAAACCTGAGTTGGCTGTTGGAGATGGAAAAAGCTAAAGTAGAGATGTGTGGTTTTATGTTTGTTTTATTTTTGCCACTTTGGGGGAATTGATGTGTAAGCGAACGGGCATGATACCATAAAAGAGGAAATGATGAAGCAAAAGAGGGAGGCAAGAATCGCTAGCCCCATCTTTGAGAATAGGAGAGGGAGTAATTCCCAGTGGGTTCCTGGAGTAGTTGGCCTTAGCCAGGATCACGTTGGTTCATGTAGGAACCAGAGGATGCAGAAGATGAGCACTGATGCTGGTCATTGCAGAGGGCATCATGGGCTCCAAGAAGTCTTCTAGTTGTTTCTGTTTGTGAATGACAAGCAAGAGCACAGATGCCTCTCAGCACTTCCATAGATGCCATTGCTTCTCCTTCTGTGTGAGTTACCTCTGAGAAACTCCTTTCTCCTGCATCTTTAACCTCTTTCTCTCTATTGACTTCTTCTCTTCCATTTAATGACATTTTTTAGTTTGTCCAATCTTAAACAAAAACAACAATTCTCCAGATTTTCTCCACTTTTGCTACTGTCATTCAACAAATTCTTACTAAACAGCTGCTGTTTGCCAGATCCTGAGCTGATGCGAGGAATCAGAGACAAATACGACGAGGTTCTGTTCCGTGGGGTCACTAACCAACTGGTAGGCGTGGCCTCTCTTTCTCCTTTCATAGAGAGGAGTCCGAGAAGAGTTGTTTATAATTTCTGTCTCCATTTACTCACTTCTCATTCTATCTTCTGTTTATTGCAATTTGTTTCCTGCCTCAGGAATTCACTGAGATTCTTCTAGGGTCCAGTGATCTAAATGACAAATCCATCCCTGAGTCATTTTCATGCCATATTGAATGTTGTGCGCACTCTCTACAGGAACCCTCAATGATTTCCACCTCCCAACATTCATATCCTTCTGTAATCTGCTCCCTTAACTGCAGAACCTGTGACTTGCTTTAACCAATAGAAGATGGCAATGGTGATGGGATGTCTCGCCCATAGTTATGTTAAAATGTGTAAGGCTCCATTTGGCGGACTGGGGTGAGAGACTCTCTCTCTTTTTTTTTTTTGCCATTACTTTTAAAAACCGCGATTCCTTTTACACCAACCCAATGTATACCATGACCTGAATGAGCTTGGAAGTGAATCTTCCCTAGTCAAGCGTCCACATGAGAACATAGCCCAGCCAACACCTTGGTTGCAGCGTCCTGAGATCCTGGGCAGAAGGCCCAGATAGGTGATACACAGACTCCTGACCCATGGAAACTGCGAGAGAATCGATAGATGTAGTTTTAAGCTTCTCAGTGTGTGATAATTTGTTTTGCAGAATCAGAACATTACTGCATTGTACGAGTTAAGGAACATTTGTAACAGTTTACCATTTTCTCCCTCTAGAAAATTTCTTCATCCTTTTTTATCTGTATCATGTCTTCCCGATTTTATTGTTTATTCTGCAAAAATGTATTCCTACTCTGGTATGTGAGCTAATCTCTTCTCAGCTCATGTTCCCCTTGATGCTAATATTCCTCAGGGCTGCTCTCCCTGCACATGGTGGTGACTTCTGGATTTGCATGTCTAACTCCAATTTCTTAAAAGCCAAAGACACATATTTGTGATTTTTTAATGAACCTAACAACTCATCCTGGACATGCCTAAACCCTGATATGCCTCCTGTACAACCTAACTAGAAATTAGACATCATCACTTAGTTTTTCCCCCAGGCCAAATTTCCATAAGCAACCCTCTAGATCACTCCCTTTCTCTAACGTGCTCATCCAAAAATTCTGATTAGCCGTGAGTTAGTTGATTTTAAGGTGTAAGTGTCTCCATATCTTTCCCTCCTCCCTATCTCTACTGATACTATCTTGGTGTGGAAAGTCATTCTTTCCTGGACTATTTCAACAGCACCATAATGGGTCACAATATTCTAGACTTGATCCCATTCAATGGTCAGTCCAGTATTTCTTGAGCATTTACCATGTAATGCGGTCAGAGCTGAGAGTAGTTACGGAGTGCAAGACACATCTGATGACACCCTTATGGAGCTCACTTCTCTGCCATCCAAAGATGCTTATTGCTCATCAGGGAACTATAGTCTTACCTCTAAGCAGTGCTACCCAAGGTGCTGGTCTACAAAGAGATGAGGAGCTTGAGTCAGGTTGTAAAGTAATGCATTGCTATCTTCTACAACAAAGTGTATTTTTTAGAAATCAGCTGAGCTAAATGAAGTGCACTTCATGAAGTAGTTGATTGACATTCTGGAGCAAGGTTCTTAACGTGTCTGAGGCCAGAACAGATGACTTGCAGACTGGAAGAGGATTCAGAGATAGCACTTGGGTAGGAAGGGTTCAGTACACCCCTCACTGTTGTTAAAATAACTCTGTAAGAATGAATCATTTTTTAATGCCTTTCTCTATAAATGAACTCAATAGCTTTCTTTCACTTACTAGATAATCTACAAAGTCCTATTATTAGCACAGAAAAGACCTTAATGAAATAGCCCTTGCCTCCCTCTCTATTCCTAACTTTATACATTTTATTATGCTTCTAGCATAAGAAGCAATTTGTATTTTTCTTACTTTGACATTTTCTCTCCATTATGTTGTAAATTACTTCTTCTATATAAAAAGTCTTTCACTTTCTTATCTCTTTGCTAAATGCTACTTCATTCTTCAAGATTCAGGCCTGATGCCAGCATTTCTATGAATTACATTCTGCCTCATAATATTTTGTATACACCTCCAGTTTAGATTCTATGCTATCTTTAAGGATAATTGTCATCATTCACTAGATTGAGTTCTTCAGAGGTGACGATTTTGTCTGAGTCATACATGTATGCCCAGAGCACAGCACAATCTCTGGAGTTTGAAATATATGTGTAAAACAAAGCAAATTAGTCTTCTTCTCAGTATCTTCACTCTTGGAGCTGTTTGTTTTTCGAGGTATTTGGTGCTGTCATCTGGTAGTTAGCAACAAAACATCCCATATATGTCCGTCTCGACAAATTTATTTGTCTCAGATATACTACATTAATGTAATAATAATAATAAAACCTAACGATTGAAATTGCAATATTTTAGCACACTACTGGGAATGATATTTTTGTGACTGATAGAATCTCCTACGTTACTTAAGCTATTGACTCAAACCTACCTGGCCCGTCCTGCCCATGGAGAAAGTTTACCTGGGTGATAGAAAGAGTAAAACGAAATGGAGAAAGGAATAGATTTGGAGCAGAGGTGAGGACTCATTTGTCTCTGCTTTGTTGTCTTTCTTTCTTTTGTCTTCTGGAGGCACTGATTTTTGTTGTTGTTGTTCTTTTTTTTTATTATTATAGTTTAAATTCTGAGCACATGTGCACAACGTGCAGGCTTGTTACGTAGGTATGCATGCTGGAGGCACTGCTTTTACCTTTTCTCTGTTTACATCGGTGGGCTCCAGGCTGAAGAGTTTGAACTTCCCCAGGTAAGGTGAACAAACTTCTGACGAGAAGGCAGTTGTATACAAGGAGGTGGTTCTTCCTTTCTTGGTGTGTAGGGATTATTGCTGCATAGGGTTTCATTTACTAATAATGTACTCACCCCAATCACACTTGTTGTGACCACACTTTTCTTTCTCAGGATAAGCAGAGTCAGTGTACCATTTTGTAATGACTATTCCACTATAATCGTTACCCACTTCCTCCTTTTGCACAGTGAAACTTTCGTGCTTCTCATCTATCACTTCTCCCCTGTACCAGGCAGAATAAATGGCTTTCTTCCAGTAACTAGTCTCAGTGGAGACAGAATAAGCACTGTCTTTAAACAGAATACTTTGCAGCCTAACATTGTTTAGTAATTTGTTTTACTGATTTTGGTTAACTATGCATACCCTTAAACAACGAGGCAATTGAATCAATTTGATGAGAAATATCAGTCAATCCCATTGTCTCTGAGTCGCCTGCATCAGAGTGGAATGCTTTAGATTATTTGGTTTTAAAAGAAAGGAATGAAATGAGAATGTCAATCAATAACCAGATATCTTTTCACTTATGTGAATTGATTCACTTTACCCGATTGATCCACACATCTCTTATTCATGAACTAACTTGCAATGTTTTAAAAGAAAATGATACTATGACAGTGAACTAAAGCAAAACGATACCTTTCTTTTATTCAGGATTGAATCCATTTGAAAGAATAAAATTCATGGCCACATATTTTATGATTTCATTGATATTAAATGTCCAGAATGGATAAATATACAGAGACAGAAAGTAGATCAGTGTTTGTGTGGAGCTTAGGGGAGAAGAAAATAGGGAATCACTGCTAATGGGTAGGGTGTTTCTTTGGGATAATGAGAATGTTCTGGAATTGGATTGTGGTGATGGTTGCAAAGCTCTGAATGGGCAGAAACTACTGAATTCTATATGTTAAAAGGGTGAATTTTATGGTGTGTGAATTATATCTCCATAAACGATAATATATAGAGATGGTGTTATCTCTATTGTATTTCAATTTCAATGTACCTCTGTATTGAAAGCATAGTATTTTTTTTTCCTGACTTTGCCCATTGTTTCAAGAACAGAAATACTGACAGTTTTTAGTTGATGAGATATCTTTAATTCATGGAGTATCAGATTTAGGAGTTCTTTATTGGCTAACGCTTTAATTTTAGTTTTTAATAGGGATATCTGTCCCTGAATAAATTTGCTAAGATTTCCCCTGACTGGCTGCACGTCCTGGCTCAGCTTCCTGCCCCTCCCTGCAGCTGCACAGGCAGTGCTGGCTGGTCTCAGAGCAGAGCAGTAGGGGCTGCAAGACACTGAGAGACACCATCAGAGGCTCAGACCCTCCTCTCCCTTTGAGAGAAACATAGCCCATTCATGCATGCCTACTTAAAGTAGTAGTGTATCCCAGATGCTCATGCAGCATCTATAACTACAGTCTCCCAGTCACTTATTGAATGACTTTCCTCAGTCTTAACAATAATAAATAAGACTGAGGCAGGAGGATCATTTGGAGGCCAGGAGTTCAAGACCACCCTGGGCCACATAGCGAGACCCTATCTCTACAAAAACTTAAAACAATTAAAAAAATTAACAATAATAAATAAATATTACACTAAGAAACACACAAACCAAGAAACCTCCTGTGGGCATTTTTACTATGCTGCTTTCACATGATTCACCACCTACGTCATGCGAGCAGCTGATTCTGGTATAAATCAGATCTTATTGTGCAGATATCCGGGTAACAATGATTATTTTTAAAAAGTGAAAAGATTTTTGAGCCCAAATTAATTGCACAACTCGTTTATTTTTAGCCTTTCTCAAATCAATAAACTTCTATTTAATGATCACTTAGACATTTTCTTTAAAAGGTTATTTAACAAGGGCTTATCTGTACGTATAACCTGTATTTGCAATCAGTTTATGAAAAGATGCGGTGAGCAGCCCAGTAGCCCCTGATTAGTGGCTGGCAAGTCCAGCAGGTTTGTGCTGTTGTACACAGATGAACAAGAACAAGAACAAACAACATATTCAGAATTTTTCTCCTCAAAAGGCAACATAAAAGATTCAATGAGCCTGTTTTGACTGTTACTAATAAATATCTTGATTATAAATTTTAAAAAATGTATTGTACAAAAATTGAAAAATTCTTATACCTAGGTACTTTAACAAGCCAGGCATTTGAAATATTAATTACAAAATATTTTTTAAAAGAAATGATAAAGAGACACTTTAAACATCAGTATGTTCCTACTACTAGATAAGATACTTTTGGTTTCCTGTTCACTTGAATTTAAAAGGAGCCTTTAAAATAAATATAAAACATGCACACGAGAAGTTCTTGCTACTATAATGAAATCAGCTCCTTTCTATGTAGAAACTGATAAGTCTTTTGCTAGATTGTCTGTACCTGCTGTCTTATGTGAATTATATTTTACTTCAGCATTCTTTATAAGCTGCAGGAAAAAAATAGGTATTTTATCATAATCTGTGCTGGCCGTAGCTATTAGGTTTTTTTTGTAAACCTGAATCCAGGACTTAGCATATATTTCGTCATCTGATGAAAAATGTTTTAAAAAGATAAGAAAATGAAAAGAAATGTAAATTAGATTTATTGTGTGAAAGGCAATTATTCTTTTATTTTATAATATATTCAGACTCTGCGTGAAGAGGAAACTAATTTTAGCTGAATTCTTAAGAGAGAAAAGGCACCAGCGAAGCTTCTTAAATTAGAAAAAATCTTAAAATATACAAGTTCTTTCTCTAATCCAGAATTTGTTAGACTTACTTGAATATTAATACTAATAAGAACAACTGATGGTCTTAATACTTGCATACTCTTTTCACTTTTAAACGGTTTTACTCCTTGGTTCTGCTTACGGTTGTCTCTGAATTAAAATTTTAGAAATATTCTACAGAGATGCACTGTCTATTTCCCTGCTATTTATTTATTTATTAAGGCCAAACACGAATCAATCCGTCCTAGTAGAGCAAAGGCACTTATTTATTCTCGGAAACACAGCACCGGCAGGGCATGTGTCTCCTAACGCAGCAGTCCCCAACCTTTTTGGGACCAGGGACCAGTTTGGGGGAGGACAATTTTTCCACAGACTGGGGGTTGTGGGGATGGTTTCACAATGACTTAAGTGCATTGTATTTATTGTGCACTTTATTTCTATTATTATTACATTGTAATATATAGCAAAACAATTATACGATTCACCAGAATGTAGACTCTATGGAAGATTCTATACAATTCTAGAATGTAGAAGCCCTGAGGAGTTTGTTTTCCTGCAACCAAATGGTCTCATATCAGGATGAGAGGAGACAGTGATAGATCATCAGGCATTAGATTCTCACCAGGGGCGTGCAACCTAGATCCCTCACATGCGCAGTTGACATCAGAGTTTCAGCTCCTGTGAGAACCTAATGCCAGGGTGGATCTCACAGGAGGTGAAGCTCAGGTGGTTATGGGAGCAATGGGGAGCGGCTGTAAATACAGATGAGGCTGGGCTCGCTGGCCTGCCACTCACCTCCTGCTGTGTGGCCTGGTTCCTAGTAGGCCATGGACCTGTACCAGTTCATGGCCTGGGTGTTGGGGATCCCTGTCCTAATGGGTATTCCAAGAGACATAAAATAGGTGCTCCTTAGGAGCAAAAGATTCAGAGATCGACTCTGCCAGGAACTGTGGAGCTCAAGAGTGAATCAGACGTACTTTGCAGAGGGCGTGGACAGCAACGGGGCCACGGCGGAGCAGTAACAGAGATTAAGACACTCCTCCAAGAGAATGGGAGAGTTTTGAGGAAAGATCGTGTCTCATTAACTCCTACATCCTCAGTGCCTAGAAAAGTGTTTGGAACATATCAGATGCTCAGTAAATATTCATGGAATTAATAATATCTTTGGGCAAATTGTATTTCTGAAAAGATTAAGAAAATCTTCGGTCTTCTGTTATTTAAATACATAATGGAATCATTTGATAGAGAACTGACATCAAAATTCCCTAGGCTAGAAATGCGAGACAAAGCTCTCCTTTTCTCCGTGAGCTCTTTTGTTCTTGTTTATTTAATGGTTCTTTGAGTGGTTTTATGATTGCTAAGACTCACAGGAAAAAGCAGTTGCCTAATGATTACCCATATTTTTCTTGATTTGGGGGCTAATATTACTAAAAGCCATGTTGTTTTGAAGTGTTTTTAACCTAATCTTTAAAAAAAAAAAAAAACAACTCTTTTTGCCACTCCAGTATCTAGTTTTATTTGTGTCTTGGGAAATCAACAGGAAGTCAAAACCCCTTTTCTGCTGTGGTATCCGTTCACCTTTTAGAATTATTGAATACAATGATTTTTCTATTCATTTAAAACTAAATGGATGGTTAACGCTTTTAAAGATAATTCTGGTTGCAGAAGCATATTAAAAATGTATGCAGTTACCTACCATTTAATATTAGTTGAATTCAAATGGCCATCTGACTTGGAGATATATATGGTTCATTGGTTCTGATTATGCTAACTTTTAATTTCCTAGTTCAGCCTTAGTGTAGTCTACTAAGTACTAGACTTCCAGTATTTCCTAATTCAGCCTTAGTGCACTCTATTGAGTACTAGACTTTTAATATTTCTTAATTCAGCATTAAGGCATGGTATTAAGTACTAGTCTAGTTGGTGGAGGCAAATTTGCATGCAGGACATACCTTCAAGGGATTCTGGAAAATGTGATTTTAGCCTCCTTACCTTTCTAAACAGAAGTTTCAAATGGAGTTTCAAAGAACCAATCCAGTCATCAAACACATTCATCATTAATTGATTGAGAGACAATTGCCTCCAACTCCAGGCAAGTTGCCTCTAACTCTGTGTCCAAGGCAAGATGAAAGTGCAAGACCCAGTGAGGTCCTACCTGTCATTTGTCTTTCCCTGATACCACATCCCACTTCCCAGCAGAGTCCTGCCTATACTTCATTATTCATAAAGGTCTCATAAGGCCACATCTAGCTGCAAGGGAGGAAGACAGAGGGCAGGAGATCTGAAATGCCTTGATCAGCCAATATGTATTGCCTGCTTTATCCACTCAAGTGTCATTCAAGAATCAAAATAAAGAACACTTTCAAGAATTCAAGCTTTTAGGGACCACACAGTCTTATTGAAAAAAGAGCGCTTGATAATAAAATCAGCTATTTTAAGAGATGAATGAAGATGCTCGGGTTACAGGATTAATGGTACATGTTGAATCCGGTATTAAAGAAAGGTATGGAGTAGGAAATAAATGGTATAAATAACATAACACCAAATCAACTCAGGCTGCAGTAGGAAAGGGAAGAGGAGTGGAAGAGAGAAGCGTTTAAATATTTGTATCTCTAATGGTGAGGAGTCAATAGAATCACCTAAAGATAATAACTTAATAGAAGTTTAAGAGCATAAATAAATTAAAAAACAAATGATAATAACATAATCAAATGTATTATTGATATAGGGAAGATGAAAGGAAAAAAGAATAATTTATAATGTTTTTATGTCTTCATCTGAAACTTGAAGAAAAGCAGAGGTGAATATATCTTTATTTCTTACTATTGTTCACCAGTGTCCACTGCCTTTTTTTTTTTTTTTTTTTTTTTTACTTTAAGTTCTAGGATACATGTGCAGAATGTGCAGGTCTGTTACATAGGTATACAAGTGCCATGGTGGTTTGCTGCACTTGTCAACCCATCATGTAGGTTTTAAGCCTCACATGCATTACGTATTTGTCCTAATGCTCTCCCTTCCCCAGTCCCCCACCCCACAATACCCCCTGTGTGTGATGTTCCCCTCCCGGTGTCCATGTGTTCTCATTGTTCAGCTCCCACTTATGAGTGAGAGCAGTATTTGGTTTCCTGTTCCTGTGTTAGTTTGCTGAGAATGATGGCTTTCAGCTTCATCTATGTCCCTGCAAAGGACATGAACTCATTCTTTTTCATGGCTGTATAGTATTCCATGGTGTATATGTGTCACATTTTCTTCATCCAGTCTATCATTTATGGACATTTGAGTCGTTTCTAAGTCTTTTCTATTGTAAATAGTGCTGCAATAAACATACATGTGGATGTGTCTGTATAGAATGATTTATAATCCTTTGGGTATATGCCCAGTAATGGGATTGCTGGATCAAATGGCATTTCTGGTTCTAGATCCTGGAGGAATCACCACACTGTCTTCCACAATGGTTGAACTAATTTACACTCCTACTAACAGCGTAAAAGCGTTTCTATTTCTCCACAACCTCTCCAGCATCTGTTGTTTCCTGACTTTTAAATAATCGCCATTCTAACTGGTGTGAGATGGTATCTCTTTGTAGTTTTGATTTGCATTTCTCTAATGACCAGTGATGATGAGCTTTTTTTCGTATATTTATTGGCCGCATAAATGTCTTCTTTTGAGAAGCATCTGTTCATATCCTTCACCCATTTTTTGATGTTTTTTCTTTCTTGTAAATTTGTTTACATTCCTTATAGATTCTGGATTTTTAAAAAAAGTATTACACACATATTATTAACATTTAAAAAGAAATTTTAAGACAAAATAAACTCAGACTATAATCCTTATAAACACATAGAAGGAAGACACACACACAAGCCACAAATTAAAAACATAGAGAAAATGGAGAAAAAGAGAAAAAATTGAGTAATTAATAAAAAGGAAATGGCTTTGGGAGCCCGAGGGCAGAGGATCTCTTGAGGCCAGGAGTTCAAAAGCAGCTTGGGCAACATAGCAAGAACCTGTCTCTACAAAAAATTAAACAAGAAATTAGGGAGGTGTGGTAGCCCTACCTGCAGTGCCAACTACTTAGGAGACTGAGGCAGGAGGATCACTTGAGCCCAGGAGTTTGAGGCTGCAGTGAGGTGTGACAGTGCCACTGTACTCTATCCTGGATGACAGAGCAAGACTCTGTCTAAGAAAAAAAGAAAAGAAGAAACAAAAATAGGAAATGAAAAGAAAATATAATGAAGAAGACAAAACTGATATCAAAGTAACCTGTCATATCTATAAATGTAGATGAGATAAGACAAAAAATCTCAAACATTTCTGACTTTATCAAGTATAGAAGCCGAACATTTGTACACAAAACAATGAATTCTAGAGCATACTTATAAATAAATACTGAAGACAAAAGGAAAGAAAAAGAATTAATAGACAAACATATACAAAATGAATTCAGGTATTGTAAGATTATGTCATGCGCAGTTAAATACAAGGCAAAAATTTTGAAAGACATACAGAGATACTTTATGATGATTAATGTTCAATATAAGATAAAGACTTACAACCATCATGAATCCAGTGCCACCAATATTGTACATATTGTACACTGAATTCCAAGAAAACAACTCTTTCAAATGTCGTGCTGTGGGCTCTGATATATGTGAGATTTTCTTTTGAGTATTGCATAAAGTGAGAGAGACAGAAGACAGGAGACTTAACCTAGAACCATCCTACATTGGAAGTCTCATGGGAACTCCTTGAATAGAGCTGGTCCCAAAGAGCTAGCACTACTCTTTTTACAGGAAAACAATAAATAAAACTGCTGAACCAAAGAGTGCAGGAAGGAAACTCACCTGCCATAACTTCAGCATTGAGTGACCACATAATGTATCCTCCAAACTGGGGCACTTTTGAAAGGAAAGACACACTTCTTATAATTGCTCTACAACGAAGTCTGGGATAGGAACAGAAATAGTCTGAGAATTCGTAACCACAATACAGTTCTTAAGCCACTTTTCAACACAAGCTCACATTACCTGTATGTCTGTGAAAAACCTATGCAAACAATTTAACTTAAAGTAGTCTCAAGGAAGTAGTAATCCTTGGAGACTGGCAAAACAAATACCATTCCTCTTTGAGGAATACAACTTTAAAACAGGCCTAAAAGGATTTTCACAGAAAAAGTTGAATATGAGCTTAAGGAAAAATATCAGAAAACACGCAAGGAATAAAATACAATTTGAGTGAAAGCAGCAGAAAAACCAACTGTAGAATGAGATCCTTATTCAAACAATTAAATAACTCCACAGAATCCAAGACAAAGAGGCAAACATAAAAGCTGCAATTAATTACCAAACTCTCTAACATACAATTTAATAATTAGTCATTTGTATAGCTACAATTAAGTAATTAGCTTAAACACAATAGATGAGAAAAATACATAAAAACAATGGCAAATAAACACAAAATAAATGAAAATAGTTATATGTGATTACATTACTAAACTGTAAGCTAACAATTTGAAAATCAGATTAAATGATAATTATTAGGAAAGATTAAATGTCTAAAATTGATCTTGAAAATATTTAAAATCTGTACAGTCTATCACTGATGAGCATTTGGGTTGATTCTATGTCCCTACTATTGTGCATAGTGCTGCAATGAACATACATGTGCATGTATCTTTGTAACAGAATGATTTATATTCCTTTGGGTATATACCCAGTAATGGGATTGCTGAGTCAAATGGTATTTCTGGTTCTCGCTCTTTGAGGAAATGCCACACCATCGTCCACAATGGTTAGCTAATTTTCATTCCCACCAACAGTGTAAAAGCATTCCTATTTCTCCTCAACCTTGCCAGCATCTGTTGTTTCTTGACTTTTTAATAATGGCCATTCCAACTGCCATAAAATGGTATCTCATTGTGGCTTTGATTTGCATTTTTCTAATGATAATTGATTGTGTTAGTCAATTTTCATGCTGATAAAGACATACCTGAGACTGGGCAATATACAAAAGAAAGAGATTTAATAGGACTTACAGTTCCACGTAGCTGGGGAAGCCTCACAATCATGGTGGACGGCAAGGCGGAGCAAATCACATCTTACATAGATGGCAGCAGGCAAAGAGAGTTTGTGCAGGGTAACTTGTCTTTTTACAACCAGCAGATCTTGTGAGACTTATTCACTACCACAAGAGCAGTATGGAAAAAACCACTCCCATTATTCAATTATCTCCCACCTGGTCCCTTCCACAACATGTGGGAATTACAGGAGTACAATTCAAGATGATATTTAGATGGAGACACAGCCGATCTATATCAGTGATGTTGAGCTTTTTTTCGTATGTTTGCTGGATGCATGAGTGTCTTCTTATGAGAAGTGTCTGTTCATGTCCTTTGCCCACTTTTTAATGGGGTTATTTGCTTTTTTCTTGTAAATTTGAGTTCCTCGTAGATTCTGGATATTCGACTTTTGTCCATTGAATAGATTGCAAAGATTTTCTCCCACTTTTGAGATTTTCTGTTCACTCCGATGACAGTTTCTTTTGCTGTGCAGAAGCTCTTTAGATTAATTAGATCCCATTTGTCAATTTCTGCTTTTGTTGCAATTGCTATTGTAGATTTCATCATGAAATCTTTGCCCATTCCTATGTCCTGAATGGTATTTCCTAGATTTTCCTCTAGGGTTTTTATAATTTTGGGTTTTACATTTAAGTCTTTAATCCATCTTGAGTTAATTTTTGTATAAAGTGTGACAAAGGGGTCCAGTTTCAATGTTCTGCAGATGGATAGCCAGTTATTCCAGCACCATCTGTTGAATAGGAAATCCTTTCCACATTGCTTGTTTTTGTCAGGTTTGTTGAAGATCAAATGGTTGTGGATGTGCAATCTTATTTCTGAGTTCTCTATTCTGTTCCATTGGTCTATGCATCTGTTTTTGTATAAGTACCATGTTCTTTTGGTTTTTATAGCCTTATAGTATAGTTTGAAGTCCAGTAAGGTGATACCTTCAGCTTTGTTCTTTTTGCTTAGACCCCATGGAATATTATGTAGCCTTAAAAAAGGAATTAGATCATGTCCTTTGCAGGGACATGGATGAAGCTGGAAGCCATTACCCTCAGCAAACTAACGCAGGAAAAGAAAAACAAACACTGCATGTTCTCACATATAAGTGGGAGCTGAACGATAGGATTACATGGACACGGGGAGGGCCTGTCAGGGGGTCGGATGAGGGGAGTGAGAGTATTAGATGGCTAATGCATGTGGGGCTTAATACTTAGGTGATGGGTTGAGAGGTGCAGTAAACCACTATGGCACACATTTACCTATTTAACAAATATGTACATCCTGCACACGTACTCCAGAACTAAAAATAGTAAGAAGAAAGAAAATATTAAAAATCTAAAAAAGAAATTACCAAAAAAATTGTTTTGAACTTTTATTTTAGGTTCAGGGCTACCTATGCAGGTTTGCTATGCCAGTAAATTGTGTGTCACACAGGTTTGCTGCACAGATTATTTAATCACCTGTCATACTTCAGCATTGAGTGAAGGCAATAGGCATAGAACCTGATAGGTAGTTTCTTGTTGCTTATGCTGCACCCACCCTTCACCCTCAAGTAGGTCCCAGTGTCTGTTGTACCTTTCTTTGTGTCCACATATGCTCAATGTTCAGCTCTCATTTATGAGTGACAGCATATGGTATTTGTTTTTTTTTTGTTCTGCATTAGTTTGTTTAGGGAAATGGCCTCTAGCTCCATCCATGTTCCTGCAAAGGACATGATTTTCTTCTTTCTTATGGCTATGTAGTATTCTGCAGTGTATATATACCACAGAGACAAATAGCTTTCTTTTAGAAGTAATTGAATACATTGTAACTTATTAATATATCAAAGGAGAAAAAGCAGTATCTTGATAGAAGCTGAAAATCTAATAAAATTCTACTTCATTCATGAAAAAAATTATTAACAAATTAGGAATTTACAAGTACTTATATTGAATCAAAACCTAGCATAATGATTAATGGTAAAAGACAAGAGCCATTTTTATTAAAGTCAGAAGATAATCAAGAACACCAATTGTTCTTTATCATGGTTTGGGACAACTAGCTAAAGTATTGCAGAGGCTGGAAAAAAGTGCAATAGTATTTTAAAGCAGGCGCACACAAGATCATCTGAAAGTAATGAGGAAAAATCCAAGAGAATGAACTGAATGTATTTAATGAAGTGAAAAGATAAGGAAGTTTAATAAGCTGACTGGTTGAAAAATTAATATATGAAATGGATAGGCTGCAAATATACAAACACCATCCATTTAGAAATATAATGGTTTAGAAGAATTACTTCCAAAAGCAACATGAAAGAGAGAAGAGCAGGAAGAAGCACTTTTCCTTCTCACTCAAGGTTGGACTGTAAGTAATTTTAACAACTCCTCTCTGCCCCACGCCTTTAGACAACAGCAACTTGCAACTCTAGAGCTGCTTACATTGCAAAGATCTCTATTCTCTCCCATCCCAGAGACAAACTGTGCTGTCAGTGTGGCTTTGCTGAGAGAAATTGGTTCATGTGTCTATGAAAAGATTGCATACAAATGTTCAAAGCATCCTTATTTATGATAGCCCCAAAATGGAAACTAGCCTAGTGTGCATCATGGGGAGAATGGATAAAAACTTGTGAGATGTGATAAAATGGAAGGCTCTTCAGCAATAAAAGGAAAAGGACATAGTGATTCTGACATTTGCCATGGTTGAATTTCATAGCAACAAGGATGACAGAAACTCTAAACATAAGAGAATGCTGCTCCAAGTTTGAATCTGAACTTATTGCTTTGTTTGTGTACCAAGCCATTCTTGCCCACATCCAATCTCCAATATCGTTCTCCATTTCCCAAGCCTTAGTCTTTTCCACATGGAATGACATGCTCAAATCAGTTTTCTAAATATGATTAATCACTCACATTTGTGACTATTGCTATTCATTCATTTAGAAATATTTGAGTGTCTGTGCTAGCCATCATACTCATACAATGGTGATACCATATTGAAGAAGACAACGCAGTCTTATGGAACTCTGGGAGGGAGGAAGGTAGAAGCTATGGGTCATGCATCTTACGCATTGCTGAATCTCTAGTCCCTGGATCATTGTAGACGATTGATAGACTTGTTGAATTGATACATGAGTGCATTGATAAATTTGTTTGAACAGAGCAAAAGATTGAGATTGATTCAGTTATTCAGTTGAAAACGATTGAGAGGTTCTCTGTGTGGAAGCGAAAGATGTAGAACAGTCCCTCCTGCCAGGGAACTGCCCTTCAGTTGTGCAGAGCCAGACAATAAATAAATAGGAGATGTGTCAGAAAGGGAGACACACCATAAGGTAGGGAGGAGGAAGGTGGAGTGATGGAGATGGGGATGCTATTTCATATAAGTGTCCAGAAAAAGATTCTCTGACAAAGTGTCATTTGAGTAGAAATCGAAGAAAGGGAGGGACGGATCCCTGCAGGTATCTGGGGAAAAATCATTCCAGACAGAAGGAACTGCAAGAGTGAAGGCCATGGGGTGACAGATGAGGCTGACGTGTTTTAGGAACAGGAAGCCGGGCAAGAGCTAGAGTGAAGTGAGCGAGGAAGTGGTGGGCGGATGGGCCAGAGAAACAATGGGCAGTCCAGTCATGAGGAGCCTGAGGCCATGGTGATGGAGCTGGGTTTCCCATGTAACCACCGGCAGAGCTCACCACCTGCCATCAGCCTGACCTGAGGCTGGTCCCCTCCCTGCTGTAGTGTTCGGTTAACGCCTGCAGACATGTTGTTGCTGCAGCCTCACCAAGAGCAACTACACATTTCCCTGCATTTGTGCCTGGGTTCCTCTGACAGTGGTTATCGCCTATAATCACACTTTCGTGACACTTTGCCTGGCTGCAGTCTAGGATTCTCCTGTTTAAGTGAACGTCAAGGGGCCTTCTTACAGTGACAGAAGATGGTTATTGGCACTGGCTGGGGTGGCTCGCTAGAAGCGATGATCAGTGTTCGTCCCCACTTGGTGTTCACTGGTGTCAAACTGACAGAAATCAACCACAGTGGAAACCTAAGTCACTGCCTTCTCCCCTCTCCCTGAGAGTTGGCTGTTACACCCTTACCAGCACGTGACCAACAATATGTCTAAACAACATTATGTCTACATTCCTCCCAATCTGCCCTCTCTTGACCCCCAGAATACTTTTTCTTAAGAAGGAATCTCACTCTGTTGCCAGGCTGGAGTCCAGTGGTGCCATCTCAGCTCCCAGCAACCTCTGCAACCTCTGCAACCTCTGCTTCCTGGGTTCAAGTGAATCTCATGCCTCAGCCTCCCAAGTAGCTGGGACTACAGGCACCCACCACCCAGTCTGGCTAATTTTTGTATTTTCAGTAGAGACAGGGTTTCACCATGTTGGCCAGGCTGGTCTTGAACTCCTGACCTCAGGTAATCTGCCTGCCTTGGCCTCCCTAAGCACTGGGATTACAGGCGTGAGCCACCGCGACCAGCCTTGAACCCCAGAATACTTTTAAACATACCATCTGGTAAATGTGACCAAGATCATGAAGCTCTGATTGACAAAAGGCTCACCAGAAGCAACGGAGATTTCCATTCCTCTGGGAATAGATGAGGACGGATTCTTCCTTGCTTCAAGAAGTCTTTCCTTGGAATTTCGGTGTGCTGGTTTCCCTCGTCACTCTTGAGTTATTTGCAGATGCTGGAACTCGATGTTGTTTGCACCCAGAAAAATAAGCCTGATGTTTTATTTTATGCTTTCACCTCCCAGTGTCAGTCCAACTATCTCCCATGCCACAACATGACATATGTAATCCTGAAGAGAACCACAACATGCAAAATTGCACAATAAAAACCACAGGACTAGGGGAAAACAATTAGGTTCGGGACACAACACTCAAAAACTTTGTCAGTGACACAGTAAAGAAAAAAAGCTAAGAGCCTAATGAGAATGAAATCACAATTTTCACATGTTAAATGGTCAGGACTACCACAATAAGTATGACACATTACATTGGAAAAGACCCCTGGTTGCTTGTGGAAGGGGTGTAGAAGCCACTCCAGCTTGTGAGATACTGCGAAGTTGTTGCAGTAGGGTTATCTGAAACTGGAAGAAAGTTGTAACAACAGATGTCATAGGTGTGGCTCATCACATAAGACAAACTGAGGTTGCTGGTAGATTTATGAAGCGTGTGCATTTTGTGTATTTCTACATGGCTCTGTATCTGGGTGCAGTTTTTCACATACATCTAATATTTCTTGCAGACAAAATCAGGCATAAACAAAACAAAATTCACATTAAGCACAAATTGTTTTCAAATACATCAGTCATATAGGAACAAACTTGAATTTTTCTCCACAAATGTTACAGCAGAATCGACCGCTCTCAATAATCTTTAATCATCTCTACATACACTTGAATATATGGCACAACAACTATTTAGACTAGTGATTCTTGACCTTGGCTATCTATTAGGTCACATAGGGACCTTAAAAATATATCAATGCCTATGTCCAATCCTGGATTACTTAGAGCTGTCACTTAGTATGTCGGTCCTGAGTACATTGTTTTATGCTTTGATAATCCTAATGTCTAGTTAGATTAGACATTAAGATTACACTAGTTAGATTAGACATTATGTAAATTGTAAATATAAACACATAACACTATATAATTTTCTAACTCATGTATGTATTTAAATCAGTATTTAGAAAATTATATATAGTCTTATATTATGTGTTTACATTTATAATTTGCATAAATAATATTGTACTATAAATCTCACAGGTTTTTTCTTTTCATTTATACTATATCTGATTGCTCTCCATGTTTCTATTGAATTAAGTACTCAGGAATGTTTTACTTATAGTACCCCTTCTATGCATCTTTTAAATTTTCCTTATCTATTACAGTAGTGAACATCAAGTTGCCTCAACATTTATGATCACAAAAGGAGCTGGGTTCCTCTCTCAGATCTCCCCAGGAGTGAGGTTCCTGGTTCATGGAGTACCACAACTCAATTTCACTGTAGGTGTCAGATTGTTCTCTGGAGTGGCTACACGTGTCTACATCCCTACCTGGTAAAAATGCCCAAAGGGTGTCTGCAGCTTTGGAATCAGGGACAAACTTGATATCCTAACTTCGTTACTTTTTTTTCACATCTGGCAATTTTGTTCACTTTCTTAGGAGCCATAGTTATGTATTTAAAGATTTACTTTCATTTATCCCACATTTCCAGTTAGACAGTGGGATTGAATTTTAGAATATCCAGGCCTCCATATTGCTGGAAGTAAAATTTTAGCAACAGTTTGTCCATTGCCTTTGAAAATTTTGTTAGGATTTGCATTGCACTGAGGCCTAAATTAAGGAAGAATTCACATCTTTACAACACTTCCTCCTACGAAGCGGAAAACCCCTTCATCTGTTCAGGTTTTATTTTTTGTCCTTTAGTCTAATTTTACGATTATCTTCATAAAGGATTTCTTCAGGGTTTGGTAGATGCATTCCTAGACATTTTTAAGTTTCTGAAGCTACTCCAAATGTCCTCCGAGTTCCTATTTTATTTTTTAATTGATTATGGCTACTTTAGTGAAACACAGCTTATTTTGAATGTTGTTCATGCCTCTGGCAATCTTGCTCAAGTTTGGTAATAGTTCTAGAGGTCTGTTCATTAATGCTTCTGGATTTTCAAGGTAAATGTTTACATGATACCATCTGCATATATGAAGGGAATTTAATCTCTTTCTTTAAGGGCTTCGGTCTCTTCCTTCATTTTCTTATAATGTGTTGCACATTATTCACCGGTAAGAGAAACATTTACTTTCCTTCAATCTTAGGGGGAATATTTAATATTTATCCAGTGTTTTCATTAAATGTGATGTTTGTTTTATGCTTTGAAATTTTTATATATATCCTATAACAAGTTTAGAGGGAGTTCTATATTTGGCACCCAAAAAACATTTTGTTTCCCACTTTAATAATGAAGTGAAGATTATCAAATTCCTTTTTGACAATATCAAGATGGTAATTTTTTTGTTTCAATTCATTATTGATATATGTACGATGTGAAGCCATCTTTCATTTCTAGCAAAAACCCTATTTGATTATAATATCGTTTTTGCTAGAGTATACATTTGCATTTGGGTTGCAAATATACTTTTGGTAGCTAATATTTTGTGTAAAATTGTTTCGCCTATACAAGTATATCAACATCAACTAGGATTTTCTTTACTTTTTACCACCCATGTTTATTTTTGGTATCAGCATTCTAAGTCTTTTCCGTCATTTTCTATTCTCTGGACCATTTTATCTTTGCCATTTTCTGTAGCCACTTGTATAATACAGGAATTTCTTAAAACTTTGGCAGAATTCATTTGTAAAGACACATATGCCTGTAACTGTCATGCACACACGTGTGAGTGTGTATGTGAGAGAGAGGAGAGATGCATGCATGTTCATGTGTGCAGGCTATTAAAAGGAAAAGATTGGCTGGGCACAGTGGCTTACACTTGTAATCCCAGCACTTTGGGAGGCCAAGGCAGGGGATTGACCTGAGGTCAGGAATTTGAGACCAGCCTGGCCAACATAGTGAAACCCCTAATACTCTACTAAAAATACAAAAATTAGCTGGGCATGGTGGTGGGTGCCTGTAATCCCAGCTTCTCAGGAGGCTGAGGCAGGAGAATCACTTGAACCCGGTGGGGCGGAGATTGCAGACGGTGCCATTGCACTCCAGCCTGGGCAACGAGAGTGAAACTCCGTCTCAAAAAAAAAAAATCACACACACGCAGACTAAAATAAAATAAAAATAAAAATAAAATATTTTTGAATACCATTATAAAATTTTAAATTATTATTGACCATGCCACATTTCTTCATTTCTCATTATGCTGTTTTATATTTTATAATGTTTTTGAAAAATTTAACCAGGCAATTTAGGTTTTCAAATTCATGGGGGGTATCATTGTACAGAAATTTTGGACTATATTTTGAATCTTTAAATTTTTGAGTCATTTTGATAATTTAACCCTATAAAATCTGTTTCCTGCTTATTTACGTAAAATTTAAAAATCAGTATTTGGAATATTTTTCCTATATCATTAGTCTTCTAAAAGAAATGTTTTCTGTATCTTTCTGGCATGCTCTTGCTAACTGTATAGGTGATTTGGTTAGATGTCACCTTAATCTGGTTAACAACCAGTTGTTACCTGATGGTAGCTAACCAGAGATGAAGACAGTGTAAGGAAAAGAGCTTAAACAGCTTTTCTAGGCCTCCTGGACAAATGACAACACTTCAGCTGGTAAGAATAAGTCATGGTGATTTCTCAGAATCAAAGATTTTTCTTTTAAATTCTTAACCCCCAACTTTATGTGTTACTCCAGTGTATTTGCAGCATGTGGTTTTTGGATTTTGGCAGGGGCTCTAAACTCCAAGCATAATGTGAGAACAATGGTGGTCAAAACATGCATATCCTAATAGCAATGCTAGAGATGGAAAAATCATTCTACCAGCCCATCACCCACTTTGTAGATAAAAAAATTGAACTGGAAGGTACAAGAAAGCGATAAAATTGTGAGAGTGTTATGGTGTTTCTGTCTTCACTTATGTGAAAGAGGAGGGGGCTTCTCCTCCCAGAAAGCAAATGAGAAGGGGCTCTAAGAGCGTCTTCAGAGGGCTTGGCACATGTCCCTAGACTGACAGACTTGGAGACCGATATTTGACTCACAACTAAAAATTTAAAGGCAAGCAGCTAAGACCAGAGATGCCACCTGAATGTTTGAAAAGCAAAGCAAACTGGCTATGTGGGGACCAGCTACACTTCACAGTGAGAGGAAATGTTTGGGTTTTGGGGAAACCAAGTATGACTCTTCTGATGGAGGCTGGCTTGAAGTTTGCTTAAAAGGGATCCCAAGATAGGTGGAACAAAGAGACCACTGCAGAAGGATGGACTGCCCCGAGGCTGAAGGGTGAGTTAGAAGCAATCAGTAACAGAAGCTTGTGCCCCAGTAACTGCAGTGGAGGGGGACATCCAGCTAAAGATAGCACAGCCAGCGAAGGGCAGCCAGAGAAAGAGAAGGCGAGCTGCAGAAACATCCCTCGTGCTTGCTGAGCAAGGTCACAACTCCTGACTGCATAAGATGGTGCCATGCCCCCTAAGCTGTTCCCCATCTGGGCCTCATCCTGGGGCAGTCAAAAGTGGAACTCAGAAGGCCTGGAAGGAGAGAACTGTGAAGAAAGAAGCCGGCCACCCCACCTTCCTCCTCTGCAGACTTCCTGAAGCAGGATAGAACTGGGACAGGGAACAGTGTCCATTGGACCAGAACTTGGGATTCTGATTGTATACTAGGGAGAGCTCTTTAAAAGCTGAAATGAGGTTGCACTTGTGACTAAGAAACTGGGAAAGCTAGAAATCCTGCCTGCATTTTTTCCTGGTAGCCTGGGAGAATGGTTCTGCTGGGTGAATTAACTGGGAGAGGTAAGAGAGTACAGTGCCTTTCTGCTTCCAGCCTTTGGGATCCAGCATGTTCCATAAAGTGGTTTCATACTTAATATCTTTATTTCGAGAGTCCCACAGAAAATTCAACATCAGGATTCCCAGGACTGAGCTCTTCATTATCTAATCTTATCCTCCTTTTGTAATCCCTATCTCGGCAAACAGGACCATATCCCAAGCCAGCATGGGATGCTCCATTGCACCTCCTGGTGTTTCCACCTCCAGCCTCATGAAACTCACCAGAGTTATCTTGCATACCATTGAAAGGCCATTGTTCTGCTAAAAGAAATGAGTTCATACATATTATTTTTAGCATATCACCTACATTTTCGCCTAGGACATCGTACCCTTCATGCCAAGTTTCTACACAGCCGTCTCATGAAAACTCTCCTCTTGCTTGAACCATAGGCATCTACACTCTGATAGGCATTGTACAGTCGTTCTGAATTACTGAGGGATCCCCCAAAGATACCATTTTTCATCACTCTGAGGCATCATGTCTTCTGTTGGCATTGTCTCAAATGGTATATCCTTCTTCAAATTATATTTATCCTACAAAACTCAGGTTAAGCATTACTATTTCATAAACTCTTTCCTGGCACCACATTCTAATTTGTGTGATCTGCCTTAGTCCTCTCCTCATAATCTGCAGTTTACTGTATCATAGTCCTTATCATACTTGGCCAGGAGAGCTGACTTACTTATTTTCTCTTCCTTACTGTACTTAGTGCTCTTGTATGTCTTGTTCGAGATTACATTTCAGCACAATACCTGATGCCAATTATGTGTTTACATATTGTTTGTTGGATAGATTAAAAAAATACATAATGGGTGAATGGCTTTCTTAATGCAGTGTATTATTATTATTTAAACCAAAAGCTTATGTTCAATAATGCTTTACAGTTTGCAAATTGTTTCCTGTGTATTATCTTATTTGTGTCTTACTTTACCAGATACAAAAAGAGAATCCAAAGTTAAGAGAAGTTAGAAAACTTTCACGGGTATCAAACAGTATTTCTTTTCTTACTTTTGTAACAATTGCAACTTTACAAAAGAGTTGGAATTGAAGTACAAAACCTTTTTTTTTTTTCCAGAACTACTTGAGAGTCAGTGGCCAATCCATTGCCCATGAACACTGAATACTTTAGTGTTCGAAGAAGGAAAATACAAGGCAAAATACAACCGTCAAAATCAGGAATTAATATGGATAGATGACTACTTTATAATTCTTAAACCCCATACAACTTTTGCCACTTGTACCAATGATGTCTTTTATATCAAAGGATCAGAGCTAGGCATTGCAGTTGGTCTCTTCAGGCTTTTTCAGTCTGGGAGAATCCCTCGGTGGCCCCCTCCTTTGTGTGCCATGATCTTGATGCCTTTGAGTAGAAAGAAGGGTATTTCTCAGTGTGGATTTCTATGCTGCTTACATGATTTGGTTAAGATTATGCATCTTTGGCAGAAGTGTCAAAGAAGTTGCACTGTTTTCTTCTCATCCATCTTCGGGTGGTACATGTTGTTGATTTATCCACTTTGATCATGAATGAAGGTGTTGTCTTCCAGGATTTTCCATGACTAGGCTATATTTTCTGCTTTATAATTAGTACATATTTCATGGAGCTATTTCTGAAACTACGTAAATATCCTGTTTCTCATCAAGCCTTCAAATTATTAATTTATTTTCATCTGTATGAACTCAGGATTTCATTTTCTAGACAATGGGTCATAATCTATTATTCTCATTATTTACTTTGATGCTCCAGTTTTCTTTGAGTTAACCAGTGCACCTGTCCAAATTGGCTTATGAGTTCTTTTGACATTTCCATCATACTTGGAGCACTTCTTTGTCTTCTGGCAAAACAAGATGTTTCAGACTCACAGCCCCTGCAATCCGACCCCAGCCTTGAAGCTTTCTCCAAGGAGCCTTGGTTCTTTAGTAGAAAATATCTGCTAAGTCTTCTTATTTCTTTGGGGTGTCATACCCTCAGTCTCTTTCAGTAGACAGAGCTAGTGGAATGCACATGTACACACACATTTACACTTATATTTACGTCTGTGTCTATCCACATACTCTGAAAACTACCAGTTCACACCAATGCATCCAACTCCAATCCAACATCACACAAGGTTTGTTCTCATTTTCTCCCTTCCCACTTTTTGTAACACTTTTCTGTGACATTAAAAAAAACCTGCTGTGAATCATCCTTAAGATATTTACTTTTCTGATTATTCCTCTGTATATAATCAACTTCCCATCTCCACTGCCACTTGCTTCCCTATACCAAACTGCTGGGGCTTCAACCTCTGGGCAGGCCACCCCTCTGAGGATAATTTCTTCCCACTGCTGGGGCTCTGTCTGACACTATGACAGCCAGGCCCTCCCAGGTGAACTTCCCCCGACCTCGGGCTCCCACAGCTGCCCATTCTCCACTGTCAGAACAGGAGCGTGCCTTGCTTTAGCTCACAGGGTAGAATTAGGCTTGAGTTGTTCAGCACAGGAAGGATAGGGAGGAGGAAGAGAAAGAAGAGAAGCAAGACCTATTGAGCAGTTTTAAGTAGCAGGACAAATTAAGAAATATGGAGCTTTCAGTTCCAATTTGATTGCTCCTCAAACAACTCCTTGGCATCTCTGGTTGTAGAAGCTGAAGGGCTACAGTGACTTCAGCTTGTGGAGTATGAAATGGTCTCTTGCTCCCTAATGGGCTGAGGGGCTAGGATCAGGTACAATAAAAGACTACTTGGGTTTCTCTTAAAGGGATGTTCATATCGAAGAGGCTCAAAGCATTAGTTACTTATGTTATTTCCAATTTTTCCTTGGTAAGTAATGCTTCAATGAACATTCCCGTAAAAAAAAAAAAAATGATAGTTTTATTGTGATCAATTTCTATAATTGAAATAAATTGCTGGTTCAAACACTGAATAATTTTAAAGCTACACATATACATGCAGATACATATATACACACATACACACACACATATAAAACTGTCCTAAAAATAAACTAGCTTTTACCATATGTAATATATATAGTAAAGCAAAGAAATACAAGAACCATCTTGTAACACAAAGAGAAGAATCATATACCTGTATATCTGTATCTGTACATATCACACGAATAGATTTACTCAGGATATCTAGAACTGTGCCTAACACAGAGTAGACACCCCCAAAATTTACTAAAGAAATGGTGCTTTCAATTATAGCGCTATGTCTATATTCTTTTCTGGTTATTTGAATATTTTCTTTAGGTAATTGGCTATAAATGATTGTTGTTCATTTTCTGTATTTTAATGAATTGAAAGAGCTTTAAATTTATTAAAGCATTAATTAACTTTTTCTTACATATGATTTAAATATGTTTTTATTTGCTTATTATTGGCTTTCTTTGCAATGAGAGTCATAGAAAAAGGAGTTTAAATGTTTAAGTGTTAAAGTCTGTCAACTCGTACAGTGTTTAAATGGCCTTTTTTCTTTCCAAAATAGTATACAAATATCAACCTATTTTTTTTCAAACAATTTTGTAATAATTTTGGTGTAAAGATGATGACGTATATACCCAATTTCCCTCCAAATTGCCCGCTGGTTTTTACAACTCTGTTTACAATCCATCTTTTCCCTATGGATTTGAAGTGGCACTTTTATTATACACTAAATTTTTCAACATGCTCAAAGCCACTTTTGAATATCATCTCTGTTCCAGTAATCCAGTGTGTTATCTAGTCCCGGTTTTAATTATAGCATACCATAATATATTTTGATATATTGTAGGGTATTCATTTATTAATTTATTTTTATCTTTTCTCATGTGTGTTGTTTTAGAAAATCTTTAGAACCATTTCTAAAAAAAAAATGACACTGGTATTTTTATTGGAATTGTAGGAAAAGTATATGTTTTATTAAGGTTTATAGAGGTATCCTTTATTTTTAATATTCTTTTATGCCTAATAAATTCTCGTACAAAAATGTAGTCAGTCACACAATAGTCAGACATTTTTACATTAATATTGTTTATGGTTAATTTATATATGTGTGTATATATGTGTGTATATATGTAAATTTAAATATATTTTTTCTATTCTATTCTAACTTAGCCTCTTATGGTGAATATGTGTATTGTTGGTATAAGTCAAACTACTGATTATATGTATCTACATTTTTTACTAGTCTCCTTACTGAACTCAGGCATTACTTTATGCATGTTTAATTTGATTCTTTGGGTTTTACAGGTAACAACTATTCCTATGTATAATGTAACTTATTTCCTTGTTTCAAATATTATATATTACAATGATGAATGCTAGTAATCTGCTCGCTGTCCATACCTCTCCTGCACCCCATATTTTTTAGCACTACAACACTGATTTTTGTTAGGAATGACAAGTTGCAAATACACAGCTTCTGAGATTAAAAGAAAAAATTCTGGAAATGGAAACATGTAGGCAAGGTCCAGATACCCTTCTGGCTTTACTGGCTATGAAACTTTAGTAAGTTAAGGAGACCCCAAGGACACCAGGTGACAAGAGAGAAAATACGGAAAATCTAAACTTCTGCAAGAGTTGTCTCTTGGGGAAACCAAAGGCATTTAACAAGCTGGGATGCGTGTGAATTCTAACAATGCAGCATTTGACATGTTGCTACATGTTTTCCACCTCTTGATGGAATCTTGAGAGGCAGGGATGAAGGATGTCTCACTACTATGAAAACAACCCTCATGATATAGAGATGTCCCATAATGCAACTGTTTACAGCCTAGACTAGAAAAACATTCCATACCTTGGAAGAACCTTGGAGAAAATGCCACACCATAGTTTTCCACACTCATGAATAAAATGGATGCCTTCTAAGCCAAAAACTATGGTCCTGTTTCTTAAAATATTGTTATATACGTTTCAAAGTTTTATTAATTTTATGAGTGACTAATATGGTTTGGCTGTGCCCTGCCCAAATCTCATCTTAAATTGTAGTTCCTGTAATCTGCATGTGTCATGAGAGGGACCCAGTGGGAGGAAATTGAATATTGGGGGTGGTTCCCCCATGCTAGTCTGTGGTAGTAAGTTCTCATGAGATCTGATTGTTTTATAATGGGCTTTCCCCTTTGCTCAGCTCTCACTCTTCCCCTTGCTACTACCGTGTGAAAAAAGACATGTTTGCTTCCCCTTCCACCATAATTTTAAGTTTCCTGAGGCTTCCCCAGTCATGCTAAACTGACTCAATTAAACCTCTTTCCTTTATAAATAACCCAGTCTCAGATATTTCTTCATAACAACCTGGAAACAGATGAATACAGTGACAAATAACAAAAATTATCTATATTAGAATATAAAACAGACTTTTAAACCAATAGAACTACAAAAAAAATGGGAAATGTGGTCCATGTGTAAACCAATCACACCACCTGATGCTCACAACAAACTAAGTCAACAACCTAAGACAGAAATGTACGTTAGGACTTTTGCCATTATTCAAACTTAAAACTCAGTCAAAGGTGAGCAACTGTTCTTCTTACCAAAAAAAGCAGGGCATGTGATTTCAATCCAAATACTCTATTTACATCAGCATCTCTCAATGACTGTCATCAGATGATAGAGAACTGCCCCTAGAATCATATTTCCTTCTGCCTTATTCAACCATCCCCTCCCTGACTCCCAAATTGTGTAGCTTCCCATAACAAAGAAATGTTTATATTTTCTGTATCAGTAGAACTCATATGTTTCTATTTTGCTTTAACTGAAAATAGGACAGATGCATGAAATACAAGAATTTAATCAAAGGAATACAGTTAGTACATAACAGTACCAATAGATACTGGGAAGAATTTAGAAAAGCCAAGAATGTAAGCATACTGAAACAAAACTAATAAGAATCTATCTCAACCATGATGCTGTGTGATTGGGAGCGGGACATTGCCCAGTTTGAACTTCTGCCATTGGTAGAGAAGACTGGAATGGTTTGAGATAGAATGGCATTAGCTCAGCCCTAAGTTTCTGTGGAATAAATTGTCAATGAGTGGATTCAGTTCTCACCCTCATCCCGAGGCTTTGATGAACAAAACTGATTTGTCAGCACATGAGCTACTTGTTCTGTTTGTCTTTCAAGTACATCGCAAGTTTTTCTGTATTGCTTGGCAATGCTAGCAACTCTCTATTTTTGCCAAGTTTCTGCCTTAAAAAAAAAAAAAAACTAGCACATTTGTTTTGTAAACATAATTGTATATTATTGTAGACCTACCTGCTTATTAGTTTCTGTCTATCTTATATCTGAATTATAGATGGGAGTGGAAGCCACAGCCCTAGAAGAAGGTATCTTTCAGAGTGAGATCAGCTTCTGGCTGAAATTTCTATTACAAGGGAATGAGATTAAGCCCACATTGAATTTGTACTGAGATAACCTTGTCGCTTCTCATTACCTAATTCTAAACAGTTATGAATAAGTGAAAGCTCCCATCGTCCTTCCTGGATTATGTCAATGTCAGAGAAATAAACACAGTATCTACACCAAATTGTGCCATTATCACATTGCCTTCAGCAGTTAACAGATTCTATTTAAACAAGATTGATAAGCTATTCTCAGATTTTCTGTGGGACCAAAAATAACCAGAGTCTTCTTTGTTGTCAGATAGGCTGGAATCCACTCTTCTAATTAATCTGAAGTTGAAAAATTTAAAATTTTCATTCATGCTAATGAAATTATGGTTTTCTTAACTGCACAGCACAGATGCTAACACTCAACACAGCAGCTCTAGGAGCCAAGGCAGTGGTATGATAGATATGTAGGCTGTAAATAAGAGGCTGAAGCTTACGTTACAGTCAGAGCAGTTAATGTAAATCATGGCCATCCTCAATCAGCTCTGGGGATGTGTCTTTTAAAATTCTCTTTTCAGCAGCATGTGCATTGGATATTCTAATCATTGAAAATTATTTATTAGCTTTGAATATTGAGAACAGTTATATAATATCCAAAAACTATTTTAATTAAGGCAGCAGTTTCTTAACATACTAGATTGGGAGTCAGCAAACTGTAACCCATAAGCCAAAACTTAATGCCTATTTTGTACAGCCCTATTTTGTATATGAGCTCTGAGTGGTTTTTACATGTTAAAATGGTCAGAAGAAAATCAAAAGAAGAATAGCAGTTTATGATACATAAAAATTAGGTGAAATTCAAGTCTCAATGTTCATAACTAAAGCTTTATTGGCATGCAGTCATGCTCACTTGTTTACATATCTGTGGCGGCTTTTGGGCTACAAAGGTAGAGGGTTCCAACCAAGCTACTGAACCAGTCTAGAAACAGAATAAACCTACTGAGGTTGTCCCCATCCAAGCTTTGCCAAAAGACATCTGATATCATCGTTCCTGTCTCTATGATGAGCTGAGCTTTGGGACCATTTCAGGTGATGGTTAATTAATTATAGGTGTCCCTTTGTGTTCTGAAACTTGAAATATGTTATTAGGTGCTTCCACCCTGATGACCCACACATCCCTGAGATGGAACTGTTGGCTGGGGAGGAGGCAATGGTGACTACTATCTTCAGAAACTGTCTTTAAGCAGTTTTTTTTCTTATAATCAAATTATTTTGTCATGACCAGATGAATAGTACATAAGATCAAAATTCATGCTTGCACCTTTGTTTCAAGAAGTAGTTACTTCTGACTCACGAATCTTTCCTCAGAGTTGGAGATGCATTCGTCACCACCATACTCTGCACAGTGGTTTGCAATTTGCGTAGTTGCTGATAATCATGATCCAGTGTTGACTCCACCAATGCGTTCTGCTAGTCTTTGGTTCATTTCCCAACTCATCTAAAACTGTGGACTAGTTTTCAGGGGAAGGAGCTGAGCAGAGATCATCATATGTTTGGTTTATGACACACTAGCACCTACAAAGTTGCTTCAGGGGTCTCCACACACACAGCAATTCATGCAAAAAATTGCAAATCTAGGACATACCAACTCCTTTTCCTTCTGTCATTTTCCAATGCTTGTGACTATCAGTGTTTCTATGTACATGAACTCCAGGTCTTTTTATAATTTTCTAAACTTTAAATCAGAGACAAAACAATAATGAACCATCCCAGAGATAGCACGACCCCCACAGCTTACCCACCCAATGTGAACAGGAGCTCAGGGACCTCCACATGCCTCTGTGTGGTTATCCGTGGTCGATAGTTAATGGCCTGACAAGGAAGTCCATTCCAGTTTGGTTGTCTTTAATTATTAGATGCCTCCACACACACTTTCTGTGGAACCTCATAGGTTTTTACTTCTGGACCCTGAAATGACCCATAATTAAACATGATCCCTTGTCCACAGCATGTTCTGCCATCACATGTGAGGTGATTATTTGTTTCTCTCAATTCCCACTTCAAGTTCACCATTCCCCGCTTCCTTCATCTCTTCCCAGTAAAGACCCTTTCAGTTCCTTCAGCAGCTGGTCTCCCTGCCTTTGGGCACAGGGCAGACTTCACATGTAATATGGGTGGTTTAGATCACAACTCCCTGAACAATAATTATGCTGAGGCTCCTTCAACACAGCATTCAGGATTTTTCTTAACTACGTATCTTCTCTGCATCTATTTTCTTGGCAAAACACTAAAAATAAGCACAAAGACCAATAAAGCTAGTGCTTTTTGGCACAGAAGTTTTCTCATAAACTCTTTGCTAACTTACAGAGAAAGCTGACTTTGAGCTCATTCTTTTACTGTCTCATGAAAATATGGTGCAAAGTATAATTCGAGGTAAAAAAAAATTCTTATTTTCAAAATATTTCATCAATGTTAGGTACATTTTATTTAAGAAATAGATTAAATAAGTGAAATTGGTTCACAATTACTTAGTATTGAAGAGCCAAAACCTGAAAAATTCAATGGAGTTGTGGTGTTCTGATTTCAGGATAGCTTACTATTGAAGACCCACAGGGAAACACTAAACTGAATTTATTGTGTATAATTATTTTTGGCTTGGAAAATGAGGACAAACGGCAATTCCTTCATTATTTCTGAACCAATCCCAATTTAGAAAGTGTTGTAAACATCACGAAGCTTAAAATACACTTGGGAAATAATAAGGTAATGTTTAGCCTGGATAATTTGAGTTAATAGATCTAGAGACTAGCAATCCTGAGCACAGCCAGTCAGATGGGAGCTGCTGAGAAAGCCATCAATGTTAGTGCTGGAAAAGACCTTTTAGATTACAAAACAGATACAGTTTGCAGTAGGAGATAGGCAAATCCAGAGTGACTTCAACTATAACCAAGGAATCATCATACCCTGAGGTATAATCTTTCCATCTGTCATACCAACGAGGCTGGAGAATTCTAAGTGCAAAGAATGAACTCTGTGACATTCAGTGCATCTCAATGACATGAAGATATGATAAAATTTGAGCGGGTACAGGAAAGTGAGTATCAGAGGAAAAAATAATTTTTCCAAAAATATTTTAAACTAATAGGAATCTGTATGAATATTCTAGACTTATGCTTTATGTGTGATGAAAAAAATAGTGAAGATTTTTGGGGCGTATGTTTATACAAGTGTATATTATGTGAATCATTTAATTGCATGCAAATAATCGAGACAGACTCAGAGCATAAGTGACTTCAATTCCTGTCTCTAGATAGGAGGTTTCTGCTTGGAAATATTGGAAAGGTGACAACAGGAAGGATGAAAAAGAGTTGATTCAGAGACATACAGGCAGAATCAGTTAGAAATTCAGAAATCGCAACATATCGAGAATGTATGTTTTGGGATACATGGTTTCAGCATCCTGCCTCATTTCAAATACATGGCAGCTTGTTCCCATTCCCCTTTAATATCAAGAGGAGCAGAGTGCAAGACAGATGGCCCTAATGGCCTCCAATGCCAATATTCAAAATTCCCTGCCCAACTGTAACAATAATGTCCTTTCAGATTTTAATAACACCTGTCACCCAGGGGACTCATGACCCTCCTCGAATTTCATTATATGCAACGTTTCCATTAGGTTGGTTGTCTGTTATTTTCTGCCAGGGAAGAATCATATTAGGGGTGTGAAAATTGGCTAATGTTATGATTCAGATTGGTTAATATATTTTAAAAATCTCATAATAATTGGACTCACAATTTCCAACACATTGGTTTACAGTGTACCTAATTGCTATGTTAATTTTCACTGAACTGCACCTTGAAAATTAATGTGCTTGCAGAAGATGAAATTTAAATGTGTGTTACACATCAAACATAAACAAAAAGTAGTTTCTTCTTAATGTATTTACTTCTTCTCATGTATCTTCTTGCATTTGAGAGACAAAGGAAATGAGGACTACATAGATTACTCACATGGGGATATTTAATAGGATTGCAGGTCCATGAATTCATTGAACAAAAATATTACTGTTGAAAGTTAGAGTAGCGCAGTCTCCACAGCACTGTCTGCTTTTGTCCAGTGTTCTTTCCTATTCCTCTGTCACCTACCTCACCCTTACTCCAAAGACCCCAGGGTTGATTCCTTTCTACTTTCAGGAGAGTCTGTTGTTGGATTAATGGCAAAATGAACATCTCTCTACATTCCACTGATATCATAAATTTCAAGTTTTCACTGCCTTAAATATTAATGTGTATGTATATGATTTATCTAGGATGTATTCAACCAAGTGGTCAAATCAGTCATTTCATTGAAAATGTAAAAGGTAGCCTCCAGTCTTTGATTGATTTTGTTACTTTTACACGTGCAACTTGGTGAGTGAGGAGTGTTGGTGACAGGGTTGTTGGCAGTTTAGACTGGATTAATTGTTCCTAATAGTTCAACAATAACAGCAATAACAACAATAACAATAGCTAACACTTACTCAGTGGTTATCCTGTGCTGGCTCTGGGATCAGCACTCTGCATACTTCAGTGCATCAAAATCCTATGAAGCACGCTCTATCACCACCCCATTTTAGAGATGATGAGGCAGAGGCCCAGACAAGCTAAGGAACATATGCAAACCATACAGGCAGGAGGTGGTACAGCCAGTGGAGCTCTTAACCCCTCTGCTAAAACAACCACTGAAAGAATATTCACCCAGGCCCCTCTTTATTGATCATTTTGTGGGAGCCCTCTATGCAGAATTGGCTGCATAATTTGCAGGGCCCAGTGCAAAATGAAATGAGGGCCCCTGTTCAAAACTTAAGAATTTAGTGGCAGTGATAGCAGAGCATTAAGTTAAGCATGGAGTCCTTCTAAGTGTGCCCTGTGCAAGAGCATAGCTCTCTCCCCCATGAAGCCAGCTCTGCCCATAGGCTTCAGTTTCTTCAGCTAGAAGATGAAGATGTTGACACAGGGTAAGACCCTCTCACATTCAGTGATTTTGCGGTGGTGAGCACTTTCTTACCTGACCCCATACTTGTCAGTAACTGAGGAGAAAAGAGGGTCTGCATTTCCTCAATCAACAGATACTTCAACTCGTTTTATTCATTTAGATAAAATTTGGCTTCACAGGTAAGTTATATCCTTAATCCCTATGCAACCTTGAAATTACCTTGGTTGATCCTTTCTCTGTGTGCACACTCACAAACATAATCACTTTTCTCAGTGTAGATTGCCATTATCAAAATGAATCTGTAGTGTCTTTCCCTAAGTATGAAGACATGCACCTTCCTAAGGAGTATGACAGTAAAAAATCGCCAGTGCTGATAGATCCCCAAAGCATTAAGCCCAGAAATCCTTTGTTCCAGAGCTTTCAACAGTTCATCCTTTTCAGGAACATTAGTGACAAGGAACTGATAGTTGTTTATTTTGATAAATGCAATTTATAATGTTTCTCATGAAAAATGTCTATTTGTGTTGAATGGTACTGTTTGTGCCTAACATCTAATTCAGACTTCACATCCACAAAGTTAAAAGTGAAAATTGACCCAGACTCTTCACTTTCCATGTCATTTCATCGAATCATGAATTCTCCATCTGTCCCCTTAAACTCAGATTCCAGGAAGTATAACCCTAAGTACTTATCATCCAGCTTAACTGCTCCTGTCTTCAGTACTACAAATAAGAAATTTCACCTGCCTTATAAGGGTGTGTTTATGCTTGGATTTTCTTAGATAATTTATATGTCAAATAGGGTTAAACAATGTTTTATATCTTATTCTGTCAAAGTGAAAAAAATAGTATTTTTCCAATCTTTCCTTCACTTTCCCCTAATAGTAGAAGGCTAAAACTGGGTTCTCGCCTGTGGATAGTTTTAATCCTCATACTTATATGAACTACTCCTCATATTTATTCTGTTCCTAAAATTTCACTTAGAGAATTACAAGAGTAGCTAATTTTACTTGACAAACTTCAAGATATTTCCAACACTCAACTCAAAATTGATTCCACAAAAGAAGATATTTAAACAACATACAAAACTCCCAAGTTAATTTAACCTTGAGCTATTTTTATAATGAAAAGAGACAGATGAAATATGTTCACCTTGATAATATAAAGGACAAATGTCAGTCCAATATTGACAAAAGCTAACATGTTTAAAGGAAGAAATGTATCTTTATGGTTGGCTGTATGTGTTAGTCCATTGGTGCTGCTTCATGTAAGAATTCCTGAGACAGGTTAATTTATAAAAAACAGAAATTTCTCACAGGTCTAGAGGCTGGCAAGATCAGGGTGACAGCATCTTTTGAGGACCTTCTTGCTGCATCCTCACATAACAGAAGGTGAAATGACTGAACTTGCCCTCTTATACTGGCATTATTCCTACTTGTAAGGATGAAGCCCTCATGGCCTAATTTCCTCCAAAAGTTCTCACTTCTTAACACCACCACATGACAGTACAATTTCAGCATGAGTTTTAGGAGAAACAAACATTCAGACTTCAGCACTGTGCAGTCAGCTTCCAAGATGGGCTCCAGTTGGTCTGCAGAACACTCTTCTGTTATCCACATCCTCCTGTTGAGTATGGGCTGGATTTATTGACCTCTTCCTAATATTAGAATAAGACACAGGTGAGTGTGACACAGGGACTAGGTGGTACATGGCAGAGTATACTCTCTCTCTCTCCCACCTCACTTCCTGTGGTGGAAGCCAGTGGCCATCTTGCTGCACACGCTAGCAAACTATGGTGAGGATCCCATAGCAAGAACAGAGATCTCCAGCCAAAGCACGAGAGGGACAGGGGCCTCCTCATACCATGTTAGGAGTTTACAAGCAGATCCTTCAGCGCAGTTGAGCCATGAGATGACTACAGCCTCCTGAGTGATTCCCAACTCTCAGATACTATGTGAGATAATAAATGTTTATTGTTTTAAACTGCTCAGTGTCAGGGCTAATTTGTTACATTTCAATAGCTCACTAATACACTGGCCCAATATGATTATACACAAAAACTAAAGAGAATAACATCATAGCCAGATATAAATACCACAACCAACAATTTTATTTCATGTTCCTTATTTAGGATGGTTTATTTTTATTATTAGAAAATATATAAATCAAGAATAAACAAATTGATGTAGAGATAATTACATATATGGCTTAGATATCATTTTCTTCATCACAGCAAAACTCATCTGCTTGGATTTTAAGGTCTTTCTTAATCTGGTCCTGTCTTACCTGTTTAACCTTATTTTCTACCACTTTTTAGCAGAATCTAGGGTCTAGCCGGGTTTCATTCTATACCAGGAAGACAATGCGGTCATCTGCCTTCTCCATAGGGGATGTGTTTCAAGACTGCCAGCAGATGCCTGAAACTTCAGATAGTACTGAATCCTATGTGTACTTTATTTTTCCTATGCATACATGCTTAAAATGATATTTAAATTTATAAATTACGGACAGGAAGAGATGAATGACAACAGCTAATAATAAAGTAGAACAACTATAACAGTATAGGGTGGCAAAAGTTACTCAACTGTGGTCTCTCTCTCTTTCTAAATATCTTATTGTACTGAACCATGGGTTACTGACACCCCAGCAAGGGAAGCCACAGATAAGGGGGTACTACTGTTTGTGATATAATGTTCTCACTTCTTTGTTCCCCTGGTATAAAATTTGAATTCTCCTTTAAGGACCTGTTCTGATGTCGTCTTGCCTACCTTAGTTGGGGCTCCCTTCTTTTGACTGAATTACCAAATAGTGTACTTGTTTCAAATCTGGCTAATTTATATGTCATTTATTTAATATATATTTTGCTTCCTTTTGAAGATGATGAATTTCTAAAATACAAGGATTCCAAGACCAGTTAGCTCAGCACTGAATATATTTTCTTGACATAATGAAATTCTGATGAATTGATAGAGATATTACGATCAACAAAAAGGTTATACCATATAGTGCATAATAATTTATCAACAGCTTTCACAAACACTATCTAATTTAACTCTCAAAGGAATTAATGTGTCTAGGACATTGTTATAAGCTAAATTGGGCTCCCCCAATTCATGTATTAAAACCCTAACCCCCAGTACCTCAGAATGTGACTGTACTGTATTTGGAAATAGGATAGACATGGCATCTTTAGAAAGATAATAAAGCTTAAATGAGATCATATAGTGGGCTCTAATCCAGTATGATTGGTTTCCTTTTAATAAGAGGAGATCAGGACACAGATGTACTCAGAGAAAGACTAGGTGAGGACCCACCAAGAAAGTGGCCGTCCACAAGCCAAGGGAAGAGGCCTCAGAGGAACAAACCCAGCTGGCATCTGCATCTCAGATTCCAACCTCCAGAACTGGGAGACAAGAAATTCCTGTTGTTGAAGCCCCCTGGTGTGTGGTACTTTGCTGTAGTAGCCCTAGGGACCTAATCTTTATTGCCACACAGATGGGATAATGGGGTCAAGGGCCTCATTGTTGATGAGCTGGGCTGGGACTGGAGTCTGGAACTCTGACCCATTGTGCAGGTCTCTGGCAACCTCAGCATGTTGCTTTTTACAAATAAAGGTATTTGAGTATGTTTCCCCTTATTTTATGGTCTTGACACTATGTTAAACAGTTTCACCTTGTAAATCTTTTAAAACAGTTAATCATGTCAGGTGGGACCAAGCATAAAACCTCATTAACTGCTTTGTTCATTATAGTGAAGGAATAAGATTTAAGAAAAATACATTCTGGAGTACTTCAGTTATCTCTAAGGACAGTAAAGGTAAAGATGTATCATCTGTATGCACTTTTTTCATCTAGAAAATGTACACAGGCCAGGCATGGTGGTTCATGTCTATAATCCCAGCACATTGGGAGGCCGAGGTGGGCGGATCACAAAGTCAGGAATTTGAGACCAGCCTGGCCAACATGGTGAAACCCCATCTCTACTAAAAGTACAAAAATTAGCTGGCATGGTGACACGTGCCTGTAATCCCAGCTACTCAGGAGGCTGAGGCAGGAGAATTGCTTGAACCTAGGAGGCGGAGGTTGCAGTGAGCTGAGATTGTGCCACTGCACTCCAGCCTGGGCAATAATAGAGCAAGACTCCGTGTGAGAAAAAATTAAAAAAAAAAAAAATGCACGTGTCACGTGATTTACCTCACGTCTTCCATTTTGCTCCTTAACACTCCTCGTCATTCTCACGTGGATTTATAAGAAGTAATTGTCTTTGGAACATTAAGAAGATGGTGAGGTTATGAGAAATTAAATGACATGGTGTCTGGCATTTGCTTCAGTGTGGGGAGGTGCATGAATTAACGCTCAAATTGGATGATGAATATGTAGAATTTACTTTGCTATTGTGTATTATTTGTAATAAGTGTTTTTTTTTCTAAGCGGAAAATAATTTTTAAAACTCTCCAAAAAATTGGGCTGCATGTGGTGGCTCCTGCCTGTAATCCCAGCACTTTGGGAGGCTGAGGTAGGTGGATCATTTGAGGTCAGGAGTTTGAGACCAGCCTGGCCAACATGGTAAAACCCCATGTCTACCAAAAAATACAAAAATTAGCTGGGTATGGTGGTGCATGCCTGTAGTCCCAGCTACTTGGGAAGCTGAGGTGGGAGAATTGCTTGAACCCAGGAAGTAAAGGCTGCAGTGAGCTGAGAATGCACCACTGCACTCCAGCCTGAGTGACAGAGTGAGACCCTGCTCAAATAAATAAATAAACTCTCCAAAAGTTGTCTATGCAGTTGCTGACTTCAGTATTTGATAGGTTCAGTACAAATTTCCTGGTGGACACAAATTCATAGAATTATCTATGAGTCTTCCATGATATTGCATGGAATATCAATGTCAATGTCAATAAACATAAATATTGACATTTGTGGAAGATACGGTCATCACCTGTAGCAAAAGGCCAATGTGCTTACTGTCCAGTACAAAGTATATGAACTCTCTAAGCTCAGGGTTGCTCTTCCACAGTACAACCCAGTGCACATATGGATGTTGCTGGCTCTGTTTACGCCATCCTGTGAAACTTGGGAAATGACACAAAAATAATAACATTACTCTGGATACTGCTATTGCTGTGAGTAAAAATCTTTCTTTTGTCTTTGACCCATGAATCTCATGCCTTCTGCCACTATCCATAAAATGGGCATGCTAACTTGTTTGCTTGCAAATGTAATAAAATCTCAGTCTTTTCAGTTCTTGACAGTGCTTCTGACAAATATTACGATGCAAATATTAGAAATAAGTATTGAATTTATATTAACCTTTCAAATAACTTTTCAAAACTTTTGATGATAAACTTGGTTCTGTGCACTTAAATTTTACTTCAAGATTTTTGCTGAAAATGTCCATGTTTCAATTTCTGGTAAAAGCAGTTTAATTTTGATCACCTGAAATTCTTGTCACTTTCAACAAGAAACTTTGTTCATGCAAGTCAATGGCAGACTTTTCAAAATAGTGTATTATAGTCATTTAAAAATGTCTAAGTGTTAAAATTACATTGTAGAAATGGAAATGTATTTAAAATTCAAGAAAACTTTCAAATAAAGTACTTTGAAATAATGAAGAATTTATTTATAGAAAGCACAACCTAGCTTGGATACTACTTAATGGGCTCATTATCTGTAAATTGGCAGCAGTGTCTGACTTAAAGACCAAAGCCCCCTCCTCATCTCCCTCTTCTCTTCAAAAATTCACAGGGCTGCCTGTTTCACATCTTGAACACCAGGAATACAGACATGTCTGGCAGTCCCACAGTTGTTTATCTTCAAAAGGCAGCAGTGTTTTCCATGGTCCAGTGCTGAAATAGATGGAGTGGAATGGGGAGGTAAGACTTCCTCCCTAGCTGCACTCAGTTCTTGGTATTCTGTTTGACCAAAGAGAGGGGGCCATGCCAAATCTTCTCAACCTAGATGTAACCCACTTGTTGACTTCTGCTAGACACCTCCATCAGGCTACCCAGAGGGCTAAAGGTATCACTATTTAAAGGCACACGTGTAATCCATTTACAGAATACTCCCTTTAAAGTTTCTCATTAGCTATATGAATATAAATTGATCTAGGAAAAGTCAATCCAAATTTTTAGGATCTTAATTCACTTAACCCTTGTCAAAGGAAAACACAATTTACTGATAGATCACTGTGAAGCCTCTGCCTCCATTGAAGCCGCAAATAGTTCATCTAAGCTGTCATAACCACCCCTTGCCTTTTCTCCACCTTTTGATGCACCTGGATCCCTTCAAAGGCTGACGTTCAGAATCCTCTGACACGCACACCCTCACCTGTGGCTGATGTCATGTGCCAAGGCTTGTCCACCTGGTCATGTTCCTGTCTCAGCCTGCCCTCTGCCTTCGGACTTGAGTCTTAGTGTACTCTTCCTTCCTATAGCCATGTCCTGGATGTGTTCTTGTTTCTGCTTCCATTCCCTCTGCTATCAGCTTCCATTTGATAATAATCTTTTAGACTCTTCAGACTTCAGCAGAACGTTTAGGAACATCGCTAATACTGATGGGATTGTTTCTTACATTGATGACAGGACTAGTAAAACAAGGTAAAAGGAAAGCAGAACCAAAGTCAATCCATCAGAGACAATGTCCAAATCGATTGTCAAAATACAAAGGCACATATGGAGAAAAACAGATCTGGGGATACAGAGAAGCAGAAACCAGAGAGAGTTGGAATAGTCATGGGACTGGGTGGTTGGTTGGCGGGGTTACTGTTAAACAGGAGAGTAGACTGGGACTTGAGGATGGATGGTTGACAGCCTCTGGCACTGACTTCCAAGTGGCTCTGGGACATTTGGAGCACAATAGGGCAGGGTTCCCTGTGTTTCAAAGGCTAAGAAAGGGACAGGCAATTTCCTGCTTCTTGACCTACAACTTAAGGAGAGTTATTCCTGCAACTTGAGAGCAGACATTTTTCTTCCTATTTGCAGTTTGTAAAAAATATCGCTTTTCTCATTCACTCATAAATTCATTTGTTTACCAAAAATCTGTTAAACAGATAACAAATGACAGCCACTCAGGCTACAGTGGTGACTTGGATAAAGTCTGTGTCTTTAGAGAGTTTCCAGTCTAGTGAGATGTACAAGGAGATTCACAATTTCCATTCAAAATAATGTATTGAGAAATTATACTGAATTTGAGATAAATTGATGAGAGAAAATGTTTGCACCAAAGGCATTCTTAGTTATATTAGTTATCTATGCTTTAATAATTGCTGAGTAATAATTGACTCTGAAACTTAATGACTTAATTAGTATACATTTAGCTCATGAGCCTGTAGATTGGTGGTTTAGACTGGTTTCAGCTGGTGGTACTTCTGATCTCAGCTTGTCTCACTTACATCTGTGGCTGATCCAAGGTGGCCTTATTTGGATTGATTCCATGTGTCTCTTATTCTCCAGTGATCTAGCCTAGGTATGTAGTCTGTGCCATGGCGATGGCAGAAGAAGTGAGAAAGATTCAACAAACTGAGCTTTTCAAGCCTGTGTTTGCACCACTTTGCTAAACACCATCAGCCAGGACATGCGGCCAAGCCAAGAGTGAGAGTGGGAGGACCCTACAAAGTTATACAGCAAAGCGTATTAAATTGGGGCCATTGAAGCAATCAGTGTACCCCACCATCCTGGGAGACAGCAGGCCACTGTCTTGTTTCTCTCATCAGCTCCCAGAATGAAGAGACGTTTTCATTTACGCTATCAGCGAATAAGATACTTTAAAATTTCCCAACAAAACAGTTACAGGTGTAGAAACCTGAAATGGTTTGGCTCTGTGTCCCCACTCAAATCTCATGTTGAATTGTAATCCCCAGCGTTGGGGGAGGGACCGGGTGGGAGGTGATTGGATCATGGGGGTGGGTTTACCCCTTGTTGTTCTTGTGATAGAGGTCTCACGAGATCTGCTTGTTTAAAAGTGCGTGGCAAGTCCCCTTTTTGCACTGTCTCTCTCTCCTGCTCCACCCTGGTAGGACGTGTTTACTTCACTCTTGCCTTCTGCTATGATTGTAAGTTCCTGAGGCCTCCCAGCCCTGCTTCCTGTACAGCCTGCAGAACTGTAAGTCAATTAAACCTCTTTTCTTTATAAATTACCCAGTCTCAAGTAGTTGTTTATAGCAATGCGAGAACAGACTAATACAGGACCTAAGGTTCATTCTTTATTCAGCAAAGCCTAGGATGTATCGTTTAAGCTGAAGTGTCTTCCTGGAAGACAGTTCTGATAATCAACTGTTTCTTGCAGACATCCCCTTTGCCACACGACTGAACTCAGCTGCATATCACAAAGGGTGGAACAAGGGCTTTTACTGGGCAAGTGGGATGGAGCAGTGGACAGAAAGGACTCTGCCACAGCTTCCAAGGTCCGCATCACTGACTTATCCCATACTATCTTTGAATCATGCAAGGCACTGATAAGAAACAGATCCTTGCCACCCTAGGAGAATTAGCGCAACTGCTTCTCTGCAACCAAGAAAAGACCACTGCCATGACAACACCACACTAACTGGGTCTCCTGGAAAGCAGGGAGCCCTTTATTGTCAGTCTGCAGATATCACAATTAGCTCAAATGAGATAGAGACAGGGCCATGGAATTGCAGATGGGTCTGTTGTCATTTGCGGAGAGGCTAAGCTGACTAATTATCTGTGAAAGGAGAGCAAAGGTGGTGCCTGCTCCCTCCTAGAATCAAAACCACATCCATCCTTGAAGGAGAATAAGCACCTCAGTTGCAACTGTTCAGTAGTGTAATTATCCATCTCAGCCCTATTACATATTTTCGATTGCTTAAAAAAAATAGTTTATTCAGAGACTCATTTTTTCTCTCTCTGTATGTGCGTAAATTCAATCAAATTAACCCATGATTCTTACAAATATCTTTTTATAATCAGGTAAGTAAACTGAACTGACTGAACTGAATTACCTAAAGGAAAGTATGGTTTTTTTTCTTTCTCGTTTTTTAAAAAGAAGGCAGATTAATGCAATTAGGGAAAAATCTATTGCTAATATATAACATCCATAAGTAGATAGTATAGTAGTTAAGATGACACTATCAGTTGTGTATATTTTGACAAGTTACTTTTCTTTCTAATTCTCATATGGCAGTCTAAAACATGGTGATATTAATTATACTCATGCAGATGGTTATTTTGAGAACTAAATAAGTTAATGCATGTAAAAAGCTTAACGTAATTCCCAAAACATTGCACTGAAAATCACTGTTGTAATTAAAAATCTTCTATGAACTTGATAGTTCTGAGGTTGGAAGTCCCAATCTTTAATTTTAAAAAGATTAAATATCTCCTCCAAAAAAGTTCTACCAGATTCTGGAGGGATATAAAAATGAAAGCAATATACACTTGGCTTTTAAGGAACCTATAAACCAATAGAGGTTGCTGTCACTTATTTGGAAAAGAATATAACGAAATAATGTAATGAAACAAAAACCTGTGGAACTAGACAGAAATGAGGGTGGGCATCTGAGAGGAGATGGGGCTTTGAGGTTTCTTGCAGGGAAAAGGTAGATTTTTGAATAGTGAAAGGATTCCAGGCAGAATAATACTAAGCAGATTTAGGGAAGCTGGAAAAATCAAGGTGCATTTATATTTCAATAACCTACCGAAATGTCAGAGAAATGTATTATATGACATTATTCACATTATGTAATTCACATATAATTAACAATATTAAATATAACACCTTACAAGACTATGATGATTTAAGGGTCAACACATACTTCTGTGATTGCCTAATGTCTTCATTAACATTAAATATTGACCATAGTAAATGAATCCAAACACCATTTCTTCATTCATTTATTCATTTAATTAACATTTATTTTGTGCTTACCATTTGCCAGGAGCTGCAAGTAGGACTTAGAATGCAAAGCAAGTAAGATTCACACTGAGTTCTCAGGAAGTGAGTAGATGGAGGGGAAAGGTGACTTAACAGGCTGTTATAGTGCCATGAAGCAGTGGCTGCCCTGGAGCCGGGAGAGCTCCTAGGAGGGTGCTACAGCTCACACTGTGGGAAGGGGAATGAGGAGGAGGGTGGCAGAGTTTCTGAAAGAGGTGACACATGGGCCCGATTGTGCGGGATGACTAAGAATTAGATAAAAGTAATAAAGGAGGGGTCGTTTATATCAGAGGCATTTTTTCCCTACATATTAACCAGAATTTTAATTTCTTTTTCTATGTATTGTTTGTTCATATGTTTTGCTAGTTTATATTGTGTTGCATATATATAAAAATGCATACATACACACAGTCAAATTGTAAATACTTTTTTTTTTTTTAAGAAGAGTCCCAGGCTTGGCACAGGGCTCACATCTGTAATCCTGCACTTGGGAAGGCCAAGGCAGGTGGATTTCTTGAGCCCAGGAGTTCAAGAGCAACTGGGCAACATGGTGAGACCCTGTCTCTACCAAAAATGCAAAAAAAAAAAAAAAAAAGCTGAGTGTGGTGGTGCATGCCTGTAGTCCCAGCTACTTGGGAGGCTGAGATAAGAGGATTGCTTGAGCCTGGGAGGCAGAGGTTGCAGTAAGCTGAGATTACACCACTACGCTTCAGCCGTGGTGAGAGTGAAATCTCATCTCAAAAAAAAAAAAAAAAAAAAAGTGCCATTTTATCTCATATTAGCTGGACGTATTTGTTGTCCTTTTCATCTTTTACTCTATATGAGTAAGTGTAGTTAAATTTATCAGTTTTTTTCAAATTTATTTATAAAATAGATGTATAAAGTCATATGTGTTTATCAACAGACGAAAAGATAAACAAACATGATATATATACACAATGGAAAATTATTCAGCCATAAAAAAGAAGGAAATCCTGTCATTTGCAGCAGTGTGGATGGAACCGATGGTCATTATGTTAAGTGAAATAAGCCAGGCACAGAAAGACAAATATGGCGTCTTCTCATTCATGTATGGGAGCTAAAAAAGTGAATCTCATGGTGATAGAGAGTAGGTTAGTGGTTACCAGAGGTGGGGAAAGGGAAAAGTGGGGCAGGGGGTGAAGAGAGGTTGGTTAATGAGTCAAATAATACTATTAGAAGGGTTAAGATTTAGTGTTAGATAGTTCAGTTGGATGAATAGTTATCTAACTGTAACCACTGTTATAGTTAACAATAATTTATGGCATATTTCAAAATAGCTAGGAGAAAAAAGTTTGAATGCTTCTAACATAAAGAAAAGATAAAAGTTTGAGATGAAGAATATTCCAATTAACCTGATTTGCTCATTACACATTGTATACATGTATCAAGGTATCACATGTAATCAAATATATGTAAACTATTAGGTATCAATAAAAAAGTAAAAGTATACATATTTATCATGTACAGCATAATGTTTAGAAGTATGTATACTTCAAATGGTTATGTCTAACAAATGCATTACCTCAGATAGTTATTTTTTTGTAACAAGAACACTTAAGGTCTACTCCTAGCATTTTTCATGGATACAATCTATTGTCATCAACTACTTACCATGTTGTACAATAGATCTCTTGAACTTATCCTTCCTCTCTAACTGTACTTACATATTCTTTGACCAACATCTCCCCCAACTACTACTTCTTCAAACCATATCACCCTCTGGTAGCACTTATTTCACTTCATAACATCCTCCACATTTGTGTTCATCCATGTTAGCAACAAATGACAGGATCTCCTTTTCTGTGGTTGACTAGTATTCTACTGTGGATATATGCCACATTTTCATTATCTAGTCTTACAATGAACACCGAATGTGGATTCCACATCTTGGCTATTGTGAATAGCAGTGCAATAAACATGGGGGTACAGATGTCTTTTTGGCATACTATCAAGATATTGTAACTTCCCTTTTTGGGGATATTATACATCTGATATTTTAATTAAAGATAAAAAGAGTAAGAACTGGTTCTATTTGGATGTATTAATGGAACCAATCTCTTTCTGACTTGTATTTAATGGTTTTTATTGTATTTGGTGTATGTGTATTTTTTATTTGATTTTGTTGGATTTCAGTACACAGAATTATTTCACCTGCAAATGATAATTTTTCCATGTCATTTCTCATTTTACAATTCCTTCCTTCCTTCCTTCCTTCCTTCCTTCCTTCCTTCCTTCCTTCCTTCCTTTTCTTGCTCTGGCTTTCTGAAAAGACTTCTAAGTGCTGATGCTAACAGTGAGCCTTCCTACCTTGATCTGGTCTATACAGAACTACTTTTAGCATTTCTCCTCTAAGTAAGATACATGGCTTGATTTTACCATTTTTTTAATCAAGTAAAGAAATATTTAACTGTTCCTATTTTATACAATTTTTTTTCTGTAATCAGGAAGAGTACTGTAATTTTTCAAATGTTATTTCTTCATCAAATGAAATGATAATTTTGTTTTATTTAAATTTATAGTTTACCTAATCTTTAACTATAATTGCATTCCTGTAATCTGTTTTTTTGTGTAGGCTGTTATTTTTTAAATATGTTGGGTTCCACTTTGTTTTGCAAAAAAATAAAAATTTGATGTGTTTCCCTTTTTTATGCTATCTTGAGGCTTATTCAGACCTTACTTTGCTCTGGTATGGCCAGCAACTTACAGTAGAAAAAAAAATTGCCCCCCTCTGTCCCTTCCCCCTCTCCTCCCTCTCCTCCATGCTCCCAATCTCTCTCCTTCCTTTCCAATCTAGAGTGAGAACCTCTTACTGATAGGCTGTAAAATCTGAAATCATATTTAGGAGAGGATCCTGGAAAATGTAGCTTTCATATTCTTTCTGCAATGGAGACAAGAATTGTTCGTTTATTTATGAAACGGAGTCTCACTCTGTCCCCCAGACTGGAGTACAATGGCACAATCTCGGCCCACGACAACCTCTGCCTCCTGGGTTCAAGCGACTGTCATTCTTCAGTCATGGGAGTAGCTGGGATTATGGGCACCTGCCACAACACCCATCTAATTTTTGTGTTTTTAGTAGAGACAGGGGTTTCACTATGTTGGCCAGGCTGGTCTTGAACTGCTGACTTCAAGAGATCCCCCTGTCTCGGCCTCCCAAAGTGCAGGGATTACAGGTACCAGCCACGGTGCCCACCAGGAAACAAGACTTTAGAACATGATGGTGACACCACTGGGGTAGACAAGAGGCAATCTATCAGGGTTGTCAGAGAATTGATTTTTAACTTTACTTCTCTGATATGCCTTATGACCTATTTTAACTTTGAATTTCTAATATATTTATTTTGGTTTTATATCATTACTTCATTTCTTCTTTGTTTTATTTTGACACGCTTTCACTAAATTCCCAGGACATACGTTTGTTTAATTTAATTTATTCTTTTTTTAGTGGTATGAATATTTAGTTTCATGTATTTGACCTGAGTACTGTCTTACCCACATCTTAAATTACTGCCATATAGCCAAATATATGTATCTTCCTCTCCTACTACAAAGACTATATGGCTTCCAAATTTCATCATAGTAAAACCAGTTCCTACAAAAGAGATAATGGAAAATATTTTTAGTCTATGCCAGTGGGAGTGTGACTTTTATTTATAAAAAATATTGGCTAGACATATAAAATGCATTTAAAACTTTCATGTGTTTTAACTCAATAATCACACTTACAATTTATCCTAAGAAGATCATTAGTGATACACAAAAACTTTATGTGCAATGACGTCAATCCCAGTTCTATTTAAAAACTTGAAAACAGCAAAAATGTCAAACAACAGAGCAGTGGTTAAATATGAGTTTTGGTACATTTATGTGATGGAATATTCTATAGCCAGTTTTTTTACTTTAAAACTATTAAACCATTAAAAGTGACTTTCTTGGAGAATATTTAAAGACACAGGAAAATTCTTATGATTATATTTTGTAGTGTAAACAAACATATCTAGTAGGAACAATATGTCTTTAATTTTATAAGAGAATCATTTGCAAAATATATGCCAAAATGTTTATGATGATGATTTCTGGGTGGAAGAGATACAAATAACTTATAATTTTAATGTTTTCTCCTTCAAATTTTCCATATTATGCATGCATTGCCTTTATAATAATAGAGAAAGAAATGATGAGCTATTGTATACTACATGGGAGATAAAGAATCCCAATTTAGGAGGTAGCCTGGGCATACAAACTCGCCATATAAAAGTATCTGAAAAGCAGCCTGGTGCTACTTTTGTTCCAGAATATAAATTTTTTAAATTTTCTGGATCTCAAGCAGTGATCAAATATATTAACTTCCAAAATTATTCCTCAGCACACACATTTAATTGTTGACAGAAAGTATGCCAAATAAATAGAACATTTCTGGACTCACGTTTATAAGAAAGAGCAGATGCACACGCGTAGAAGCAGGAGAAAGGAGCTGCTATCCTCTTTTATCACTAGCTGGACAAGCTTCTCTAATATGTCCATAGAAAGTATTTAACATTCATATCGCTTAGATATTTGTCTCCTCCAAATCTCATGTTGAATTGTGATCCCCAGTATTGAAGGTGGGGTCTTAATGGGAGGTGTTTGGATCATGGGGGTGGATCCCTCATGAATGGCTTGTTGCTGTTTTTGCAATAATGAGTGAGTTCTCAGTCTGTTAGTTCAGGAGAGATCTGGTTGTTTAAAAGAGACTGGCACCTCCTTCCTTCTCTCTTGCTCCTTTTCACCATGGGCTATGCCCCCTGTATTAGCCCATTTTCATACTGCTGATAAAGAGATACCCAAGACTAGGCAATTTATAAAGAAAAGAGGATTAATTGAACTTAGAGTTCCATGTGGCTGGGGAAGCCTCACAATCATGGTGGAAGGCAAGTAGGAGCAAGTCATGTCTTACATGGATGGCAGCAAGCAAAGAGAGCTTGTGCAGGAAAACTCCCCTTTATAATAACCACCAGATCTCGTGAGACTTGCTCTCATGAGAACAGCACAGGAAAGACCTGCCCCCATAATTCAATTACCTCCCACTGGGTTCCTCCCACAACAATTGGGAACTCAAGATGAGATTTGGGTGGGGAAACAGCCAAACCATATCACCTGCCTTCACCTTTCACCATGATTGGAAGCTTCCTGAGGCCCTCACCAGAAGCAGATGCCAGCACCATGCCTATTGTACAGCTTGCAGAAGTGTAAGCCCAATAAACCTCTTTTCTTTACAAATCACCCAGTCTCTGGTTTTATAGCATCGCAAACCAACTAATGCAGGGACCCAAATTATTGACAGGTAAGGTTATAGCTATGGGCCCGGGTTAGGGTTGTTAAATCTTTTATTCAAATGAATACTTTTATTCTCATGAATACTATGTACAACACATCACCAACACAGAGTAAGTCAGTGCTTCTTTAGGATTTAAGTGGGAGGATGGGGTTTCTTTTATATATCTTTTAATGAAGCATTCTGAGCAGAAATAGGCAAAACAAAGACCTATTTTAAAGTCTGTTTTGATCCTGTTTTGGAGACTGTGGGAATTACTGATGTTTGAAAACTATTTCTATAAATCAAAACTAGACCATACAAATTAAATTTATCTTCCTCATTAGAAATGTAAGATTTATTTCATAATCCAATTTCAAATAGAGCAGGCCTTCCCCAACCAACCTATCCAAAGCAGGTCTGTGTTGATAATGTTGAGCTTTCTTTTCTCATCCTGTTCTTTCTCTCTCTCACTCTTTCTCTCTCCCTTCCTTCTTTTATTGCTCTCTTTCTCCCTTCTTTCCTTTTATTGCTTTCTTTCTTCCCCACTTCCCTCTTTCCCCCTCCCCCTCGCTTTCCCCCTCCCCCTCGCTTTCCCCCTCCCCCTCGCTTTCCCCCTCCCCCTCGCTTTCCCCCTCCCCCTCGCTTTCCCCCTCCCCGTCGCTTTCCCCCTCCCCGTCGCTTTCCCCCTCCCNCCCCCTCGCTTTCCCCCTCCCCGTCGCTTTCCCCCTCCCCGTCGCTTTCCCCCTCCCTCTCTCAAGGCCACCATTGACCTTGAGAGCTGACTAGATGATCAAAGAGCACATGAGCTGAGCTATCTTTAGGACCTATTCTTAGCATTTGCTTTTAGGATCACCCAACTCATTGCTGGTTTCCATTCTCTTGCATCAGAATGTTCCCAAACCTGTAACTACTCAGTCATTTTACCTCTTCTCCCACTAAACACTACAGCAGCCAGGACTCGTAGTGAGGAGACTAAGTGAGTTGTTTTCACTTAATGTGTATTTCAAAAAGAAAGAGCTAAGAAAAGAGAAACTATCTCAGTGACAGTCACAATGATTTCTGTACTGGATAAACAGCAGTAGAATTTAGCATGAATTTATGGAGGTTAAAGGATCATTTTGTAATGTCTAGGAATCCAGCAATAATCATAACAATACTAGTTTCCATATTTAACTTTCACAGGCATGCTCTGAGGGCTTTACATTTATTAATTCATTTGACTCCCTTAACAAATTTACAAAATATTAAGTTGCTATTATTTTGCCCATTTTACAGATGAGCAAACTGAGGCACAGATGATTTAAGCCACGTGTACCAGAACACACTGACATTTGATACCGTAAATGTAGAGCCACAGAGCATGTCCATAACCAGTACATTGCAGCCAAAGGCACACACTTACCAAAACTTTAACATGTGTTAATTTGGCATATTTATCTGCTCAAACTATCTCAGGAGCATTATGACATTTATCGAACCCTTGTGCTACCTTACTCTTCTTCCCAAAGAAAGTTGGAAATCTCATGCAATGCTTTTCCTCTGGCTCTCAATTTATTTTGTGTAGTGTCTGCATTTTAGATATATTCTGACAGCTTCATGACTAGTAGTTTAACTTATTTCTTGGTTTTAACATTAATCGTGGTTTGAAGTATTTCTTTTGAGTGTTATGCCTATTACAGGTCACACCCAGACCCTTTTCTCTAACAGTGAAAGAAAGGACTGAAGGCACAGTGAGAAAGGAAACTCAGAAGTAAATAGGTTGTGCCAATGAGGCGAGCAGGAAGACAGTGGGTGCTAGACTAACTGCCGTCTCTCCTAAATGTCCCTGGATAAAAAGCAGTGGCGCCTGCAGTACCCACCTCACTCAGGACTGGGGGATTCCCCAGTGCATTAGGAAGGAATTTGTCAGGAAGGACGGAGCCACGGGGAAGCCCACACATGCCACCATATATTTGAGATCTTCCGGGGTCCTTTGCACTGTGAATTAACACATTTGATTATGATATTAAGTGGCAGTGACACTAACCAACTTTGAGCTTTCCCGTCCATCCTTGAGCTGTAACTAGGCTTTGTGGTTTGGCTTTGCTCAAAGGCATTACTATTTATTTTCATTCTGAGCTGAATACAGTTAAGTGTTTTGAAAGGTAAAAAATATATACGGTGGGTCTTTATCATACATTATTGATTATCTCTTTAAAATAGTACTGAACTGAATTCGTTTTCATCAAGTAAAACAAATTGCACCCTCCTCCAAATGATGTTTGTGTACAAATGTGAAATAATGAAGCTCTATCATTGTGAAACTAGAATCATGGTAAGTGGGTCACTGAAGACCTTTTAAATTGTTCCACATTAAAATTAAATTATCATTAAGTGTAAACCTGCATTGAATTGTAGTATATTATCTGGAGAGAAGATGGGGCCTGACTAATCCAGCAAGTTGATCTTAAGTTTAGAAAAGTCATTATATTTTGATTTTTTAAAAAATGGGTAACCCCAAATATGTAGTTATATGAGTTCTTACATTAAATATACTCTGTGTGTGTGTGGGTGTGTGTGTTTTTGTGTGTGTGACTAAAGCGTAAAGATTATGGCCTTTCCTCATTCCTCACAAAAATGTTTCAATTGGTTAATTGTAAACCGAATAAATTTCCCTCTCCCCTCCACTCCCCTCTTCTCTTTTCTTGAAGGAGACTTGCTCTGTTGCCCAGGCTGGAGTGAAGTGGCATGATCTTGGCTCACTGCAACCTCCACCTCCTGGGTTGAAGCCATTCTCCTGTCTCAGCTTCCTGAGTAGCTGGGATTACAGGTGTGTACCACCACACCCAGCTAATTTTTGTATTTTTAGTAGAGACCGGGTTTTACCATGTTGGCCAGGCTGGTCTCAAACTCCTGACTGCAGGTAATCCATCCGCCTCAGCCTCCAAAGTGCTGGGATTACAGGCACCATACCCGGCTGCAAACTGAATAAATTTCTAAAGAAAATATGTGTGATGCTTTCTTCTAATCCAGTAATATCCATATTAATAGAGGTACTTCTGAAACCACTCAGAAGCATTGATTTATGGCTTTCTAGTTCACTTTCCTGCACTGAACCATTAGTTGGAGTGTGGTGGAAAAATAGAAGATTCTACATTCTCCCAAGTTTTGAGTAATCGCCAAGTCCACAGCAGTGAGATGGAAAAGGAATAGACTGACTCCTTCCAGACACCGGGCCCTTCTGGAGGAATCAGAAAACCTTTGAGTAGGTCCCGCTTGGGTTCTGCAGATCTGAGTCTCTGTTGCCACGTGTCAGGTATTACTGCCAACATTGTTGGCGTTATCAACACTGGTCTTCTTACTAGAGACCCCATGTGTGTCTTGGACCCTGGAAAGCTTGGGTTTAACCTGCTGCAAGCATCACAGAGCCAGAAATTCCTACCCAAACTAGGACTTGGGAGTTTCATTCGTAAAACTCATATGAGAGACTTAAATGCTTTGCTGAAAAAATACCTTGCTAAAATGAATGTACGCTATATGGTTTTGGTCTACACTATCCCTATCACATTATGAAGAAAGGAATTATTGCCAGTTTGGGTTACCTTGATTTTAGAGAACCTGTTTTCGTTCTGTTTCCCAGCAATTATTTCCCTTTTCAAGTAATTTGCTCATGGATAAGTAATTGATCCTCTTCTCCATATTGAGATAAAGTCTACATCTCACCCTATAAGACCAGATTGGCCATTTTATCTTTAATAGTCTCTTGTTATTTTGTTTCACAGTAGTTTTTGAAAGAGTGATTATAAATAACTTAATAATTAGTGGGAGCCAAATCATTTTAATTGTTTATGTTTAAAATCTTAAGAAACTATGTAGAGAAAATGGCTGTGCAATCAAACCTTGTGCTTTCAGCCAAATATAATTAATAACTAACAAATTTATAAATGAACATGTGCTGCTTTTGCAGTGAAATGAAAAGAAAATGCGCTGATTTTTCAGTGAAAATGAACATGAAGTAGAGGTGAACCCTAGCAGGGAACTTTCACTTTGGTGTTTAGGCCAGAAATCCTGTGAACCTGTTGAAAATATGGGTTCCAAGAAAGAAAGAATAAAAAACCCAAAAAGCTAGGCTCTGAAAATGAGTGCTAACACTTTTGTAAATCTGCCAAGAATCTCAATACAACTGCTAAAGTTTTGATTTTCAGAAAAACACAGTGGAATTACTAACATGCATGCTGTATAAATGACTATTCATTGAATGAATGCGGTAGCTTATATGTGTGACTGCTTTCCCTGGCTGACTAATATATCAAGCATGGTACTTGTTTTGTGCTCTGAAAAACTTTCTCCATTACCATAGTAACCTCTTACATGTTGGCGGAAGCTGATGTCATTCAAGGTATTATTCATTCTTAGTGGATTGATACTCAGAGTGCTAATAAGTCTCAGAATGATAAAAAGAACTAAGTATATATACTGGTTAAACATTACTTAACCCTTTCACCCCATGGAGTCCCCAGATGTCCACTGAGAGCATTGCTGAGAACAGTTTAGAATGCTTTCTGTACTCAAGATGGTTATTTAACAAAAGACACTGTTAAATTATAGCTTACTTTGCTCAGTATGTTTGCATCGTTGTATTCATCTGCTAGGGCTGCCATAACAAAATGTCACAGACTATGTGGCTTAAATAACAGAAACTTATTTTATCACAGTTCTGGAAGCGAGAAGTCTAAGATTAAGGTTCTGGAAAACTTGGTTCCTCATGGGGCTCTCTTCCCTGGCTTACAAACAGCTACCTTCTCACTGTGCCCTAACATGGAAACCAGGAAATGGAGCTGTTATCAAGAACAAGTGGAAAGAAATCTGCAGAGGCGGAAGGGCTCACCGGTCTGTTGAACATCACATAAAATAAGCAGAAAAAGCATTTCTTGGATTTGGCAATTTAGAGGTTATTGGTGACCTTGGAAAGTGACATTTTAATAATGTGGGAGAGATGAAACCATATTTCAATTGCTTGAGGAATGCACAGAAAATGAGGTAGGAGATATACAGAGTTTCGTTTCCAAAGAGTAAAAATGGCATACAGCGGTAACTTAGGAGTGGTGGCCAGAGACTGGAAGACAATTTCATGGGACATATTTGAGCATATTTATAGGCAGACAGAAAATAGCAAGTGGAAAAGAAGTAGAAGAGACAGAGACCTTCATGGAGCAAGGTCACAGGAAAGGCAAGATGGAACAGATTCTCCAGTAAAGAACAAGGTAACAGGCTCAGAAAGACACAGGATGGAAAGGCAATATGGAGAGTTCTCAAAGAACTAACATCAGAACTACCATTCAAGCCAGCAATGCCATTACTGGGTGTCCAGCCAAAGGAAAATAAATCACTATGTGAAAAAAGATACCTGTACCTGTGTGTTCATCACAGCACTATTCATAACAGCAAAGTCAGAGAAAAAGCCTACATGTCCATCAATGGTTGACTGGATGAAGAAAATGTGGTATCTATACACCACAAATATAATGCACCCACAAACACAATAAAATTGTGTCTTTTTCAGCAGGTGGATGCAGGTAGAGGACATTATCTTAAGTAAAATAAGTCTGACACAGAAAACTAAATACCACATATTCTCACTTGTAAGTGGGAGCTAAACAGTATGTACACATGGACATAAAGATGAAAATAATAGACACTAGGGTCCCCAGAAAGAGGGAGGGTAGGGGGCGGGGGGTGAGAGTTGATAAATAACCTATCAGGTACAACGTTTACTATTTGAATAACGGCTACAATAGAAGCCCAGTCCCCACCAGTATACAATATATCCACATGATGAATATGCACAAGTACCCCCTGAATCCAAAGTAAACTTAAATTTGAAAAAAGGGTAGGAGCATTCTCAAGAGGCATCTGCTCCATCTAGCCACCGGGACTCCTGTCAAATTGCAGAGGTTGTGCCCTGCATGGCGGTGTCTTGCACCTCAGGGAGTTGGACAGGTACACTCTTTGCCAAGCTTTGTGCTTTGGGGTGCTGGTGTATCCCAAACCGGGGCTTTTAGTAATTTAGATATAATATAATATAATATAATATAATATATACATTTTAATACAGAAAAGGTACTTTTAAAATCATCTCAAAGTAAAAGTATGCATGTAATCCTATACACAATAAAATTTTACTTTCTACTTTTAAAAGAATTCCTCTATTGTATCATTTGATCTTCATAACCTCCCTGGCCCAAACCCATATTTTTACTGCTATAATGTTGCAAATTTACAAATGAGGAAAATGAGACTCAGAGAAGTTCAATGATATCATCAAGGCTACACAGTTACAAAGTGGAAAAACGGAATGAAGCCCACCATCTCTTAATATTAAATCTTTCTCCTCGCACTGTGAAGAGTGGCTGTGTCCCTTTCTCCTCCTCTGCGGAGAGCTACTAATCACTCAAACAAGCATCCCCGCTTTGATTACACTTCCTGGGAGCCTGACCTAAAATACGTAAACACACAGACCACCCTACCAAGGGTTTATGCATCTAATTGCCTCAGAAATAAAGCACTGATTTTTCTCGTATGAAATAAAGATGATAAAAATTCACTTTTGTACTCACCACCGCAGATAGCTACTATTAGCATTGTTATATGCACTATAAATCTTTTCAATGTATAAAAATGTGTATATGATTAAATTTCAATACTAGCTATATAATTCTATATTTGCTTTTTCACTAAACAATATAAGCTTGTCCAGCCTTCACTGCCATTACACATTCTTTTCAAACTTAATTGATAAGGGCTGTGTAGAATTCGATGATTTGGACAATTGAAATAGCAATTGGGGTCACCCTACTTCCTAAGCTGTAGATAAGATTGCCTCAAAATTCCCCATATAATAGATTGTAGAAAGTTCAATGCCCTCACCAGGATTTCTATAAATTACTGGAGATGTTATTTTTCTCACCATCAATCATGGCTCTCTGTTCAGGCTTCCATTAAATTAGTTTTCTCTTAGAATCTTCTTACTATCTCACATAAAATTTCCTTGTCTGTACCAGACTGACCTAGATAGGAATTTTGGGTAATTTCCTTAATAAACATCACAGAAGACATCTGTGTGTGTGACTGAAGGTTTGGCGAGAAGAAGGGGTTTACTTTGCTGCAATGCAAATAATCTAAAAACTAGCGTTAGACATCACTCAATCCATTTTTTGGTTGAGGAATTTTTTAGAGGCTTCTATCTTATACTTTGTTCTCAGCACGTGTCTCCCTCTTTCCCCTGCTCCTCCTTTCCTGCATGTTCGTTCACTTTTCTGCCCCTTTCTTCTCCAGAGCTAAACTGAATTATTCTATTACCTCTAGAAAACAGCGTGGCTTTCAGGAGTGTCTGTCCTTGAGCTGAGTTCTGGCCCTTTGATTCTCTTAGAAGAGAAACTTTCCATTTTCTCCTCTTATTTAGTTACCAGGGGGTGAGAGGTAGAGTGACTGAGATTTTTCTATTTATAGAGGGATATCCTATAATTCCTCTAATGTTTGATATTTTCAATGTTTCCATGTTTTTGCTGATATAAATAATTCTGATAAAATAATTTAAAATAAAATTATTATTTTAATAATTCTATGATAAAATAATTTAAAATAAAATTATTGTTTTAATAATTCTGTGATAAATATCTTTGTGACTAAATTTACATCTATATTTGATGTCTTGTTATTCTAGATGTCTAGAATGACAATTTCTGAAGTCTGTGGACATTTTCTAAAGCGTGTCATACTTGTTGGCAACTTGTTTCTAGAAAAGCTATACCAATTTTTATTCCTATTAGCAGTGTTTGTGGACACCCTTGTCTTCCCTGGTGGCTATAATTCTTTTTAATTTTTACCTACATGATATTTGAACATATATTCTCACTTTCTAATTTGCATTTCTTTAACTGCTAGTAGAGTTGAATATTTTTTCTGTATGATTGGAAGAAATGTGAATTTCTTTTTTTCTCAATTGGCCCTTAGTCTCCTGGAAGTTCTTTTTAAAAATTTAATTATTTTTCTTAAATTGATTTTTAAGGGCTCTTTGCGTATTTAGAGTACTAACCAGTTCCTCATTAACTATTTTATTTTTTTAGTCTGTTAAGTGTCCTACAGTTTTAAAACCTGCAGATGCATAAGTGTTCTAAGTAGCACTTTGAGAAGTTCACATTTCTTTTATGCTTCTGCCTTTGAGGTGTTATAAGAAGGCTTCAAGAGGACCCTGAGGAACACAAATCAGAACCACCAAGCTAAGCCCCTCCCAGTTCCTGACCTATAGAAGCAGATAATACATATTTATTATCTTATGCTGCTAAATTTGGAAGCAACGTGTTGTACATCAATAGATAACTAAAACAGTGGTTATCTTAAGAAGCCTTTCAACCAAATATTATGGAGAAAGTTACCCTCTATGTTATACTAGTTGTTATTGTTTATTTTTAACAGTAGAATGCTTAACCCATTTGTAATATACTAGTGTGATATGGTTTGGCTGAGTCCCCACCTAAATCTCATCTCGAATTCCCATGTGCTGTAGGAGGAGCCTGTTGGCAGGTAATTGAATCATGGGGGCGGGTCTTCCCTGGGCTGTTTTCATGATAGTGAATAAGTCTCATGAGATCTGGTGGTTTTAGAAATGGAAATTTCGGCCGGGCGCGGTGGCTCAAGCCTGTAATCCCAGCACTTTGGGAGGCCGAGGCGGATGGATCACGAGGTCAGGAGATCGAGACCATCCTGGCTAACACGGTGAAACCCCGTCTCTACTAAAAATACAAAAATTAGCCAGGTATGGTGGAGCATGCCTGTAATTCCAGCTACTCGGGAGGCTGAGGCAGGAGAATGGCGGGAACCCGGGAGGCGGAGCTTGCAGTGAGCTGAGATGCGCCACTGCACTCCAGCCTGGGAGACACAGCGAGACTCCGTCTCAAAAAAAAAATAAAAAAATAAAAAGAATAAAAATAAATAAATAAATAAAAATGGAAATTTCCCTGCACAAGCTCTTCTCTTGTCTGCTGCTATGTGAGATGTCGCTTTCACCTTCCACCATTATTGTGAGGCCTGCCCAGCCATGTGGAACTATAAGTCCAATAAACCTCTTTCTTTTGTAAATTGCCCAGTCTCGGGTATGTCTTTATCAGCAGCGTGAAAACAGATTAATATAGTAAACATGAGGAGAATTACATTTAAAAAAAGATGTTTTTTCTTTATTTTGTGAAATGAGGATTATGCATCTCTATCTTCATTGTAGGAATTTGCGTTGATCAAGAGAAAAGTTATTTGTGAAAATGCTTTCTAATTGTAATTTTGAAACACATATTATTGTGGTTATATACAATAAAATAACCTTTTACATAAATGCTTGAATTTATACTGTAATAAGCATGCCTTTTTATTTTCTATATTTTTATTTCTTTGACATCTTGGGGTCCTGCAGACCTGGAAAGACTGCGTCTCCCAGGGGTAGTCACCTGCTGGAGATAGTAACAGACTGATCTGAGAGCAGCTTTCCATATGCAAAACAGCCAATCCAGAGTCTACACCCCACCCATCTCTTTTGTTGGGCTCTCAGACACCATGCCACTAGCCCCCAGCCCTAGGCACCTCAGGGCCAAGTGCCAGACAGTTAGGGACAGCCCCTATACCAAAGAGCCTGCTGAAATTATATCCTAAACCTGTTTCCTCCATCTCAGCCATTCCTTTCTGCAGAAACCACAATAAAGGGCTTTTCCTGTGTTTTCTCCTTGCCCCCCTCCCCTGTCTGAACCTGGTGCTTCCCTGTGTGCCCCTACATGATGTGCCGCTCCTCTTGGGATCTGTAAGTACAAATCATGCAGTCATGCATCATTTAACAAAGAGAGTTCTTCTTTTAAATGCATTATTAGGCAATTTTGTCATTGTGTGAAGATCATAGAGTGTGCCTAAACAAACCTAGATAGTATAACTTATTACACCTAAGCCATGTGGTACACAACTTATCGCCCCTAGGCTACAAACTTATACAACATGTTACTATACTAAATGCTGTAGGAAACTATAACATAATAGTGAGTTTTTGTGTGTCTAAACATATTAATAAAAAAGGTACAAGAAAAATATGGTATTAAAATCTCATGGGACCACCACTTTTATGAGATCCTTCATTGATGAAAATATTACGTTGCTCATAGCTGTATTAACTGTATAACTAATCATCTTTTCAATGAGTCATCTCCTGATCTGTTGGTATCACCATAGCTGAATATTGATAAACCTATATTTTAAAACATATCTGTGGCTATATATGTGTAACTAAAATATTGGTCTATTACATACGTTTATATATGTGTGTGTGTTGGTGTGTTTGCATTGCTATAAAGGAATACCTGAGATGGGTAGTTTAGTTAAAAATGAGGTTTATTTGCTTCACAGCTATGTAGGCTGTACAAGAAGCATGGTACCAGCATCTGCGTGCGGTGAAGGCCTTGGGAAGCTTCCAATCATGGTGGAAGGTGAAGCAGGAAGAGGCACATCACACAGCAAGAAAGACAGCAAGAGAGATGCCAGGCTATTTTAAACAACTATCTCTCGCATGAACTCATTGTTACAGTGAAGGCACCAAGCCATTCATGAGGGATTCACGGCCATGACCCAAACACATCCCACCAGGCCCCACCTCCATCACTGGGGATCATATTTCAACATGAGATTTGGAGAGGACAAATATACAAACCATATCATTCTGTCCCTGGCACCCCAAATTTCCTGTTCTTCTCATTTTACTAAATATGATCATCACTTCCAAATAGTCATCAAAAGTCTTAACTTATTCTAGCATGCACTGAAAAGTCTGAAGTCTCATCTGAGACCCCAGGCAAGTTTCTTTCACCTATGCACCTGTAAGATAAAAAGAAAAGTTATTAACGTTTGTGATACAATGATGGTACATGCACTGGGTAAAAATTTCCATTCCACAAGGAAGAAATTGGCTAAAAGAAAGCATTTTGATCACAACCACTTAACCAGTCTCGAAGAAATTACAAACTTTCCTTCATCTTCCTGTTTTCTTCTGAGACCTGAATACTCTTCCAAACTCTGCATGTTACCCAGTTCTAAACTGTGTCCACATCTTCAGGTATCTTCAGAGCAACACCGCACTTTTTGGTAGCAATTTTCTGTGTTAGTCCATTTGCATTGCTATCCAGGAATACCTAAGACTGAGTAATTTTTAAAGAAATGAGGTTTATTTGGCTCACGATTCTTCAGGCTGTACAAGAAAAAGCACTGGCTTCTGCTGAGAACGTCGGGAAGCTTCCAGTCATGGTGGAATATGAAGAGAGAGCAGGCACATCCCATGACAGAAGAGGGAGCAGGAGAGATGTCAGGCTCTTTTAAACAACTAGCTGTTATGTGAACTCATTACTGTGGTGAGGACACCAAACCATTTATGAATGATCTGCACCGGTGACCCAAACACATCCCACCCAGCCCCACTTCCAACATTGAGGATGACATTTCAACCTGAGATTTGGAGGGGACAAATATCCAAACCATGTCAATATGTGTGTATGTGTATATATATTTATAAACTATATAGTTCACAATTTTAATAAAATTATATTTTGGACAGGGAATTTTGTTATCTTTTTTTGTACCTTCAATGCCCATTATACTTTCTGATCAGATGAACAAATAGCTGAGGAAATAAAAGACAGTTTTGTAGTACATGATATTTCTGTATAAACCTTCTTTGATGAGGACAGACCTTGTTTGTAAGCTGTGTTTCTTTAATTACGTTACTTATGGACATCAAGTGATACTCACCAGATTTACAGTGTGGGCGTTTGAGAAGAGCTTTAGTGCTCTGCACTGAAATACCACCTTGCTATCATTGGATATCATTGCAGTTTTTCTCGCTAAGATTTACAGTGTTTCTTCTGCTGACAGTTGCCAGTCACACCTTTTCATCTTACCGTGAAATAGTACTTTCACCATCATTACCATCTTTCAACATTTATGGGCATGCAATGTGAGGATGGCACCCTGAAGGGCAGTTTTTGACTGAAGAGTCAATCAGCCAAATATGAAATATTCTTCCTACCATGATGAAGGCAATTTTCTTAAAAAAAAAAATGACCACAGTGGTAAAACTTAAAAACAGATGATTAAAGAACAAACACATTTTTAAAACCCTGACAAATTGCATTTATCTCACAAAGAAAAGAAACTACACATAATTATATATTTTCTACCACTCTTCTAACCATATAGAAAATTCTCCTCTTATATAACTTTAATACAGGAAAAAGGAGATGAAATCAAAGTTAGATAAGAGATAAAGAAGGACTGAGATTGTAGTTAAATGGCAGCCAGGAAACAGATGAAGTTGAATGAAATCTAAATGAAGAGTGACAGGAGAGAAATGCATGCAATGAGTGAAGAGCAGCTGCTCCTCCAGCCATCAACTGGGACGTGGGCTCAGAGCAATGAGCCAAGACCTAGCACAAATCTAACTTACTCTTGGGCTGCCGGGGAGAACACACCCAGAAAGCAGCACCCAGCCAGGTCATGCCATTGCAGGTTTGTCTTGCAGGGAAATGAACTGGAGCTTGTGTAGCAGGAGCTAGGAGATGCTTCTGAGCCTTTCTGGGTTACAACTGCACCACTTTGCCAACTCCTGCATTTGCTGTTGCACAGTGTCCTGGTGTAACAGTGCAAGATAAAGTATCATAGCACTTTTTCTAAGGCAGTGGTGAGATGGTGGAAAGAGCTTTCAAATCAGAAAACCAGCCATTAATGTGAATTTGTAATTGCCTTTCCAGCAGCTGAATGGTTCTGAGTACTCACTGACCTCTTTGACTCAGTTTTATTGGTAAAATGAGATCAATAATAGCAATTCATAGCTCATACACTAAACAAGGTTGCTGTGAAATTCTCCAAGGTAACGCTTTATACTGAAATCTGTAAATTGAAAAGAAATTGAGAACTATGCAAACCTACAGAGGGAGAAGCTCCAGAGATCAACTTGGCATTATGGAAAATGCAATGAGAGATGCTGGTGCCTGGTGCCACCCCACAGCTGCCAAATCAGAATCTGTACCTAACAAAATCCCCAGGTGATTCAAATGCACATGAAAGGATAAGAAATGATTTTTTAAGTCACCTTGGTGAATGCAAGAAACTCAACTTACTTTTCATACTCAAGGGAACTCCTTAAGTAAAGTTTATGTACTAGTTGATATGGTTTAGCTCTATGCCCTCACCCAAACCTCATCTCAAATTGTAATTCCCACATATCAAGGAAGGGGCCAGTAATCCCCACGTGTTGAAGGAGGAGGGTGATTGGGTCATAGGAGCGGTTTCCCCCATGCTGTTTTTCCTCATAAGATCTTACAAGATCTGATGGTTTCATAAGTATTTGGAAGTTCCTCCTTTGCTCTTCTCTCTCCTGATGCCTTGTGATGAAGGTGCCCCTTTCTGTTCCACCATGATTTTAAGTTTCCTGAGACCTCCCCAGCCATGTGGAACTGTGAATCAGTTAAACCTCTTTCCTTTATAAATTATCAGTCTCAGGAAAATTCCTGATAGCAGTGTGAAAATGGACTAATACAATAAATTGGTACCAGGAGTGGGGCACTGCTATAAAGAAAACCTGAAAATGTGGGAGCAACTTTGGAACTGAGTAACAGGCAGAGGTTGGAACAGCTTGGAGGGCTCAGAAGAAGACAGACAGATATGGGAAAGCTTGGAACTTCCTAGGGACTTGTTGAATGGCTTTGACCAAAATGCTGGTAATGATGTAAACAATAAAATTCAGGCTGAGATGGACTTAAATGGAGATAAGGAACTTCGTGGGAACTGGAGCAAAGATCACTCTTGCTTTGCTTGAGCAAAGAGACTGATGGCATTTTACCCCTGCCCTAGAGATCTATGGAAATTTGAACTCAAGAAAGATGATCTGAAGTTGGAACTTATGTTTGAAAAGGAAGCAAAGCATAAAAGTTTGGAAAATTTGCAGCCTAATGATAGAAAAAAAATTTCTGGGGAGAAATTCAAGGAGGCTGCGGAAATTTGCATAAGTAACGAGGAGCTGAATGTTACTAGCCAAGACAATGGAGAAAAGGTCTCCAGGGCATGTCAGAGATCTTGGTAGCAACCCCTCCCATCAAAGGCCTGAGGCCTAGGAGGAAAAAATGGTTTCATGGGCCAGGCCCAGGGCCCTGCTGCTGTGTGCAGCCTTGAGACTTGGTGCCCTGCATCCCAGTCACTCCAACTCCAGTCATGGCTGAAAGGGGACCATGTACAGCTCAAGCCATTGCTTCAGAGGGTGCAAGCCACAAGACTTGGCAGCTTCCACATGGTGTTGAGCCTGCAGGTGCACAGAAGTCAAGAATTGAGGTTTGGGAACCTCCACCTAGATTTCATAGGATACATGGAAACACCTAGATGTCTAGGCAGAAGTCTGTTGCAGGGGGAGAACCCTCATGGAGAACCTCTGCAAGGGCAGTGTGGGAGGGAAATGTGAGGCTGGGGCTCCCACACTGAATCCCTACTGGGGCACTGCTTAGTGGAGCTGTGAGAAGAAGGTCACCATCCTCCAGAACCCAAAATGGTTGATCCACCAATAGCATGCACTGTGCACCTGGAAAAGCCACAAGCACTCAATGCCAGCCTGTGAAGGGGCTGCGCAAGACCATGGGAGTCCACTCCTTGCATCGGCATGCCCAGGATGTGAGACATGGAGTCAAAGGAGATTATTTCGGAGCTTTAAGATTTAATGACTGCCACTGGAATTTGCTCTTACATGGGGCCTGTAGCCCTTTGTTTTGGACAATTTCTCCCATTTGAGATGGGAGCATTTACCCAATGCCTGTACCCCCATTGCATTTAGGAAGTAACTAATTGCTTTTGATTTTACATGCTCATCAGTGGAAGGGACTTGCCTCGTCTCAGGTGAGACTTTGGACTATGGGCTTTTGAGTTAATGCTGAAATGAGTTAAGACTTTGGGGAGACTGTTAGGAAGGCATGATTGTTTTTCAAATGTGAAAAGACATGAGATTGGGGAGGGTTCAAGGCAGAATGACATGGTTTGGCTCTGTGTTGTCACCCAAACCTCATCTCAAATTCTAATCCTCACATGTCGAGGGGGGACCCATAATCCCCACGTGTGGAGGGAGGGGGGTGATTGAATCATGGGGACAGTTTCTCCCATGCTGTTCTAGTGAGTTTTCATGAGAGCTGATGGTTTTTATAAGTGTTTGGAAGTTCTTCTTCACTCTTCTCTCTCTCTTGCTCCCTTGTGAAGAAGGTGGCTGCTTTCCCTTCTGCCATGATTGTAAGTTTCCTGAGGACTTCCCAGTTATGTGGAGCTGTGAGTCGATTAAACCTCTTTCCTTTATAAATTATCCAATCTCAGGGAAGTTCTTTATAGCAGTGTGATAATGGACAAATACACTAGTTATATCCATCTCAATGCACTAAGACCTACTTACCTCTGATCAAAATTCAGAAGAAAAACTTTTCAATGTAAACTAAAAACATAAATGACATGCTCTGGATAATAATATAACATCCCAATTTCAGGAGAGTTAAATGAAAATTTTATATGCAATCATGAAATCTGAATTTGAGTTCTAGATCTTTCTCTCACCAGATTTGGGAAAGAGCTATGTTCAGTAATCTCAAACATGAAATTGAAGTAATGAAATTAATGGTTTCCAAGAACTTTAAGATTACAATAACTATTTTATATAGAAGTTATTTTAAGCTATATAGCAATTTACAAATGTTAATTATTTCTGTTTAATTATTTCTTAAAGGGTTTAACATCTTCTACACCAGAGTATCATGACAGGTAAAATTAGCTACAATCATTCCGTAAATACTGCCACTTTGACAACTTGGTTATGTGTGCCTATAAATAAAATGCTTCATTGGAAAATATTTTTTTGCAGACCAAAATAACAAGAAAAGAGAGTGTGCCGTTGCCACAGCAAGTAGCACACTCTTATCTTGTGAAAGGTGCAAATGTTGACATATATGTTTACACTCACTTTTACTGTTGATCATCTCTGAAACAACTGTGAGGTCCAAATTTAGTGGCCATTTATGCTTATTATATTTTAAATCAGTCATTTATCATAGATGCCATTTCATAAGACTGCAATACATATGTTATGTATCAATTAATTCTTTCATCTTAATGTTCTGCCTCTATTTGTCTTTTGCTTTCATTTCTATACCTATTCACCTCTTTCTACAGCTGCTTTTTGAACAACAAAAGTTTTGAACTGTGTAGGTCGACTTATGCACAGATAGTTTGCAATCAAATGAAGCTTGAAAATACAGTATTCATGGGATACAAAACCTGCCTATACCAAGGGCAGACTCTTCAGATACACAGGTTTCACATGGCTGAGGTGGGGACTTGCATATGGACAGATCTTGGTGTACTCAGGGATCCTGGAACCAATCCTGTGTATAACAAAGGACAACTGGACTTTATATTTCTCCTCATAAGATGTCTTATATTCTTTTAGAAAGAAAAGAATTAAGAATAGATACTGTGGAATGCTGTTCATAAGCAAATTCTGTTTGAAATGTACATTATACTTCAGTGTATATATGATATATATGTACAGGTATAATTTAAATTTTAAGATTCTAAAATGCATTTTATGGTGGAACCAAATTTAAGAATGTTAAGTAATAATCACATATAAAAATTGTACTCAATATTGTTAGAAAGACAAGATGTCATTGTTAAAAATTGCAGTTTTGAACATTGTGTTTTCAGAGACCAAAGATATTTTTGTTTTTACTCTTAGTAATTTTTTTTAAAACACAGGAATAAGAACCACCACATGAAAATTTAATGGCTAACATACACCACTTTGACCTCTAGAGATTTATTTGAATGGCAACTCATTTTTTTAGGCAAATATATTCTGGTACAAAGAAATTTCTAAAATGCCCAGAGGTGATGCATTTAGGCAGTTGATTTGAAACAAAGCAAAAAGATTAATTGCAGAGATTTCAACATTGAGATAAATGGAGTCAAAGTGGCAAACTGGCATTCACATTTAAGAGGTAGGCTGACTGAAGAGGGATCTGATTTTCCTTGGTAATTCACCTTCTGGTGCCTCAGTCTTCGGGCAGAAGGTGGCCCTCCAAGATTCACAGGGGTGGAAGTGTTTCCATGAGGAGCATCTATTTGCCCTATTCTCTTGACTGAGAATAAACTAGTAAATTATAAAATCAGAAAGGCTGGTCTGGGGAATCTCCATTCTTTATTTGGCTTCCTTCCATCCTTGCATGGTCTCTTGTCTCTTCCATTCCCCTTAAGTGTATCTCATGACTTTCGAGCAAATGGAAAATACACTGTATCATCATTTAAACAGACTAAAAACTCATTCTGTGTCTTAGGTCAGCTCTGCCTCTCTCAAGTATTTTTATCTTTAAATATTTTCATGTCTATAAAGAAAGAATTTGTTGCTAAAAATTTCAGATAATATAAAAGTTAGATTTTTCTCGTAATAGAAAGAGGATGATCTTCTTACTTAAGATATACTTAAGCCCTGGCCTGACACTGAACCTGCTTCTTTATTTTCCTGGCTCCATAAGGGGGAAGCAGAATCAAAAAGGTGTGCAACTGACTACAACAGTCCTGGTGCTTTACTTCTTCTTCTGCCTTGAAATGATCCACTCACTTCACTTCTCCCAGACCCTCCACAGATACTTAGTTCAGGAATCAGTTCGCAGAGTGGCCTCTCCTTTATCTGGAGCCTTAGCTTCCCATCTGTGCCACGTGGCAATTATGCTGTCATTTCCCAGCATGCTGTTTCTGCCCTCTCGGCGCCCACAGTTTCTGAGATACATGACATGACCACAGAGACCAGGAACAATAGCTTAAGTGTCTATTACTGTTTGGGGGGCTTGAGAGAAGACTCTGTAGACGCTTGCAGATGCACATCTATGATCATCTAAGACTCTAAGATCAAGGTAGAGGTAGGTTCGGGACAGGAGAAGACACGATATTTAAGAATAAATAGGGCCGGGCGTTGTGGCTTAGACTTGTAATCCCAGCACTTTGGGAGGCTGAGGCAGGCAGATCACGAGGTCAAGAGATCAAGACCAGCCTGGCCAACATGGTGAAATCCAGGCTCTACTAAAAGTATAAAAATTAGCCAGGTGTGGTGGCATGCACCTGTAGTTCCAGCTACTTGGGAGGCTGAGGCAGGAGAATTTCTTGAACCTGGTCAGCGGAGGTTGCAGTGAGCCGAGATCGTGCCGCTGCACTCCAGCCTGGGGGACAGAGTGAGACTCCCTCTCAATAAATAAATAAATAAATAAATAAATAAATATCAGCCGGGCATGGTGACAGGTGTCTGTAACCCCAGCTACTGTGGAGGCTGAGGCAGGAGAATCGCTTGAACCCGGGAGGCAGAGGTTGAAATGGGCCAAGATTGTGCCACTGCACTGCAGCCTGGGTGACAGAGCAAGACTCTGTCTCAATAAATAAATAACATAGTATAACATAAAATCTAATTTATATGCCTTTCCTCCTATTAATCTGTCTTTTGGCTGGGTGCAGGGGCTCACACCTCTAATTCCAGCACCTTGGGAGGCCGAGACAGGTGGATCACCTGAGGTCAGGAGTTGGAGACCAGCTTGGTCAACATGGTGAAACCCTGTCTCTACTTTAAAAAGTACAAAAAATTAGCCAGGCATTATGGCAGGTGCCTGTAATCCCAACTACTCAGGATGCTGAGCGAGGAGAATCGCTTGAACCCAGGAGGTGGAGGTTGCAGTGAGTCAATATCGCACCATTGCACTCCAGCCTGAGCAACAAGAGTGAAACTTCATCTCAAAAAAAAAAAAAAAAAAAAGGAAAGAAAAAAGAAGAATATTGAAAACCTTTTTATTTTAATGTCTACTGGTGATAATTTTAAATATAAGACTGCAGCTATTATAAAAATATATCTTATTTAACTTGTTTATAAATGTAAGATTTTTTTAAAACAGAGAAAAATAACTGCTTTGGTTGTTAGAAAACACTGTTTTTTGTTTTGTTTTGTTTTTTGAGACAGAGTCTTGCTCTGTCACCCAGTCTGGAGTGCAGTGGCCCAATCTCGGCTCACTGCAAGCTCTGCCTCCCGAGTTCATGCCATTCTCCTGCCTCAGCTTCCCAGGTAGCTGGGACTACAGGTGCCCACCACCATGCCCAGCTAATTTTTTGTATTTTTAGTAGAGACAGGGTTTCACCGTGTTAGCTAGGATGGTCTCAATCTCCTGACCTCGTGATCCGCCCGTCTTGGCCTCCCAAAGTGCTGGGATTACAGGCGTGAGCCACCGCTCCCGGCTAGAAAATATTGTTAATGACAACAATGTAAAACAATGACTTACCTTGGTGATCTAATTAGTACAAAGCATAATAATAATTACATAAATCATTAAATACATCAGATTCAGCTGGCTGAAAGTGTTTATTGCAATAATAAAGTCAATATACCATATATCCTCAAGAATTGTGAAACTGTAATAGAGCTGCATGCTCACTTATCCTAGTTTTCTAACCATACCTGTAAAACTATGCAGCTAGCACTAATGAGAAATGGAAAAGCATCTTGCTGTCTAGTCTAAGTTGGCAATAGAAAAACAGTTAAAGTGCTAGTGTCAGACCAGAGATGACACAGTTAGAGCTTAAGCAGACAGAATAATGTTGGAGACAGAATCATTTTCAATACGATGGCATTGATCTAGGGAGGAAGTTTTACTGCAAATGAAGACAGGGCTCAGAGACTTAGGCTCGGGAAATGAATTTCATTTTAAATCAGGGTGTAAAAAGTCTACTTTTATGAAAAGTTACTGACAACTGGGGGAGTAATTAAACTGGAATCAAAGTCCATATAGCCATAAAGCCTACGTGGGACGAAGCCTAAAGTAATAAGACCCAGGAGACTTGTATGTGGAACGCAGCAAGGATCCGGGAAGGAAAAGGAGCCAGTGCTGCCTGTGTGAAACACGTCCTAACTTCAGAGCGCCTGTAATAAAAGTACCATGGGGATAGCATGGTCGTAAAAGTTTGATGCTCACACTAGGAAAGTAACCTGACATTTGTTTGATAAAGTGAAGAGCTGCTCAGTCATTAACCCTTTGATTCAGCTGAAATAGTTTTTATTTTTATGTAAAAGTATTACACATTTTGTAGCACTGCTTACATTCTTCCGACAATAGAATTCAGTAGAAATGTTTTCCTTTTTTCTTTTTTTTTCTTTTCCTTCCTTCCTTCCCCTCCCTCCCTCCCTCCCTCCCTCCCTCCCTCCCTTCCTTCCTTCCTTCCTTCCTTCCTTCCTTCCTTCCTTCCTTCCTTCCTTCCTTCCTTCCTTTCTTCCTTCCTTCCCTTTTTTCAGAGACAGAGTCTTTCCCTGTCTCCTAGGCTGGAGTGCGGGGCGCAGTCATAATCTTCTTTCCTTCAGGGGTTTTCAAGACCATTAGTCATTGCTTTATACTGATGCTAGAGACTGATATGAGTGAGTGAACAATGATAATTGGTAATTACATTAAAGATAAAACATATTTAAATCAAAGTGAAGCAATTATGCTCTAAGAAGAATATTTTAAAACCAAAAATATTCCAGATCATTCTTATGCTTATGAAATTGTAAATATGAACAAGTCATAGTTTTGTAAACAGATTTCACACCACATATGTGGGCTCAATAACTGCTCCACAATATTTAAAGTTTTCTAAACCACATCTTACTTGTCCATAAGCTTGGCATATACAAATGACATTAGTGTATCCATGGTAATGAAACAAATTAAAGAGATAAATAGCTTAAAATCAGAGTGAAACTGAAGAGGTAAAAAGCACGCATCTGACTGTAAAGCCTGTAAAGTGGTACCCAGTACTTTTGTAAAGAAGCTAAGAGAAATTTTTACAATTTAGGAGAAAATGGAAACTTTACAAATGTTGAACCTTGGGGTTCAGAGAATTTGAAAGTATCTTTTATCTCTCACTCATATATGGCACAGTCTTTGAAATGACTTATTAAAAAAATTCAAAATTGTCTAAACTTTGGGTTGTTGTCTACAACGAAGAAAAATATTAATTTCAGATTAGTTTGAACTGAAATTTAGAATGCCTCTTAACTGATTATATTTATAAGATTGTTGAAAATCTTCTTATAAGAGATACACTTGAAGTAATTATTCTTAAACTACATATATGTATATATACATATATATGAATTTCTTTGCTCATTTTGCTTTATAAGAAATTTTCATGTTTGAATCAATTTTCCTTATTTCCCTTAATATCTTTGAAATAGCCATGGGTGGTTAGTGATTTTTTAAAGAAATTCTTACAAGTGATTTGATGATAGCATTAAAGAAGACATAAAGATTTTCACTTCTGGCCATGAAAGAGTTATAGAGAGCAAATTTACTCATTGCCTAAAAAAACTAAAAAGCCAGATGAAATCTATATATCAGCTGTTTTCAAGATGGTGAACATCAGCAGTGAAGTGCAGTGATCCCTGAGAGATGAGGAACAAACAAGATGAGTCCTAAGATTACGCAGATTAACCAGTGTATTACTTTGTTCTCACACTGCTAATAAAGACATATCTGAGATTCAGTAATTTACAAAGGATAAAGGTTTAATTGACTCACAGTTCTGCAGGGCTGGGTAGCCCTGAGAAAATACAATCATGGCAAAAGGGGAAGGAAACACCTCCTTCGCATGGTGGCTGCAAGGAGAAGTGCAGAGCAAAGTGGGGGAAATGCCCCTTATAAAACCATCAGGTCTCATGAGAACTTACTCACTATCATGAGAACAGAGAATGGAGGTAACACCCCCATGATTCAATCACTTCCCACCGGGTCCCTCCCACAACTCGTGGGAATTATGGGAACTACAGTTCAAGATGAGATTTGGGTGGGGACCCAGCTAAACCATATTGCTGGGATTACTGCCCAGGGAAAATTTCCAGATGCAGCAGTACAGGGAAGGGGAACTCAGGTGGATGTGGGTGGACTACGAAAATGAAGAGATTGGCTAAGAGTCTGAGAATGCCAAGTCAGCTGGAGTTCACAGGCTAAGTGCCAGAGTTGAGACAGCTGCACAGAGAGACAACTTTGGATATCTGCAGATGGTCTTCCTCAAGCCTTCACGTGTAATTCAATCAACCCATGCATATGAGGAAAATGTCTGAGGCTGGGAAAAATAACTACTCGAATTATAGTGAAAAATCAGTGAAATTCACCCAGAGCTAGGAATAATGTCTGTTTCCACAAGCCAGAGTGGGAAATCTTTTAACTATTGGGGTACTAAGTAGAGTGCTCCTAGGAGTTTTAGTTCAAATGTGGATAAGTTAGACAAAGACTAAACATTTTTCTTTTTCAAACTAACCTCTTAAAAGCAAGACCCCAAAAGATTAATCTACTTTTAAGAAACCTAAGTGTGTCATAGAACAAAGCTCAAGAATATTTATAGGAACATCCAGCAACCAAAAAGGAAAATCACAATATCTAGCATTCAATCAAAAATAGCCAGACATGCAAAGAAACAAAAAGGATGGCCATAATCAGAAGACAATCAATCAATTGAAACCAACCAAGATGATAGAGTTTATAGACAAGTATACACCAAAATAGTTATAAGGGGCCCATCCTCCATGCTTGGTATGGCCACCAGACTCTGGTCCTCTGGGAGTTGATGATCACTTTTAGAAAGGACAAAGAGGCATTGTGGAAGAGCTGCAAATCTCTACAACACTGTTATGAGTCAGTGGATTCTACCAACTATTTGAGAAAATATCCATCCAGGGCCTACCATCCATGGATTCATTTGTGATAGTACCAGAGTATTTGTATTTGGAGGAGGAGCTGAAGATGCAAGATACAAGTTCTGTGAGTTATAAGCAAGTTGTTTGTTATGGAGAAAAAGGAAAATCCCATCCCCTACCATTTTGTTTATCTCTTTGTATGTAAATTAATATAAATTTTCTCTAATGGTAACAATGGCTATTCATTTTGTGGTCTGAAAATAAAGGTGAAGAGTCGAAAATAATATTCCCAGATATTTAAATAACTTATATGAATTGGAGCCACAGGATGCTTCTGGAGTTTTGATTGTAACAGTCCAATGGCTCAAGGGATTGTGCCTTCTCTGAGACATGTAGCCATTCTAGATTGTAGCAAGAAAAATTCTGTGACAAGAAAGATTCTAGAAGTACTGAAATATATATTAATGATGAAATACGTGATTCTTAGCTGGACGATCTATGGCAATTTGAAATTAAGTCTATGTGATGCTTAAAACCACAAATTGAAGGAACAGTGCCACTACAATTAAGTTTTTACATAGCCTTTTTAGAGAAAAGAAGATGTATATTTTTGGTGGATGGGATCCACATACAGGGAAAAATAATGAGTACTTGCCTCATGATTGTGAATGGCAATATACAAGTTCATTTTCTTACCTGAATCTGTATACAATAAGGTAGGCCATGCTAGTATCAGATTCTTGGGAACATTAAACAAATAATCAAGATATAAGAACAACAGCTGACCTTGTGCTATTGCAGGTGGTACAGGTGCTCAATTATCTTTTTGGGGTGGAAGTGATAGCTACAAAAAAATTGGGAGTAGTCACATATGCAGCAAATATCTTTGTTACTTTGATACTAAGAAACCACTAGCACCATCACAAATTCTACAGATTAAAGCTACTACCAACACTTATGTCAAGTGGCATAAAGTGTCTATAGCTTTTGCAGTTGGATATGTATATGCTGTACTAAATTGCATCATTAGATTCTCCAGCATCACCACATAGGAAAGGATTCAAAATGCATGCTCACAGACAGGTGGTAATAACATTATACCCCAGTGTTATACCAGTATTCAAGTTTCTCCATTTAAATAATGTAAAATTCCTTAATACAGTAAACAGTGAAAAAACTGGACATACAGCTGTGAGGGAAAAATCAGTAAACAACAAATTAGATCTCCATATGTGGGCAGAAGCCATTTCATTTTTATTTGGTGACTAATGCTTTTAATCATGGCCGTTATAAGATGAATGTGCTAAGGAAAATTGAAATTCATTACACTTCAACAAAAGTTGCCTGAGCTTAAGAAACTTCTGTATGCAGCACTGTTTTAAGCAAACAAATGATGGAATTCCAGTAGATCATGATTCTAGTAACTGGTTGTGGTACACTGTTCTCTCTCATGTATTGGGTTGGAGCAAAAGTAATTGTGAAAAAGTAACTGCGGTTTTGCCATTACTTTCAATATAAGGAAATTTAGAATTTTTGCCATTGAATGTAATGGCAAAACCACAGTTATTTTTGCTCCAAGCTATAGTATATATTCTCCACATTTTAAAAGTTCAATGTTTAAGTCCTTTCTCTAACCTTGTTTCATATAAACAGCGGTCTCTAGCAGCCATTTTTTATTGGATAATGTATGTTATACTACTTTTATTGGCCACCTGATTTTATTCCTTTAAAAATTATTTCTAGTTAGTACAGAGCTTAAGAAATATTTTAAAAGAAGCAAGTTCAGAAGTTTTGCTTTTGAATTTCTATGATTTTCTAAGAATCATGGTAAAATGGAAATTAGTAGTAAATCTTACTGATTCTTGCCAGACCAATATATTTGAATAAATGTATAGTCGGCCGGGCGCGGTGGCTCAAGCCTGTAATCCCAGCACTTTGGGAGGCCGAGATGGGCGGATCACGAGGTCAGGAGATCGAGACCATCCTGGCTAACATGGTGAAACCCCGTCTCTACTAAGAAATACAAAAAATAGCCGGGCGAGGTGGCGGGCGCCTGTAGTCCCAGCTACTCGGGAGGCTGAGGCTGGAGAATGGCGTGAACCCGGGAGGCGGCGCTTGCAGTGAGCTGAGATCCGGCCACTGCACTCCAGCCTGGGCTACAGAGCGAGACTCCATCTCAAAAAAAAAAAAAAATAAAAAAAAATAAATGTATAGTCAATTCATGTAATTTATGTGGCCCTCAGTCTCTTCATTAATAGAATACCTTACATTTATACATTTTCAGAATTATAATTCTGTATTTTTGTGAAATATGAAAATTTTCATGATCTATTAAATTCTTCATAAGTCAAAATTCAAAATTAAAGCGTATGTTCTACTATTGCAGAAAGAAGCATTTTTAACAGGGTACAAGTTTTAAAATAGTGCTTTAATTACTTGTAAGATTTTGTAAATGTTTTAAATGTTTCATTTTCACAGAACTGACTTCCAAATTGTATAAGCTTACTTACTTCCAAAATATAAATACTGTACAATTCACTGAAGCTCCATTACAACCTTGAAGATGTAGTGAGACACCAGCATGAGCTACAGTTAACTTTTCAATCTGTTAGAAATGCTGTAATTTTTCTGCCTATTCAAATCTGGACTGAACGTGCAGAACAATAATTGCAGAATAGACATTTAGAACTAAGAGCTACAGTAATTTCACAGGCACAGGTCTCTATTTTTAAACACATATACACTTTTGCCAATTTAGTTTAACTGAGTATCTGTGTTCCCACAATTCATGTACCAAAGTGTGAAACAAAGGTGAATTTTTTTGTGCAGGATTGATATATACAGGTGTGGTAGTTACTAATTTAAGATATATAGGATGGCTCATATATAGTTTTTGTAAAGAAATTATATTTTTATACCACAGTATTTGTCATTAATATGTTTCATTCATTCTTTTGAAGAAAACATGCAAACGGTTAGGTGCATAATGAACGTTTTCCGAACTCTAAGTGCACTGCCACTGTGTGGTTCGAACACCTTTCTGTGGTTATATCAATCCTAGAGCTTTGAACGTGCACTTTACACGCAGTGTTGACAAAGAGTGTTGTAGACTTGCTCCTCCAGCATCTCTGAGTGAGTGCCGCATTCTGCCTTTGTTGAACTCATATGTTTTGCCTTTGGTTTATGACTGTTTTTCTAACTGATAAAATTTTAACTTACCTCATTATTATGTTTTAAAATCATTTACATAGATACATGTAATCAAATGTGTCTATGTAAATACACTGATATACACTAAACAAACACTTCACCAAAGTTAATTTTAAAATAAATGGCAATCAAGTTTGTACATACTCAATGCTAACCCTTGTCAAGTGCATAGGTGAATTTAGATTAAAAATATGAATGTAAAGTTGTAGTAAGTATATGTTTGATGAAAAATGATTTTAATCACCTATTTTTATTGGAGAAAGACTGAATATGTAATACCTTATTGTCAACATTCATTAGCAATTTTCTTCTTGAAGCATTCCTCTTAACAAGAAGACATTATTTGACTTTAAGCAAAGTATGGAATATGTGTAGGAAGGCACACATTTGTACCAGTTTCATATTTTCAAGTGGTTGATTTACATAGTTTAAATTCCCCTGCAATTGCAGAGCAGGAGGTGAATATGAAACTGACTCTCACCAATGGCTCAACTTTTCAGACAGAAGGTTTGCATTTCTATAGCAAGGAACCTGCTAAACTAAATAAACAAATGTTTTCAGTTTGAGAATTAGCCAACTCTTGTTCATTTTCTGACTTTTGTGTGTTAACCACCAATCACACTTATTGCTTGCAGAAATGACTAGTGACTTAAAGATATTATTGAGACATCTTTGTGTCTTTGCCATTGTTAGACAGATGGTCTGGTGCAAACAGAGAAGATCAATTAGCTTCTCATGATTTACATATTTTTCTAATAAAGATCCTTTTGTGTAGCAAGGAGGCATATGATACAGATAGAATTTCCCATAAGAAGAATTATATTGAGTTAAATTACTTTCTTTATTCTTCCAAATTGGATGAGCATATCAGATGTAGCAAACCTTTGTCACTGTGTGCTCTGTGACTTTAGTCAAAGTATAGAATATATGAAAGTCTACTGTTGTGATATTCTTACACTTAACATATACATGAGATAAATGTAAATGGTCTAAACATTTCAATTAGAAGGCAGAGATTGTAAAAATGACTAAAAAAAAAAAAGACCTAATCATATACTTCTTACAAGAAACACATTTTAAATATACAGACCTATACAGACCTAAATCATTTAAAAGTAAGAATAAGAAGATATAAGACATCATGCTATTATGAACTAAATGTTTATGGTCCCTGCACCCTCCCCCCAAAAAATCATACATTAAAACCCTAATCCCCAGTGTGATGGTATATGGAGGTGGGGGTCTTTGGGAAGTAATTAAGGCACATTCAATCATGAAGATAGACTTCTAAAGATAGGATTATTATCCTTATAAAAAATAGACAGCATATTTATTTTTCTCTGTGATCTGAGGTTACAAAAATATGGTTATCTGCAAACCGAGAAGAATGTTTCCACCAGACCCAAATCTGTGAGTGCCTTGTTTCTGGACTTTCCAGCTTCCAGCAATGTGAAAAGTATTTGTTGCTTAAGCCACCTGGTCTATGGTATTGTGTTATAGTAGCCCAAACTGACTAAGACATATGCTCACACTAATTTTAAAAACAACTGAGTGGCTACATAAATGTGAGAAACAAAAGTAGATTGTTTTATCAAGGAATATTACTAGGAATAAGAGGATCGTTTAGTGATAAAGTGATTAATTCATTAAAAGTACATGGCATTTCTGCGGGTCAGAGCAAGACAGTGAAATAGAAGCCAACACCATCCTGTGTGCCCCCTTCAGGAACACGACATTTTAACAACTAATTACACATAAAAATGCACCATCACAAGAACCAAAAATAAGGGGAGCAATCACAGTACCTGGTTTTAACTTTGTATCACTAAAAGAGTCATGGGGAGGGTAGGAGAGACAGTCTTGAATTGCCAATGCCACCGCTCCCCCAATCCCTGGCAGCAGACATAATATGGATATCTGTGCAAAAAGAACAAAATTGGAGGAATCACATTACCTGACTTCATATTATACTACAGAGCTATAGAACCAAAGAAGCATGATAGTGGCATAAAAACAGACACATATATCAATGGAACAGAATAGAGAACCCAGAAACAAATCCATACATCTACAGTGAGCACATTTTTGAGAAAGTTGCCAAGAACATGCACTGGGGAAAGGACAGTCTCTTCAATAAATGGTGCTGGAAAAACTGGATATCCATAAGCAGAAGAATGAAACTAGACTCCTATCTCTCACCATATACAAAAATCAAATTGGGTTAATGGCTTAAATCTAAGACCTCAAACTATGAAACTAATACAAGAAAACTTTGGGGAAATCTCTAGGACATTGGACTAGACGAAGATTTTTTGAGTAATATCCACAAGCACAGGCAACCAAAGCAAAAAATGGACAAATGGGATGACATCAAGTTAAAAAGCTTCTGCAAACCAAAGGAAACAATCAACAAATAAAGAGATTACCAACAGAATGAAATAAAATATTTGCAAACTACCTGACAAGGAATTAATAACCAGAATATATAAGGAGCTCAATCAACTATATAGAAGAATCTAATAATCTGAATTAAAAATGGGCAAAAGATTTGAATAGACATTTCTCAAAAGAAGACATACAAATGGCAAACAGGCATATGAAAAAGGACTCTGCATTATTGATCATCAGAGAAACACAAATCAAAACAATTACACTACTACACTGCAGCCTGGGTGACAGCACAAGAGTCTGTCTCAAAAAAAAAAAAAAATGTAATGAGATGTCATCTTGTGTCCGGAATCGGTGGGTTCTTGGTCTTGCTGACTTCAAGAATGAAGCCGTGGACCCTCGTGGTGAGTGTTGCAGTTCTTAAAGATGATGTGTCTGGAGTTCGTTCCTTCAGATGGTCAGATGTTCAGATGTATCCAGAGTTTCCTCCTTCTAGTGGGTTCGTGGTCTTGCTGACTTCAGGAGTGAAGCTGCAGACCTTCACAGTGAGTGTTAGAGTTCATAAAGGTAGCACATCTGGAGTTGTTTGTTCCTCCTGTCCAGAGTTGTTTGGCCCTCCCAGTGGGTTCATGGTCTCGCTGGCTTCAGAAGCGAAGCTGCAGACCTTTGCGGTGAATGTTACAGCTTATAAAGGTGGTGCAGACTTAAAGAGTGAGCAACAGTAAGATTCCTTGCCAAGAGTGAAACAACTAAAGCTTCCACGGAGTGGAAGGGGACCCCAGTGGCTTACCTGCTTTTATTCCTTTATCTGGCCTCACCTACATCCCTGCTGATTGGTCTATTTTACAGAGAGCTGATTGGTCTATTTTACAGAGAGCTGATTGGTGCGTTTACAATCCATTAGCTAGACACAAAAGTTCTCCAAGTCCTCACCAGATTCGCTAGACACAGAGTGCTGATTGGTGCATTTACAAACCTTTAGCTAGACACAGAGTGCTGATCGGTGATTTACAATCCTTTAGCTACACAGAAAAGTTCTCCAAGTCCTTACCTGTCCCAGAAGCCCAGCCAGCTTCACCTCTCACTGGCACTCCCCATGGGACTTTGTAGCCCCAGCACTCCTGCAGCCCAGAGGGAGCTCGTCCCCTGATCAAGCCTGGCAGGCACCAGCTGGCTACACTGAGTGTGGGGATCCACTGAGCCCACGCCCACCTGGAACCCACACCAGCCCGCAAGCACCACATGCAGCCCAGGCTCCCACCAGTGCCTCTCTCTCCACACCTCCCCGGGAGCAGAGGGAGCCAGCTCTGGCCTCGGCCAGCCCCAGAGAGGGGTCCCCACAGCGTAGCGGCCGGCTGAAGGGCTCCTCGAGTGTGGCCAGAGTGGACACTGAGGCTAAGGAGGTGCTGAGAGTGAGTGAGGGTTGCTAGCATGTCCTCACCTCTCAATTCTCCCTCTAAACAGGACACCTTAACTGCTATGGGGAATTTGGCCAATGACCACTCTAGCTACTTCCTGCTGGATAGGGGCAAAGAAGGGGCCTTGCAGTTGCAGTGTCCTCCAGAGGGGAACTCTTTAGGCCAGTTGAAGGGCCAGCAGGTTGGTCCAGGAGTCCTCAGTAGAAGTTGTTAGTTGAACTCATTTGGGGTTCCATTTGTAAGACCACATGTAGCTTGATGGCCTCCATTCTAGAGGAAACAAATTTGACAAGGAGGTTAAAGATAAGGGCCTAAAGGTGAGTAACAGCAAGATGGCTTCCACAGGACCTAGAAAGGGGAGAAGCCATGTTGCCCAACTCCAGAGGTTGGTATAAGAGTTTGAAATGCGTTGTCTGATTTCAGAAGCCTTTTCCTGTAAACGCCAGGTGGCACCTCATACTGTCCTTGACTGGTTAGTGTAA